>NC_082641.1:77663420-77970920 GCF_028023285.1 Balaenoptera ricei
GAGCCCAGGGGAAACCAAAGGAAGAACTACCACGCTAACCCACAGACTTGTGAGGAATAACAACCATAGCCATTAAGTGTTAGGGTGGTTTGTTTTGCAGCAACAGATAACTAAATCATGGCTGGAGTAGTGAAGTGGTGTTGGATGCATTAAAAATGGGAGTCAAAAGACCCAGATATCAGAAACCTGGGTTCTAGTCTCCAACCACATGTCAAATTGGGAGATTTAACTGCTTACCATGTAATGTGATGAGGCCTCATGCTAACTTGAAATGAGAGAACCCCAAGCTCAGGGGATAGAGTTAGAGCCCCAACTCTAATCCCATTTCCACACAGTGAAATCTCCTTCTATGGCCAAACCCTGGCAGTTCTGGGTATCGTTTCATTAAGCAAGGTACTATTATCTGCCTTACAAAATACCCATGAGATAAATAATGGGAACCACAACAATAATAACAGCTAAAATTTATTAAATAATTTCTATGAAGTTTGGCACTTTACAAGCATTAATTCATTTAATCCTCATAACGACTAAAAGGAGTATATCATAACCACCTTCAGTTTATAGATAAGGAAATTGGGTCTACGGATAACTTGCCCAGGATCAAACAGCTCGTAAGTGACAGAGCTGTGGGGTTTTTTGTTTGTTCGTTTTAGGTTTTTTTTCATCATCTGAACAGGTAATAGCCAAGAAGTTTAGCTGAGCCTCAGATACAGGTCTTGCTTTACAGACTTACGTGTCTGTTAGAGACACAGCCTAGACATACACAAGTGGGGGACAGGGGTGGGAGAGGGGGGATGTTGGATAAAAATGGCTACCAGAAGGGTGAAATGCATTTTAGAAAAACAGTACCTAATTATGTCAGAGAGTTTCATCATTTCAGCCTCCAAACGATCCAAATAAAGAACTCACTTGCTGGGAATGGAGGAGACAGTTCACCAGAATTCATTCTCCCCTTCTTATGCAGCTGCCCTGCCACAGACTGTATTTCCCAGTCTCTCTTGCAGCTAATTACAGCTATGTGACCTGTTCTCAGCGATGGAATGTGAGCAAACGTGACATGTGTGACTTCCAGACTTGGGCCTTAAGACACAGGGCTTGGGCTCCTCCGAGCTCTCTTTCCCCTTCCTATTGGCTGGAAGACATGATGTGACAGTCACATTATGTGACAATGATCAGGTTCAGCCATGCAGATGAGGACAACATCCTAGAGGTTCCTTCAGGATCTTGTGGGAGCACAGACAGCCTAAACTGTTCAGAAGATTATGTGAGAGAAATAAATTTCTGTCTTCTTTAAGCCGTGAACTTCGGGAGTCTGTTTATTACAGTAGATTAGTCTTTACCTCGACTAATATTTTGAGGTTGTACTAAATTAGACTAGGAGATGGTCTAAGAGCTCATCAGTTCCAAAGGCCCTCTGTGTTTCCAGGGGAGCTTGGTGTGAATTTAGGTGGAGCCAAGTCTAGAATATGAAACTGCTCAGAGGTCCAAGATGTCTGAGCCAAATCATACCTGTGAGATACATCTTTTATTGTCCCCAAAGGAAGTCCTTAACCTCAGGAAATACTTTTTTTAAAAATTTTAATCTAAAAGTTGAGTGTGTTAGAGAAACCTCATGTCCATGGACATCAATACAGAAGCAGGCATCCAAATTGTGGCAGGCCCTCTGGTTGTCCACATTAACATTTCTTATTTTCTTGCCTTGCTAGAAGAATCCTGATTGTGTTCAGAGGGCTAGAAATCACCTGGGAGCTTCTTCTTTACTCATATGTCTGATGCCTTGGCTGGGATATTCAAAGCTGGACTCAACAGGAGCATCAACCAAAGTGCCTACATATCACCCTCCATGTGGCTTTGGCTTTCTCACTGCATGACGGCCATAGAGTAGTCAAACTTCTCCTAAGGCAGCTCAAGTTTCCAAGAGCAAGTGTTCTAGTGAACAAGCCACATGGCTCTGTATGGCCTTGCCTCAAAAGTCTCACAGAAGCATATCCTCTGTTTCTACTGGTGGAAGCAGTTCCAAACCTGTCCAGATTCAAAGGCAGAGCACATAAACCCTACCCTCTAAGGGAAGAGGTGTCAAAGAATTTGCAGTCATATTTTAAAACTGCCACTCCATCCACCAAGGAAGATAACCCTATCCCCCGCTCTGGGATATATATCTAAGACAACCATGGTAATACCATTCCTCCTGCTAGTTGACTGGTTTGGGGCAATGAAACTAGAGGTAAGACCTTCTGGAGGCTACTGGAAAAGGTTTTGTAACCTTAAATAGTAGATACCAGTAGAGGCAATTCCTCCTCTTTCTCTGGATATCATAGTTTATGGATTTGACCTAAAGCTCTAACAGCCATCTTGCAACCAGAGAGGGAAGATAACCCTAAGAGAAGGCCAATACCTTAATCCTAGAATAGTGGAAAGGTAAAAAACCCAAGTCTTTGATGATGTAGCTGAGCACCTGAATTAACCAAAGTTTGAGCCATCCAACCTCAGATCTTGTTATGTGAAATAATAAATTTCCTTTTTGTTTTATCAGTTTGAATTGCTGTTTTCTCTAAAGGCATCCAAATGGATATAAGGAATGCATTCTTCCGGGTTCTCCAGAGAAACAGTACATATATATATAGAGAGAGAGAGAGACAGAGAGACAGAGAGAGAAAGAGAAAGAGAGAGAGAGGGAGATTGATTCATTATAAGTAACTGGCTGGCCCAAGTGATTACAGAAGCTGAGAAGTCCTACAATCTTCTGTCTGCAGGTTGGAGACCCAGGAGAGTTGGTGGTGTAGTTCAAGATCAAGAGTAGAAGACGGATGTCCCAGCTGAGCACTCAGGCAGACAGAGTGAATTCTCCGAATTCTCCCTTCCTCCACTGTTTTGTTCTATTCAGGCCCTCAGTGGATTGCATGATGCCCACCCACATTAGGGAAGACAATCTGCTTTACTCAATTTACCAATTCAAATGCTAATCTCATCCAGAAACACCCACACAGGCACAGGCAGGAATAATGTTTAACCAGACATCTGGGCAGCCCATGGCCCAGTCAAGTTGACATAAAATCAGCCGTCACAAGAAACTATGAGGGGACTTCCATCATGGCACAGTGGTTAAGAATCCATCTGCCAGTGCAGGGGACATGGGTTCAATCCCTGGTCCAAGAAGATCCCACATGCCGTGGAGCAACTAAGCCTGTGAGCCACAACTACTGAGTCCACATGCCACAACTACTGAAGCCCGCATGTCTAGAGCCTGTGCTCTGCAAGAGAAGCCACTGCAATGAGAAGCCCGCTCACCGCAACGAAGAGTAGCCCCCGCTCGCCACAACTAGAGAAAGCCCGCACACAGCAACGAAGACCCAACGCAGCCAAAAATAAATAAATAAATAATAGGGGCTTCCCTGGTGGCTCAGTGGTTAAGAATCCACCTGCCAATGCAAGGGACACGGGTTCGAGCCCTGTTCCGGGAAGATTCCCCCCCCCACCCACACACACAAAACTATGAGGTCTCATAACTTTGTCCCTAGTAAGAATCGTCAATTATGCTTGCAAATTTGTTTCTCTTCCTTAAAGTGCTCTAAATGATCTATCACTTCATCTAATTCTTTAAACACAGAAGGATATAGATGATTGAAAATTCAGCCTGTACCATCATCCATGAGGTTATACTAAGAGAAAGGATTTGGGTAACACATACTGGACATTCAAGAATCACAATGCAAGCTGTGACCTTCATTCCTCTGGCCAATAAAGTCACACCACTGTTAAGAGCATTAGAATGGTCCCATTGTAAATGATATGGTGAACATTTCCTCAGCCAGCTGGATAAAATTTTTTAAGTATATTTTGAATTTTTCTTTAAGATTTTTACTCTTCACTGAGCATTTATCATTACAGTATATTTTTAAAAGGTAGCCACTGAGAGCCTGCCCTAGGCCAGCATGTCCAAGTATACTTTGTGAAGCAGCAGATGCTTCCATATTAATATATTCTAAAGAAAAAAAGAGTTTCATAGTTAAATGTTTGGAACACTAGGTTAAATAGGTTTCCCTCTTTTTTTTTTTTTTTTTTACTTTTTATTATAAAATATACAGAAAACTTGAAGAATAATACAAAAGAACACCCACATATTCACCACTGAGATTCAACAGTTGCTAACATTTTGCCATCTTTGCTTTCATCCATATTTTTTGTTGTTGATTTTGAATAACTTGAAAATTAGTTGCAGACATCATGATATCATTACACCTCACCTCTGAATACTTGAACGTGCATCTCCTAAGACATTCTTGCATAACCACAAAAGCATTATCAAAAAATTAACAATAATTCCCTAATATCAACTAATATCCAGCCCAGATTCAAAAATTCCCTCTTGTCCTCAATATACTTGAATAGATTTTTTATAACTATATATATTTTTTAAAATTTTATTTATTTTTATTTATTTTATTTTTGGCTGCATTGGGTCTTCGTTGCTGCACACAGGCTTTCTCTAGTTGCGGCGAGTGGGGGCTACTCTTTGTAGCGGTGCACGGGCTTCTCATTGCGGTGGCTTCTCTTGTTGCAGACTGCAGGCTCTAGGTGCGTGGGCTTCAGTAGTTGTGGCACGTGGGCTCAGTAGTTGTGGATCATGGGCTCTAGAGCACAGGCTCAGTAGTTGTGGCACACGGGCTTAGTTGCTCCGTGGCATGTAGGATCTTGCCAGACCAGGGCTCGAACCTGTGTCCCCTGCATTGGCAGGTGGATTCTTAACCACTGCACCACCAGGGAAGTCCTAGATTCTTTTCTTTTGAACCAAAATCTAATTACATTTGATGTTATGTCTCTTTCATCTCTTTTATTCTAAAACATCTTCACCGACCTTAAAAGATACTGTGTTTCTGAGGAGACCAAGCCAGTTGCTTTGCAAGATATCCCACATCTGAATTTTTCTGAGTATGTCCTCATAATATCTTCTAACTTATTCTTCTCTTCTCAACCAGGTGTCTTTACAGCAGTACGTCTCCGAGTCTTCAGCATGTTAATGTGTAAAACGACTCCCTTAGTGGACACCTTTTCTAAGCCTCTGCCCTCTTCATAATATCCCTTTCTCTGGGAATTGTCCCCACCTCCAACACACACACACACACACTCTCTCTCTCTCTCTCTCTCATGCCTCTAGCAGTCATATATGGACTTTGTAACCCCATCTTCAGGGCCAGTCCAGTAGAACCATCTCCATGAAGACTCAGGCAGATATGACAACTGGTTACAGAAATTTGGACAGATTTAAGGAGGGGAAGACTAGGAAAATTAGGATAAAATATTCAGTGCATTAAGGGTGAGTTTGACAGTGATACAGTTATTGTAGCTATAGATATTGGTAATGCCCACACCTTAAGGGAACAGGTAAGAGAAATGTGTTGAGTTAGAGCCCTAGAGAAGACACAGCCAAGACAACACAAACAAAAGTAAAGCTAGGCTGGACAACAGTAGAGCAAGTACAGGTCTGGCTTAGATGTTGATCTGATGGAAAGTTATTTCCTGTTGGGATCAGCCAACTAAAGGACAGTTTGGTTTTGCACAGAGCATTATTTGTGCAGACCCAGCAAAAAAAAAATAGTCTAGGCTAGAAAACAGGAGAAAGTAAAAGGAAGCAAGGAAGGCACTCAGCTTGGCACACTGCATGTGGCAGAGAAAGAAAGAGATCAACATAAGAAGCAAGTTAATCTGTCAGAAGCTCAGCCAAGCGTTCCCAGAAGGAACACGGCACAGCAGAGGGGACTGAAGCACTGAAGGTATGTTCCATATGCAAAGCCTGGGACTTTCCAGACATGAGGAATGGCAGTGTCTTGAAAAGCATGTGGCAGGAGTATTCTCGCTCCCTACAACCTGAAGAAACCAGATTCAGAAACATTGACAGCAGAGTCAGAAATGTGCACAAGTGAGGGACTTCCCCAGCTGTCCAGTGACTAAGACTCTGCACTTCCACTGCAGGGGGTACAGGTTCAATCCCTGGTCAGGGAACTAAGATCCCACATGCCATGTGGTGTGGCCAAAAAGAAGAGAAAAGAAAATAGAAATGTGCACAGGTGATACCCCAGGTGGAGTGACGGTGAGGAATACTGGGGTATCAATCCTGTAAGCAAGTGGCTTGAACCCAATCCATTCCCTAACAAGAGGGGGTGAAAGCCACTGTGTTCAAGACTTAAAATGCTGCTCACAAGTGATGTGGAGACCTTGAAACTATACAGACCCCATTCATGCCAGGAACCCCAGGCCCCTACCCTGTGGGTCTCATGTGAAGGGATTTCAGTTAGACTAACACTCTTGGACTCTCTCCCCTGTTGGGGTTAGAGGGGTCCAATTAAAAACAAAACAAACAACAAACAAACAAACAGACCTTTTCCATATCTGTGCTCTAAACCAGTATCTTGGGAGAAATCGAGGTTCAGAGATTAAACACTCTTGCAAGGTAAAGCCCAAAGGTAACAAAATCGAAAGAATTAAAGTTCAAATTTCAAAATTTCCTGCCCTTGTTTGAAAAAAAATAAAGACCTCCTCGACTGGCAATTCTGTGTAGTCTCTGCTGGGGGTGTTCTTGAGGCCCCGTGAGCTGTGGGTCCTTCAGCAGAGGCAGCTGCAGCCTCCCTCGCCCTGGAATAAGTCAGTTCTTTAGGACCTCTTTGGTTCTATTCGTTCAAATCCCATTTGAACAAATGAAGAGTCCCACTCTTTTAAAGAGTTTGAAGTGTTAATAGGAAGCAGAATATTATTGCAGCATGGCCCTAAACCTACCTATCAAAGTTAGGAAACAAACCACTCACTCCCCACCTGGAGAACAATAGCCAAACAAAACGGTATTCCCAGAACCAAGTATTGCACTTGGTGTCATCAAAGATTCTAGTATAGACTTAGGATCTGAAAGAAGGAAAGAGCTTGGTCTCAGCTTCCAAGGTTGGCTGTCAGTTGGTCAATGCAGGTGGTCCAACCGTGAAGGTAAACTCAATTGGGAAAAATCTTTTCATAAGGGATTAATTTGGCATCATGTTTAAAAATCTGGGGTGGGGGAAGATCCATCTGTGCATTTATCTGAGACAGAGACAACTGAATCATTCCTGCCTTCTTGCAAGTTTACAAATTTACAAAAGTGGAGGCCTCAGTCCTCCTCTTACCAATTCAAAATCTCTTTTCCACTCTGAGCCCTCCTACTGGATCGAGCAGGGCCTCTATCACGTCATGGAGCTCTCTTGGAGCACATGTTTTCAGTCCTGTGCCTCAGTGGCTGTTTTCAGTGACTTTGGCTAAGCAATCTGCCTCTAGGTATACTTTCTCCAGAGCCATCTTGACTCTGCATGGTGCAGAGTGACTGAGCATGTGACATCCTACAGGAATCCAAGGGATCCCTCTATGCTTCCCTCTCTGGACCAGAATGCAAAATGGAATTTGGAGCGGCCCAAGCAGCGCACCTTACTCATGCCTGTCATGGACAATTTCCTGTTAGAAACTCATTGGTGCTCTGCAGCAGGCGCAGGGCCAGCTGCCTTGTAGATTAAATGCAGCTGAGGGTAAATCCAGGTCACAACTGGGTGGGGTTGGGAGGTGGGGCAGGATCTCATTCAGAAAAAGAATACAAAATAATAAATTAAAAATTAGGTATGAAAGTGAATATTTATTTAGAATGGGCAAATAATCACAAAAAATATAAAATTAAAAAATGAACATAATAGCAAACATTTGTTAATCAATTCAGACACACCGCTATAATACTTTTTTCCTACAATTTTTGTCTTCCTACGCTTGAGCCGTTGTTTCACGGTTTTTTTGTGTTTTTTAAAATACATTTATTTATTTATTATTTATTTTTGGCTGCGTTGGGTCTTCGTTGCACAGGGGCTTTCCCTAGTTGCGGCCAGTGGGGCCTACCCTTCGTTGCGGTGCGTGGGCTTCTCACTGCGGTGGCTTCTCTTGTTGCAGAGCACAGGCTCTAGGCGCACAGGCTTCAGTAGTTGTGGCTCGCGGGCTCTAGAGCGCAGGCTCAGTAGTTGTGGTGCACGGGTTTAGTTGCTCCACGGCATGTGGGATCTTCCCGGACCAGGGCTCGAACCCGTGTCCCCTGCATTGGCAGGTGGATTCTTAACCACTGTGCCACCAGAGAAGTCCTGCTTCACGTTTTATGATAATATTTTCTATTAAAAAAAAAAAGATAACTCAATCTTTCTTACAGCATAATCTTTAAAAAAATTTTTTTAGTTGAAGTATACTTGATTTACAATATTATATAAGTTTCAGGTGTACAACATAGTGATTCAAAATTTTTATAGATTATATTCCATTTAAAGTTATTACAAAATATTGGCTGTATTCCCTGTGCTGTACAATATATTCTTGTAGCTTATTTATTTTATACATAGTAGTTTGTGCTTTTTAATCCCCTACCCCTAACTTGGCTCTCTCCCCTTCCATCTCCCCACTAGTAACCACTAGTTTTTTCTCTACATTTGTGAGTCTGTTTCTGTTTTGTTATATTCATTCGTTTTATTTTTTTAGATTCCACATATAAGTGATAACAGTATTTGTCTTCCTCTGTTTTATTTCACTAATACTCTCTAGGTCCATCCATGTTGTTGCAAATGGCAGAATTTCATTCTTTTTTATGGCTGAGTAATATTCCATTGCATATATGTATCCCATCTTCTTTATCCATTCATCTGTCGATGGACACTTAGGTTGCTTCCATATTTTGCCTATTGTAAATAACACTGCTATGAACATTGGGATGCATGTATCTTTTCAAATTAGTGTTTTCGTTTCCTTCAGACATATACCCAGGAGTAGAATTGCTAGATCATATGGTAATTCTATTTTTAGCTTCCTTAGGAACCGCCATACTGTTCTCCGTAGTGGCTGCACCAATTTACATTCCCACCAACAGTGCAAGAGGGTTCCCTTTTCTCCACACCCTCTCCAACATTTGCTATTTGTAGACTTTTTGATGATAACCATTCTGACAGGTATGAGGTGATATATCATTGTGGGTTTGATTTGCATTAAACATTTTTAATTGACAAGAAGGATAAAACAGCATGTAGTCCTAGTACCGGTTTGTGTGCTTTTAGGAATCCTGATAAATTCTGTTTCATATGATTCCCATCAAGAAAGGTGTATGGTGGATTTATAGTTTAAATGCTGTATTATTGAGCATATCCCATGTGTACTATGTCCACGAGAACAGAATCTTACGCTTACAATTTTACAAAAAATCTCATGACAGAATTTTCCATAGAGCAGTTTCTGGCTCTACCATTTCAAACTCTGTTTTTCCTCCAGCACTCCCATACTTTCTGAGCCAGACATCACAGCACATACTCACATGTTAATAGAACCCTAGCCCTCACCTCCATGTCTGCAAATGAGGAGAGTCATTACAGTGGACAGTGGGAGTATCTTTGGAAGCCATTTCTACACTAGGACAGCCAGCAAAAACATAACTATACACAGAATTGGATGCAAATCATATAAATGATCCTATTAAACCCGTGTATTTCCAACTCAACTACCTCTTAGCCAAATTCCTAAAATGCCTGAGTGACAGAAGGAAAAGAGACAAAGGCCTTAATCCATTTAAATCATCTCACTTCTGTACATTTTACAGAAATATATGACCACTATTCTTTTCCCTCTTCTCTTTCCTTCCTGAACAATTCAGTCCTAAAGCCAGCAGGTGGGACAGAGTAGAGACCCATGCTGGCTGGCTGGGGGAGTGGGGTGACGCACAGTGGCTCAGAGTGGGGTGAAAGCACGAGTGGGGTAGATGTCAACATGGTGGTGGAGTGAGTCTAGCTTGTGCTGAGCGAGAAGGGAGTGGAGTGGCAACCCTACAGGGGCGCAGAGTCCAGTCTCTGTGATGTTCCTGCCAAAAATGCATGACCTGAATCTAATCATGAGGAAATGTCAGACGAACCTCAATTGAGAGATATTCCACAAAATAAATGTCAGTGTCATGAATGTTAAGGAGAGACTGAGGAACTGCCCCAGCCAAGGACGCTAAAGAGATATGACAACTAAAGCCAACTTGATTCTGAACTAGATGTGAGGATTAGAGAGTGGAAATATGTCAGTGTTAACTTCCTGATTTTGAGGGTTGTATTGTGGTTCTGTAGAAGAATACCCTTTTTTTGTTGGAGGAAACACACACTAAAGCATTAGGGGCTGATGGGGCATCAGATGGACAACATATTCTCAAATGGCTGTTTGGGGGATAGAGTTCCCTGTATTACTTTTCTGTAATTTTGTATGTTTCCAAATTACATTAAGAGGATATAAAGGACGCCCATGTGAACACATTACTAGGGTCCCTTAGGACCTTGGAAAGGGCCCACAAATGCGAGGGGACCTGAGGCATAACTTCACTACCTCTAACTGCAGCAAATATTATTCTACCCAGTATTGTCTGAAAGGCCAATGTAGCAAAAGACATTTTTCCTATAATATAGTCCTTGCCTTAGTTATGCCTGATTTCTGAGGTCTTTGTGGCCTCCCTACCTCTGCTGAGTCCCAGTGTGGTAGAATAAATATGTTCTGAACATGGTTCAAGGTCAAGGAGCAGCAGTCTGCACCCTAAGGCCCACATCACCTAAGACTCTCTGGGCTGTGCCTTTGCTGGGCCCACGTAGCTCTGTGCATATTTGCTAAGCCTGGCTTGGTACTAATGGCCCATGTTTTGCTTGAGGCTCAGGGCAGACTACCCTGGTGTTCACTGACTACACTCCTTTCTCCACCCCCCACTTATGGCCAGCTTGTGTTTCATTTGCTTCATGCCCAAGACTTGGAGTTCCACCTGGAAGACAGAAATCAGGAGTGAGCAAGAAGCCTTCTAATTTTTTCTTAAAATCTGCAACCTTCACTCCTTTTTTGGTATGCTCAGCTCAGCCCCTTCCTTCTCGTTTCTACAGATCTGTGTGCCTGCGGAGTACAGTCTCACCTGTCTTCTCAAGAGGACAGCTCCAAGGCAGAAAGCAGCAGTTTAATTCAGGAGACTGTTAGCAAGTCCATTTGCTTGCACATTTAACCCACTCCAATCTAGATTTTTATTATAAATACAGCTTACACTTTGATCACTTTCTGTATCTCAGTTGGTTCCAAACTCAGGCAGGAAAGAAAGGTGCTATTTATTGGGTCCTCTCAAAGTCCAACACAAATAAAATCACCTTCCAGAGTGATGACAGCAGATAAAAGAAGCAGAGTCATTTGAAATACATTTTAGGAAATAGAACTGACAGAACTCAGTGCTGGATTAGATACAGGTGGTTTTAGGGGTGTCCCTAAAACCACCTCATGTTCAGGGATTCACTAAAAGGACTCATGGGACTCATGATATAGTTCTTCTCACGCTAAGATTATTACAATTACGATGATGTTGTAAGGATACACTGCTGGATCAAAGGAAAAAGAACACAGGTGGAATATGGAAGGATCCATGTGCAGGCTTCTTTATACATGCTCCCTCTCATGAGGGGTCACACACAGCTAGCTCCCCCTTCCTTCAGCAATGAAAATGCAGAAACATGTATGCAATGTTTCTGCCCAGGGAAGCCCATTAGAGACTCAGCACCCAAGGTTCTTATTGGGGGCTGGTCACATAGGCACCTCTGCCCAGCATATACCAAAGTTCCAACCTCCCAGAAGGAAAGCAGGTTGTGGTTAGCATAAACCATACTGTTTGTACAGTTTAGGCACAGTGAGTCACCCTTATTGCTCAGGGAAATTTTTATATCAGTGTAGGAAACGTTTACCAACCGAGTTCCCAGATGCCAGCTAAGGGCCAACCTTGCCAGCAGAGCTTTTTAAGGACAGTAGTCTCGGGTCAGATGTGTTAACTGTTCTGCATAGGGAGAGTGAAGAAAAGGGAGATCTCAAATATGGCATTTAGGTTTCTACCTTAAGCATGTGAATAGACAGTGTTGTCACTTATGGAGGTGGAGAAGACAAAGGAAGAACAGGTTTATGGGAGAAATTTAGCATTTCAATTTTGAACATATAAAATTGGAGACACCTGTGTATGAGACATCAGGTTAAACTATGCGGTTGCAATTGTAAACAACCTTAAAATTTCAGTGGCTTAACACCACAAAAGTTTATTTCTCACATTAGTTACATGTCTTTTATGGCTTGACAGAGGTTGGTGAGTTGGGGGTGCTGATGGAGGCTCCACCATCTAGAAAGTCAACTGTGACAGAGAAAGACACAACTGATGAGGTCTCATATCTGTCCTTCTCTGCTTCAGTCTGGGAGTGACAGCCTCAACTGACTATAGGTGGGGCTGAGAAATGTGGGCTAGTAGATGGGATGTTTGATGAACACCACTGTTTCTGTTGTAATATCCAGGTGGGAATATTATGTAGGCATCCACACAAATGAATGTTGTTCAGACTTTCATTTTGGAGTTGTAAGCAGATAGGTGGTATATAAAGCCACCATCACTTTCCCATGATCATAATCCCAATGGCCGAATACAGGCAATGTTATCACCCTTTTCTGGTTTGAAGGAGTAGGAAATCCAGATTAACTGATACTCTTCAAGACTCCCTGTAGTGAAACTAGCAACATACAAAGGTTTTCACTAGCTCACAAGACAGACTTTGGCTTAGGACTGAAGGCAGTTTTTGAACCTCTCTGAAGGAAACGTTTGGTCTCAGAAAAGCTCGCCTAGAAAAAGCTTGCTGCTAAGAGCAGAGTAGGGGGCTCACAGAGGTGGGAAGGGACATCTGAAACTATTTATAGACAAAGATATTGAGGGGCAACATCATAGAGGGAAAGCTGTTTTTGGTGACTGGGAACAGAACTCCTGCCAGGGCTACCACTAGGTGTCACTAGTAGGAAAGGGAAGCTTCAAAGAACTAATGGAAGGAACTGACACAAAAATTGGTTCCAAGGAGAGAAGTAGAAACTGCCCCCAAATGTCCTCAGGTAGAACTTTGTGGAAGTGTTGCTCACACTGGCTGGAACTGTTCTACTGCCAAGAAAAGAAAGAAGGGGGTGGGGGGGAGGGAAGGGGAGAGGGAGGGAGAGAGGGAGAAAGGAAGGAAGGAAGGAAAGGAGGGAGGGAGGAAAGGAAAGAAAAGGAAAATGACAGTAGGAATCATGAATTTTATTCTGAACTGTAATGACTTTCAAATGGACTTCATGGGTTCCCGCTGTTAACTCACATGCCTGTGCCAGCTAGGCTAGGCACATACCTTTGTGTATGTGAGTCTCAGAAGTGGAGAGAGATAAGTTTATTCTGCCTCCCACTACAGCTTTCTAAGCATTTCATATTTTCATGTGGCCAACCACATTAATACTTTAGGTAGAGATAAAAGAAAGTTTTGCATTTCTCTCTCATTCTTCTTGTGTACCTAAGAGTGCTTATCTACTGAGGTCTCCAACTGATTCAAAATCATATTTAAAGGTCAGTGGATCTAAGATGTGTCTTATTTTAATGCCCAAATTATGCCAAAGAAAAAAAGAGTACTTTTCATTAAAAATGGCAAACTTATTTAGTCCTTCAACGACACAAGCCGAGGATTGCTAACACGTTCCATGTGCCAATAAAATAATTTGGGACAGCTAACAGATACTGTAAATTATAATAAATCCAAACATATTTTATTATCACTTTGGTAAAGTGATTCAACAAAACTAGATGGTTAATTTGTACTTGGCTCATTGAAACAAATGGTCAAAAAAGGAAATTATCCCATAAAATATTACTGTCACCCTGAAACTATACTGAAAGGAAGAGAAATAGCACTGGAGACAAATCCATTATTCTGAGCTTCTCAATCTTTTACATGTTTTGGCTCATAGAAAAAAATGGCATTTATATGGCATACTGGGGTAAATGAATAAGGCTCTGGGGCTTCAGCTGCCCCTGGCCCGTTGGGCCTCTCAAGGACCTGAGATCAGTATGTCAGCATATTAAATATAGATTGTGGGTTCCAACCTTAAGGTCACACTGGAATCACTTGGGAGGTTAGAAAAAATATGTCGATTCCCCCTCCTCCCATGACCCGTGGAGATTTATTTCATTGGTTTGGGCATCACGAGTCCCAGGTGACTAAAGTGTGACCAAAGTTAAAAACCACTGCATTAGGAGATAGCCAAGGAAACTTAAAAAACCTACGAGACTCATCTAGCTTCCAACTTTGAACACAAGTATGAGGTGTGTGGGTTTTGTTTTGTTTTGTTTTTGTTTTTTTCTCAGGGAAGTATAAACAGAAAAAAAGTTGCAAAGTTCAAAAAATGAACGTGAAACCCATCTCTCCCAAGTAACCACTCTTAATTTTTTTAAAAGCTTATGTATATATCTACATATTTGTACCTAGAGAAATAATTTTTATTTATACCAAAGAAAGCACATTCCAATGTGCTCTTGAGTATGTGGCTACAAAGTAATTCACATGTCTACACTGTATTTTATTTAACCACTTCCCTGTTGATGCCCATTTGAGCTACTGTCACTCTTTCCTTGCAATAAACATCTTTATACAGAGATTATATACATCGTGACGAACTTTGGTAAATATTTTTATAGAGCTAAATTCCTATAAGACCCCTGAGTGAGTTTAAAATCTGGATAAACGTGGTGAGCTCAACAAACATTTAAAAATAAACTGATGGCACCTACGTTTGTCAAACACGATTAAGACTGTCAGTTCGGAGGTCCCGGCGGACCGCGGGTGGTCGGCGGTCGCTGTCAGGTGGGGTCGTCAGCCAGCTGAGCCCGATGCCGTCCCGGGGGCGGGGTCAGGCGCACTCGGGTCACGTGGGCAGCTTCGCCCCGCCCCACGGAGCTCCACGCGGTGGCCGGAGCCCTGGCTGGCTCAGTAGCCTCACGCGGGGGCGCTGCAGCCGGGTCTCGCGGAGGTCGAGCAGAGGCCTTGAGGCAGGTAAATTCTGTTCTTGCCGCGGGGTTGGGCGGCCGGGCGCCGGGCGGGGCTCACGAGGCTCGCTGCTTCCGGCCGGACAGCGGGCCAGGGCTCGGGCTTCCGGCGGCGGCGGCGGCGAGTGGGAGCAGGCGAGGGCGGGTGTTGTGTGGCTTTTGCTCCCGGCCCTTCTGAGCACTGCAGCTCTGCCGGCCTCGATGCCGCGTTCCTTAACCGTTAACCCCCAGCGCAGGCTTCCTCCCGGTCACTGCAGGGTCACCGAGCTTGTTCACCGTCGAGTCTGGGCCGCACCCCGGACCTGCCGCCTCAGTAGGCGTTTTTCAACAAGCTTTCCTGGCATTTGTGCGCTCTCACGCCTAAAAACCGCTCCAGGGTTCCTGCAGCACCAGCCGTCCTAGTTATCCGTCTCCTGAGGTCTGCAGGCGGAACGATCAGCCACATCTGGACAGCCACGCTCGGGCTGTCTCTGCGGTTTTTGAGCGCCGGTCGGTCTGAAAACTGCAGGCCGTCTTTACTCAAACGTTAAACACAGCTTGAAGTCCTCGCTCATAAGCTGTCAGACAGGGCAGGCCTTAGAGATGGCCGCTACCGTGATCGCAGCGTTTCCCACGCTCCGGCCGTACTCTAGACACGACTGTGGAGAGGCATTTATCCCTCACCACCGCCCTATGTGCAGGGCTTTCGTACAGCCGCGCACCTGCAGCGCAGCGAAATTAGGCGACTTCTCCCAAGTCACGCAGAGCTGGGATTTAAACCCAGGTGAGCGCACCTGGTGCTCAAAGATCTCTAATATCACAGACGACGGTAGCTCCAGGGCGGCTGCTCAACTTGATTAAATTATTAGGGAAATATTCTGTTTTAAACATTTGTTGACATGACTCTTGCACATTGGCGATCCTAAATTTAAAAAAATTCAGGACCATCATCTTCGGATATATATATGGTGTATACACACACATATCTTTACTAAAAGGTTTTGTACCTTCAAGATAGTTTACCCGCAGGCCACCTATTTTTATAAATCTGTGGATGCTACTTAGATAAAATGTTAAGATTTATATATCAGTGTACACAGAGTTTAGACTCATAATATCTCGGTTTGAATCTTCACTGCTGTTTTGTGAGTTTGGGCAAGCTTTTGTTAAAGAAGGTCCTTTACCCTTAGTTTCCTCATCTGGAAGATAGGCATTTTTCTGAGAATTAATGAATTCGTATATGCAAAGAGTCCAAGCACTTGGCACTCACTGAAGGATAGCTAGTTTTATCTGTTATTATTCTGCCATCCAAAGCAATATAAAACTAAGGCATTTCTCTTCTCTGAACCTAAAAGCAAGGGTGTCACCCTGGAGCTATGCATTCTGATAACGTGTAGGCCAAGTCCCCAGCAGTAAAAGCAACTTTGTGCTTTTGTGCTCAAGAAGAATAACAAATTCCTTTAATTTCATGTTTCTTTTGACCCACTGCCTTCTAGAAACTTAAGTTATGCTTTTTAAAAATTCAACCTGAATAGATTCCCTATGCTGGAATGGTATCTAATAGAGACAGAGGATCCATTTAGCTAATTTGTAATTTTATGTGGTGTTAGCACCTTTAGAAACCTAATTTTAGGCACAGGCCAAAAAATATTTCTTGAAGAGAACTGTGGAATAAAATGGCTCAACATTTCAGAAGGCAATTTTCTTCATCTGGCTCCCATACTGGGTAAGCCGTTTAATTTTTCACTTTCTTTTTATTCTGTTAAGATTCTACTATCTTGGGGACTTCCCTGGTAGCACAGTGGTTAAGAATCCGCCTGCCAATGCAGGGGACACGGGTTGGAGCCCTGGTCCAGGAACATCCCACATGCCGTGGAGCAACTAAGCCCGTGTGCCACAACTACTGAGCCTGCGCTCTAGAGCCTGAGAGCTGCAACTACTGAGCCCGCGCACCACAGCTAGTGAAGCCCGCGCGCCTAGAGCCTGTGCTACACAAGAGAAGCCACCGCAATGAGAAGCCCGTGCACCACAACAAAGAGTAGCCCCCGCTCGCCGCAACTAGAGAATGCCTGTGCGCAGCAACAAAGACCCAACACAGCCATAAATAAATAAATAAATAAATAAATTTATAAAAAATAAAAATAAAAAAAAGATTCTACTATCTTAAAGTTGACTCAAAACAGAGGAAATGTGTGGGAGCATATGAATAGTGCATCAAACTAACAGTAATTAAGGTGAACACACTGACTTGTGTTGTTGTATGAATGGACAGTGATATTCACAATATTTAATTAAGAATAATATGGGTGTTAATTATAAATAGTCACCAGATATCATAAATAAATAGAACCACTTATGATGCTTAGAGGGAACAATTATTTGAAGGATGAGGTAATACTTTCCTAAGCAAAATGCAAATGCAAAACTAATCATATTTCTCTGAAATCTTTATCGTTTAGCCCCAGCTTTCTCTGCTCATTTCTTATCAGCCCCTGCAAAGTTGCCTACAGTTTTCCTCAGTTGCGGGAAAACCCTGCAAAGACTTTATGTTCTAAGAGACTTAAACGAGGAAGGATAATGTTTGGTTCTCATGTATTTGGGAGTTGGGTAGAACTTAATTAACTTCTGAGGCTACTCCACATCTCATGTGTTTTGTTGCTTGCTTGATACTAGTATTTCTTTTCTAGTTTTTGCCTGGAAAAAAAAAAGTAAGAGAACTATTCATTTATTTCCTCCTGTAGTGGCAAGTCTTGAAATAAGCTGTACAAAACTTTCAAATAGTCCATTCATGATCTATGTACAGGCACATTCTCTGAGGATAGAAAGTACCATTTTATCCCTTTTCTTGGATTTTGGACCATTTGCTACATAAATATAAAGTAGGATACAACTTAAATATTGAAAAAAAGTAATTTTAAATATAAGACTAAATGTAATATATTGACAGACATTTAAGAAAATTTGTGTTTATTATCCCCTTGCTTTTCTTTGTAAATTTTCCCTATATACATTTATCCATGAATAATATATTTAGTTTTGCCCCTTTTTCCGTTTGATAAAAATGGAAGCATACTCTGAATTCTTAAAATTTTTTTCATTTAAAGTTACATTTTTGAAATTAATCCAACTTAATGTAGCCATATATTTTTCACTGCTAAACAGCATTGCATTGAATGAGTATAAAAATTATCCATTCTACTGTTGATGGATTTTGAGTTGTTTCCTGTCTTTTGCTGTTATAACCATTCTTGTTCATGTCTCCTGGTGTACCTGTGCACACTTCTCTGGAATATACCTGAAGTGGGTCGTGAATATACTGGGTCGTGAATATGTTCAGCTTTACTAGGTAACGCCAGACTGTCTTAACTCTAATTTATGTCATCACTGTATCAGTTGCTCCATATCCTCACCAATACTTGTTATATTTTTTTGCCAGTCTGTTGGATAGAAAATAGTATCCAATTTTGACTTTGCTTTACATTTCTTTTGCATTTTCCTACAAATGAGGTTGAGCATCTTTACATGTGATTACTAGCCATTCAAATTTCCTCATCTGTGAAATATTTTTTCTTTTGCCTATTTTTGTAATGGCTATTTGTTATTTTCTTGTTTATAGGAGTTCTTCATATATTCTGAATCTTAGTCCTTTGTCAGTTATATGTGTTTCATATTCCATATTTTTCTTTTTCTTTAGCCAATTTCCCCCTCTCCTCTTTTCATCTGTCTGTTCCCATTTTTCTTATCATTGTTGCCCCTCTGTCTGTTCTGTCACAAAATGTGATAAAGGCTGCACATCCAACAGTGTGGAGTAAATGTTACCACCTGAGTAATTTGTGTACTTTGGGTACCTGCCAAACTCAAGTAAAACCAGGTAACCATTTAGAGATGTTGTAATACAGCCTCTGGTCAGCCATGGCTAACCCAGAAAATCGAAATGTTGGATGTACTTCAAGAATTGTATTAGATCTTATTCCCTATTGACACTCCCACTCCAAGTTATTCTGTTGAATTCTGTAATTTGAAAACTCCCAAATTTATATCTTTAGTGATTCTCAATGCTAGTCTCATATATCTGACTTTGGACTTGATACCTCCCTGGATGTCTTTTAAGTACCTCAAACTCACTATGTGCAGTATGTAACTAGTTCCTGATTTTTCCATTCCTGCAAAATATCATTCCTTTCTCAGTCTTCCCATTCACAGTCACAGACCATGTAGTTGCACAAACCTAAAACCTGGGAGCTACCCTTTATTTCTTTTCTGTTGCTCCTTCACTCTAGTTCATGAGCCCAGCCTCTTGTGCCTCACTCAGTTTTCTTACTGGGGCTTTGAATTCAATGTATAAAGGAAAGCATTACACAAATCAGGTTTAGGAAATAACAGAGATGTCAAATTTGTACACTGAAGTTTGCATTGTTAACCCTTGCTCCAGTTATTCGGAGATAAAGGAAAAAGCACAACCCTTTGAGTGGCCTCAATTTTTGTGATTTTTATTGCATTACATGCAAAGATTCAAAATATACTCTTGCCTAGGGGAGAAAGCTCTTTGTCAATCCTAAGATACGTGGTTCTTTACACTTTTTGAAAGTTATGGACCACTACAATCTCTCTCCTGAGATAGGGAGAAAAAGCAGGAATGTTTCCAGAAACTTTGGGATAGCAACCCTAATGAAAAGAGGATAGGAATAATACGCCAGATTTAGAATTAGAAGTGGAGAAAGAACAAATATAGAAATTCTTGGCAAAACATGATATATAGTTTTATTTAGAAACTATCATAGGAAAAAACCTTAAATACCCTCATACGGGAGGCCCTTGGGAAAATCCTCTACATGGGGCCTTAAATGCCTGACAATGATATATCTTGATGTTTCTTTCTTATGGAATTAACAGACTATGGCTGTGTTCTTAAAGTACACAGAAGTCTCTTTGAAGGGTTGCTTTCAAAGAAATAGGCTGAATATCTGTGCTAAGAAAAAAATATATTTAGAATACCTACAAATTCTCTAAAATTTATATACTTCTATAAATTAATTGAGGAGAAAGTCATATTTTTGAATGCCCAAAGAAGACAGAAGAAAGTAATGACATTTTCTGTGTGAGTTAAGAAAATGGAAGACATCCATTCACACTTATCCCCTTCCACTAGAATACAGTTATCTGGTTGATCTATAAGAGCTGGCTTGCCCACTCCAGGCAAAACCAAGTGAGCCACGTCAACCAAGGGGTCCAAGACTATTCAGACTATTGAAAAACCCTACCTTCAGCAGAAGCTGAAAACAACATGGATAATAGGCAGATGTTGTTTACCACTGAATTTGAGAGGGAATAAAAGGATAGTGATACTTTAGTGTCTGTATCTTAGGAGTTCTGAAATACCTGTCTAATGCAATGAAGTGAATCAAGTACTAGTCCAGCCTCAAAGTAGGCAGTCCTCCCTAATTTTGGCAAGTTTTAAGAGCTCTAGCTGACAATCATGACTAACTATTATCCAGTATTTTTTTTTTATTTTATATAGCTACAAAAAAAGTACCTCCATCAGTCTCAGAGAAATAAGTCTTCCCTTATGATATGATTATCTCTGTGAGTTAAGTGTAGTGGAACTAGTGAAGACCACCTGTCATTTTTTTTCTTTCTTTTTTTGTTTGTGGTTTGTTGTTGTTCAACTAGCATGGATCCTGACGGCTCTGAGCAAGATCCTGAAATGAAGAAATATTCTTCTGTCTGTGTTGGCAGAGAAGAAGATATTAAAAAATCTGAAAGAATGACAGCTGTTGTCCATGATAGAGAAGTGGTCATTTTCTACCACAGAGGAGAATATCATGCTATGGATATTCGCTGTTACCGTAAGATTTTATTTTTCATTTGTAAACCTTGTATTTGTTTACTATCCACGAAACTTCAAAATTTCATTTTTTTTTTTTAGTGACTAGATGTAATATTCAATTCCTTTGCAGACTCAGGAGGACCTTTACATTTAGGAGAAATAGAGGTATGTAAAATTAAATCTATTCTCAACAAACTCAAATGTTTCCCATTTATATTCTTACTATATTTACAGTCTCTATTCAAAAATAATTTATATTTGGGTTTGAACTATATTTTAATGCTTTGAGTACAATTACCAATATTCTAGGAATTCACAACACTACAATGTAAAGAAAACCATTTTACAGGTAAATATGAAAAATATGCCTGTCTTCTGACCTAGCAAATATACTCTAAGAGATCTACCCTGCATATTATCGCACAAATGTTTAATTATATATACACTTACCTATATATATACTAAAGTATATATATATATATACACTAAAGTATATATATATATACACACACACACACACATATATAGGAGAGGTTCAGTGTAGCGAAAAGTTGAAGGAAATCTAAATGTTTTAACAATAGGAAACAGTTTAAATTATGAATAGCCATGCTATGGAATAGTATACAACCATTAAATTAATGAGGCATGGATTGTCAACAATATATTTTTGAGTGAAAAAAGCAAGTCGTAGAATAATAGGTCTAATGAGATCCCATTTTTTTTTTTTTTTTTTTTTTTTTTTTTTTTTTTTAAATTCACGTTCTTTTATTTATTTATTTATGACTGTGTCGAGTCTTCGTTTCTGTGTGAGGGCTTTCTCTAGTTGCGGCAAGTGGGGACCACTCTTCATCGCGGTGCGCGGGCCTCTCACCATCGCGGCCTCTCTTGCTGTGGAGCACAGGCTCCAGACGCGCAGGCTCAGCAATTGTGGCTCACGGGCCCAGTTGCTCTGTGGCATGTGGGATCTTCCCAGACCAGGGCTCGAACCCGTGTCCCCTGCATTGGCAGGCAGATTCTCAACCACTGCGCCACCAGGGAAGCCCCGAGATCCCATTTTTTAAAAATAAAAAATAACATTCACTTTTTACTTTATACACTTCTACATAGTTTGAATTTTTCCAATGTGTATATATTACTTTTATAATTTAATAAAGATATAAAAATATATATTTTAAGAAAGAAGTAACACTGTGAAGGCTTAACTGAGGAAGGAATGGGGACATTGTCTTCACGTCCTTGCATTCTCAAACCAGCTGCCTAATTTCTTGTTTTCTACTTCATGAAACTTCTCTCTCTCCCCTTCTCCCTCTCCCCTCACTATCTCTATCTCTCTGACTGGTACAAAGTACATGCTTAAATTTAGTGTTCCACTCTCTCTACACTTCATATCTACCTAGTTCCACACCTGTCCTTATGTTAAAACATGTGTATTTAAATTATGAATGAATTTATGAATTATGAAACCGTTGTTTGCTGACGGTTCTGGCAGGGGAGGGTGGTACAAAACAGCATTTCTGCACTTCTGGTGTAGAGATAAAATGTAAGCATCTGGATGATAGTGTGGAAGAATTTCCCTCAGTTTCAGACCATAATGACAGCTGTAAGACCTTGCTACTCAAAGTGTGGTCCATAGACCAGCAACACTGGTGACACCTGGGAGTGTCTTAAAAATGCAGAATATTGTGCCCTGCTCTTGGACTACGGAACTTAAACAAGAGCTGCCTTTAAACAAGATCCAGGTGATTCCCATGCTTTTTAAAATTTTAGAAGCACTGCTTTAAGACAGTTAAAAGTTGGGAATTAACTACTTTGGGTCATAAATTGCTCTTCAGTTAACATATGCACTTATGCCTTTAGTAACCTCTCTTGAAATTATATCTGAAGCTTACCATTCTTCCACCAGCTAGTGAAAATTCATTTAGAAGCACTTGAAGCCCTTGCCCCATTTCTGTCAAGAAAGTGACATTAATATCCAACAGATAACAACACACTGCAGTCACATGGTGTAGTTGCCTGAGCTAGTTATCTTCTGATAGAGCTCTAAGAAACTGGGTTTCTTATCAACTGCAAAAGGAACTTGATGACTGCTAAGATTAGATTCTGCCTTATGCTGAATAATTTGTAAATGGCAGGAAAAAAGAGAAGCCTGTTTTTTAACCTGGTTCTTCTGCAATAGATTCTGTTCTGAGCCTGAGGTTTATTGTCAACATTGGAAATGTCATATTATAAAATCAATTATTTCTTTCCCCAGGAATTTGATGGACGACCATGTATAGTTTGCCCCTGGCATAAATACAAAATTACTTTGGCCACAGGAGAAGGACTGTATCAGTCTATAAACCCTAAAGATCCATCAGCAAAACCCAAGTGGTGCTCCAAAGGAATAAAGCAAAGGATTCACACAGTGACAGTGGACAATGGGAATATTTATGTGACTCTTTCTAATGAGCCTTTTAAGTGTGACTCTGATTTTTATGCCACTGGAGTCTTCAAAGTAATTCAGAGTTCTTTCTGATAAAATTTTATGGCAATGAAAAATGTTGTGTATGTTTTGAAAGTATTTTTAGAATAACCTTGCTTCAATACCAAAGATGATTAACTTTTTCCAAAAGAGGCACATTTATTATCTTTAACAATCATATAAATGAAAGGTTCAAAAGCACATGTACTTAGTGTGATGTCAGGATCATCATCAGGATCTACAGAATACACTTCAGCCAATCCTCTGGATTGATTGGAACCTGAAGGTTATAGGTTTAGAATATGCATTTTAAGAAGGATGAAAATAATTTAGAATAACCAAAGTGAAGAAAGGTTAAAAAAATTAGATCTACTAAGAAAAATTTAGGGGGAAAATCCCGACTTGATATAGCAGACTTTATCATGGAAAAATTTTAATGTATACAAAGTAAACAGAATAATAAACCTCCACCACCCACCTTCAACAATTACCAGCTTTCTTCCATTCTTGTTTCATTGATGCATGTATTCATCACCTCCCCTACTGATCGTTATAATTTTTTTTAGGTAAAATTTAAACACACTGAAATGCTTAAATCTTAACTGTTCAGTTTTTCCGAATATATAGCAGACCATTTATACTTAAAAAATACCTCCCAAAATGGGATCAGTTTACATGCTGAATTTAAAAACAAGAAACTTAATTTGCCTGACATCAAAACCAAGTAAACTCTGGCTCCGTTTCTCTCCAGTCAAGGCAGTTTCAAAGTAAGGAAGATACAGCTGCTCCCCAGCCATACGAGATGTGAAAGTTTCAGCGAGCCAAGGTACTTTGAATGCCTATATGAAATTTTCAAATAAAGTTTTTTTTAATTTTATTTTTATAGAATTGTGTGCATGTATGTACAACTAAGTGTTTCATGTAAATGTTATAGAGAGAAGAGATATAGGGTGTTGTTTCTCAGAGTCTTCTGAGTTTATAGGCAGGGTTGATACTAAGTTGGTTCACCCTGCTTTTTCTATGCCTGTTATTTATGGCCAACGCTGTTCTGGTTGCGTCGTGCCCACACTGTACTATAAAACCCTGGGTACTGATCATCTAAAACTCAGCATCACATAGTAGAATATAAGAGTAGGTGGGACCAGAAAGAACTAGGATGAACAGATTATTAATTCAGAGTGAGAAAAGCTGTTTGTCAAAATTGGAGCTTAGTTTCAAACCACAGTAATCTTCTTAGTGACACAGGACTGAATTAAGGCTTAATATTCTAAGGGGCCCACCTGGATCCTTTCCTTTGGTTATTGTTAAAATAAGTGAATAAAGTATGTATCATTAAGGCTGTGCTTACAGAGCCCTTTGCTACATATTATTACATTTTTTTTCTGATGTATTGCTACATGCTACCCATATTCCAACACTTGCTATTCATTAGACTACTAATGAGCCAGGGCTGGGCTTTTTATAAATACTATTTTTGGCAGCAGCTACTCATCAGGTACAGGAAATGTACCATCTCTGGGATGGGTACATCCCAGCCTATTATATCAGGTGCTAATCCTCCAGTGACTTAACATGTGTCCAGAATTTAAAATGCATGGAGGAAACCAAAGTACCTCCTGCAGGCAAATCCATGACCCTGGTTTGCAGGACCAATCACAGAAGCATTTTTTCTCAGGATCCAGTGGCAACAATAGTAATATGGCCTTGGCTTCTGGTTCTTAATTTGTTCCTCTAGCTGTGGAAATTAAAAATGTCATGTCATGTCTTGCTCTCATATACAGACCTCATCAGATTTGTAAACAATATTTTGTTTTATAAATTTACATCTATGAATTACAAGTTCTTCATAACTTTACAGATGAGTTTTAAAATAACTGATAATAGGCAGACTGCAACTATACAGCCTGTAGATAGAAAATATATATATCCTTTTATTATCTCTGAAAAAGATATGTAACATTTTAACAGGGAGGGTTTTTTCCCCTCCCAGATAAGTAATTGGAGAGATACTCTAAATGAGTCTTTAATAAAAACATAAATGTATTATAAACGTGCCCATATTATAAACCATAGCATAGAGTCTAACACACCAAATGGTACATTTTCTGGTTCATCAAAAAATATCCATAGTCATATATACTACATCGATTCATTTTATTTTCTCTACCACATAAATACTTGAGAATGACGTTTTAGCAGTAGTCCCCTGACTGTTTTTTTTTTTCAAAGCAGAGCAGTCAGAATATGAAAACTAGTTTCCTAATTTTGTCAGATGAAATGTCATTAGATAACTCTTAAGCTCTGTTCAGTGATATTTAAGTTCAGATTTGCTCATTCATTCATTTCAGTTGACTGGTCAAACACAGAATGTAAAACCTGGATCTTATTACTCAACTTATTAGCAGGAAGTTTGGGGCGATCTGAAATATTCTCCAGCTTCTCCTGTAATGACCTGTAAGGTTTTGCTTTGACGTCACCTTCAGGAAACAGAGGCTCAGAAAGCACAGGCTCAGAAAAGGCTTTTAAGGCTTTTCTAAGATTTTCACTCTCCTCTCTGTTTTGCCTTATGGATTCTTCTTCTTGGAAAATTTTCATTACCTTCTCCAGCACAGCATTAACACAGACTGTATAATAATAAAAAAAATGTTAAGTAAGGTTTCTTTTTAAGCTACTAAACTTACAGATAAAAATCTAATAAAACATTTAACATAAAGTCATTAATCTGTATATTCTAAGGAAGAAGCACGTTTGGGACTTCCCTGGTGGTCCAGAGGTTAAGACTCTGTGCTCCCAATGCAGGGGGCCCAGGTTCCATTCCTAGTCAAGGAAGTAGATCCTGCATGCTGCAACTAAAGATCCCACATGCAACGAAGATCCAGAATGCTGCACCTAAAACCTGGCACACCCAAATAAATAAAAATTAAAAAAAAAAACTAAGCACTTTCTTCCAGGTACCACTGGCACATGATAAACATGAGGAGATTGATTCCTTATTATAAATATACCATAATCTAGAAAGAAAATTAAAACATAGTATGCTTTAATAAAGACATGCTTTATATTTTCCCCAATTCATTAGATGTTTTACATCTTTATTCTCTGATTTAATTAAATGAAACATTTCTGAAACATTTTCTGAGAGATGGAATTTGTCCTCAAACATGTTAATATCTCAAAGTAGGTTTTTGTTTTTACTTTTTTTCCCCTAGACTTTGCTTATACCAATTGTGTGCAATTGGAAGGGCATAAACATTTTGGTAAGAATTTAGTGAGTTAATGGATCAGTGATTTATAAGCAAACTTGTGATCCACTTTCCCTCAAAAAATGCCATTCAGTACTTAGTGTGTCAAAACAAAGCACATAGAGAAAAATAACTTCAAAAATTGAGAGTCACTAAGAGCTGTCTGTTAAACCTATAAGTTTACTGATGAAGATGATGATGCCAAGTATTTAAGGCAAGCAACAAGAATAATAAAATCTATAAAATATGAAAACACCTAAACTAGCTTATTTTACCAAAGAGATGCCTCCCAGGTGACATAATAGGCTATAAATGCTTAGAAGGTTTTTCTGAAGAGGGTAACAGAGAAAGAATTCAGGGCCTTGGCTTGAACAGCCTCTTTTCTCCTGACCTCCTGCCTCCTCTTTTCTTGCCTGTCTCCCACTATAGAATGGGCAGACACCAGATGCTTTCCTTCACTTCCCTGTGTTACTGTATGGCAATATGACCCTGTTCTGGCCAACTAAAAAAAATGTCTGCTGTGGAGGAAGATAGGAAGGATTTTTGGAAGAGTTTTTCCTCCTTTCATGTAAAAAAGACTCTGTCTTTTGCCTCTACTATCTCCTCCCTCTTGCTTTGGACACTGATATGGATGTAAGGCCTGAGCATGAGGCAACAAACCTAAGGACCAAAAACAACAAACAGGAGAGCCAAAGAGAAAGATGGAAGGGCCCTGGGTTCATGATGACATTGTAGATCCACTGTACAAACCCGGGAACTGCCTAACTCCAGACTTCTAATTAAGAGAGAGATTTAAATGTCTGTCTTGATTAAGGTATTCTCAGGTATTTTTTGTTACTTGTATCTGAGTATACCCAAATCTAGAGCTATAAACCTTGAGGTCCATCACTTCCAGATGCAAACAGCTTTAGCCATTTATCACAAATATGATCATTTTCTATGTATGCCATGCTGTGAAAAAAGGTGGGGAAGCCCTATCCTATTTGATACATTTCTTCTTCCCTCACTTACAACATTTTATCTGTGCCCATTCTAACCAATTCTGTCCAAGTCTCAGAAAATGAAGGGTCTTGATCAAGGTCAGCATCTCTCTCTTTGCTTTTACCTATACTCTACCATTTTGTCTATCAATTATTCCCTGCTTCTTCAACCTCTCATTCTTGACTAGCTCCTCCCCTGCAACCTGTAACATGCTGAAATATCTTCTATCTTAAAATTTAAAAATTAAAAATCACTCTGGCTCTGTGTCCCTCTTGACTGCTACACACACTCTTTTCTTCATCAAACCGGGGCCTACATTCATGATTTCCATTTTATCATCTCCTCTTCACTCTTCCTGCTTATTTCTGTCTTCCTTATCCCATCACACCACTGAAATAGTTCTCAAGATGGTTAATTCCAACATCTTTACTACTAGATCTAATGGACACTTTTCAGATCTTCATTTTACTGACTTTTTCTGCTTGTACGTGACACTTAACCACTCACAACTTCCTGAGTCTCTATTTCCTTGCCAGTGTTTCTCCTGATTCACTTCCTACTTTTCTAATTATTGGTCCTTTGTCTCCATGGATTTCTTCTTAGCTCACCTTAAATGTAAGCTGTTCTTCACATTTCTGTCGACTTTCTACTCTTTTCACTTGGCATGGTTCCACTCACGGGGCATTAACTTCCAACATATATGTTTTTTGCCTTCAAAACCGTAATTCTAGCCCTGACCTTTCCTACGTCTTGGATGCATACACGACCAATTATCAGAGGTCACCAAAAAACGGTTTCTATTACCTACTTAGAAAGTTTATAGCATGACAAATCATGTAGGATGATCTCAAAAGCCTTTGAAAAATTAGAGAAATTTTGGTTTTTAATCTAGTTTGTTTTAGTTTCACCATAGCTGTTTCATCCCACCCATTTTCTGCAGTGTATTTGCATCAATTCTGTATGAGATTCACATTTAAGATACTGAGCATTTCTCAAAAATTTAAAAGACTTGCAACATTTTTTATTTGATAAATTCAGAGTTTTTGAAACTGTAAATATGTTTAAAAAGTTCTTTTACTTCGTTTTTTTCAAGGATGTCTTGGCTATTCTTTACCATTTGCATTTCCCTATAAATTTTAGAATAAACTAGTCAATGTACACATATACACCTGCTCAGATTTTAATTGGGACTGCACTGAATCTATGGATTATGGGGAAAATTTAACCTTTATTATTGTGTGTTTCAATATGATAAAAAATATTAACAAATATGTAAAAGACCTCTAACAAAAAAAGCCATAAAAATTATTAAGAGAAATTAAAGAAGATCTAAATAAACAGAGGAATATACCATGTTCATAGATTGGAAAGAGAAATTCTACCAGTTATCAAGACTTATTGTAAAGCTCCTGTAAATAATACAGTGTTGAATTGGTGCAAGAAGACAAACAGATCAGCTGACTAGAACAGAGAGAATATAAACAGACCTACATACCTAAGAACATTTGATTTATTAAAAAAGAGGTGTTCTGGGCAATAGGAAAAGGGTTTTTTCTTACCCAATAAATTGAGTTGGATCAACTGGATACCAATGGAGGAAAAATTTTACCCTTACCTCATACCAATTCCAGATGTAATCTAAAAGTGAAAGGCAAAATAACAAAGCTCCTAGGATATATCAGAGGGAGTAGTTTCAGGACCTAGGATGTACGTCAAGATTCCCTAATTAAGACATAAAAAGCACTTAATGTAAAGATTAATAAATTGGACTACATTAAAATTAAGAACTTCTGTTTTAAAAGACACTGCTGAAAGTGAAAGGCCTAGTCACAAAATAAAAGAAATCTGCCCATATTCAACCAAAAAAGGGCTTGTTCTAGTAATATAGTTGAAAGTACAATTTGATAATAAAACGATGGACAACTCCAAGTAGGAAAATGAGAAGAGACTAACAGAAATTAACAAAAGAGGATATCCAAATGTCCAATTAATGTATAAAAGTATTCAATCTCATTAATCAAGAAAATGCAAATTAAAACCACAAGGTGATAGTACTACATACCTGCAAGTACAGCTATACTGGAAAAGATTGACAATACCAAGTGTCAGTGATGATACAGAGCAACTAGGATTAATAATCTGCCAGGATGAATTGTTAAAACCATTTTGGAAAACTTTGGCAATATCTACTAGAGATGAACATATGCAAATTCTACAATCCAGCAATTTCACCAAAACACATGTACAAGAATATTCATAGCAACCTTATTCACAATAGCCAAAGTTGTAAATAACCTAAATATTCAAAAATAGAATGGATAAATAGCTATATATTCAATCAATGGAATACTACACAGCAATGACAACAAACTACTGTTATAGGCAACAAATCTCACAATGATAATGTTAAGCAAAACAAGACAAATACAAAAGAACATATAGTATACGATTTCATTTATATACAACGCAAACAAAACTGACTATGGTATTAGAAGTCAAAATAATGATTGCCTTTACAGAAGAGGTTA
The DNA here is from genome assembly GCF_028023285.1 of Balaenoptera ricei. Classification (NCBI taxonomy): domain Eukaryota; kingdom Metazoa; phylum Chordata; class Mammalia; order Artiodactyla; family Balaenopteridae; genus Balaenoptera; species Balaenoptera ricei. Next base: position 77,693,338 of record NC_082641.1, read on the forward strand.
GTGGGACTTCCCTGGTGGTGCAGTGGTTGAAAATCCGCCTGCCAATGCAGGGGACATGGGTTTGAGCCCTGGTCCGGGAAGATCCCACATGCCATGGAGCAACTAAGCCCGTGCGCCACAACTACTGAGCCTGCACTCTAGAGCCCGTGAGCCACAACTACTGAGCCTGCGTGCTGCAACTACTGAAGCCTGCGTGCCTAGAGCCCGTGCTCCACAACAAGAGAAGCCACCACAATGAGAAGCCTGCACACCACAACGAAGAGTAGCCCCTGCTCACCGCAACTAGAGAAAGCCTGCACGCAGCAACAAAGACCCAACACAGCCAAAAATAAATAAATAAAATTAATTAATTAAAAAAAAAAAAGAGGTTAGTGATTGTGAGGGGCAAGAAAGAGTCTTCTAACATGATGGTATAATGTTGTGTTTCTTGACCTGTGTGATACATAGATTAATAAATTTTCTGATAATTCATCAAGGTGTGTACTTTTCTCTTTGTATGTTATACATTTTTTAAAAAATTAAAGATAAGTATAAATGGCAGTGGATTAAAAGAAAATAACCCTTATAATTTATAAAATTCTTTTTATCTTTGTCATGCTTTTTAATGAACACTTCTGGAATTCAAAAGACAGAATACTGAACTTTAACCAACCATGGCACAATGGCTGAAACAAAACAACTGTAGCTAAATGAAAGCAAAACCAAAATGTTTTGAGCAAATAGTAATAAGTTTTATAAAAATAAAATAATTTTAGTTATTTAAGCAACTTAGTTTTTGGTGGATTGACTTGGCTCCTTAGAAATGTAATTTTTTAATGTAAAATTATTCTGTGTAACAAGAGAATTTAAATACCTTGGTTTATGAATGGACTATACAGTACATCTTTACATAAAATAAGTATATTTATTTCTAGATTCTAATAATCTTTTTAACTTACCAAATAAATGAGTGCTGCATATGAAGCATACATTATGCTAGTTAAAGCAGTCTTTGCTGGGAAAGAAATGATTTCAAAGAAAGATCCCTTTCTGACCTGAAAAAACGAAAGAGTTTTCTTATTAAAACAAAAAATTTTCAATGTTACAATGTTAAATTTTACAATGTTATTGTAAAATGAGAATTCAAATATTTATAAAGTCATCTACTTTAGATCTGAGTTTTCTCACATCCTGAAAATATATTGTTTTTCTCCTTTACAAAAAGATACTTTCTTTTGCTAATTTAAATCTATGACAAATCTATAAAAATTCTTGCATTTCCAAAATCTGAATTACTTTAACTTTCTTACATTTACCAAGTGTGCTCACTAGGGGGTGCCGCTGTGCCTGTTAGAAAAGCAGTCTTTGTCCAAATTAATGTAGTCATCCTTTACTAAATTCTTCACCTCTTCAATTAAGCAAACAGCAATCAAAATACCAAGCATTTCCTGGAGATTAATGACCTGCTTGGAAATTTTAATCATGAGACTGCTGAAGGCCAGGCATTAACCTTAGATGATCATTAAGCTTCAGGAAATACTCTGTGCTCATATTCAGCATGCTTTTTGAAATGTAGATGTTTACACCAATAAAGAATTTGTCTCTCAGATGTTTCTACCTTCTAGAAGGTGTCCCTGCCTCAACATAACAGTATAATATATTCAGTTTAAGGGACCAGTATAATATATTCAGATTAAGGGACCCATACTCTCTTACAGGCTACCTCTGTTGCCTTGAGCTATAAGGATATGAAATGATGACATTAGGAAAAACATTCCCTTCCCATTCAGCAGTGAAGTGGCAGTTAGCCATGCTCCTCTGAAGTAAAAGCCAAGCCACTCAGAGGCTTCAGTAACTCCCAAAAGGTACAGGCTGTATCCTAAAATCATGTAAATGCACAGTAAAAATGCACACCAATTAGAAAGAAGAGTATGTATGTGTTCATTAAAAAGTTATTTATAACATTGAAAAACTGAAATAATGATAGCAGAATGGCTCAGTAAATTATGCTATATCCACCCAACGGTATATTGCAGGCTTTTAAAAGGTGCTTCTGAAGAACGTGTGATAATATTTTATTGAACAGACATTTACATGGCACTGTGTACCAGGTCCTGTTCTAAGTGCTTGTTGTTGTACTATACTCAGTTTTTGCTTACTGCTGCCACTACTGATGAACAACAAAACTGCCCATCACAATTTCCCTTCTTCTCTCAAGTGATTTATGGAATGCTGAAGCCAAGAATACTATCTAGTCTAGTAGCTAAGAGATGGTGGGGTAAGGAGGGAGGGGGAAGGGGAGTTTCCCCTTTTATTCTCTACCTTTCAGGCCATACCAACTCCTACACATAGGCATAGGTGGGGGCAGTTTTAGCCCACTCTCTCCATAAGTCAGTCTGGAAAATTTCCCAGAGTTCCTGGCTTCTGGAAAGAGTTTCCATGAAATGAAGCAGCTGCTGCTCTTTCCCTCTTGCTGAAAGAATCAAAATGATAGCATGACACTGAATCCCACTATTGGGCTATAAGGAGACAAACATATAAGTAGGAAGCAGAGGTTAGGAAGGAAATCAGATATACTCCAACAGAATGCCTCCTAGTAGAGTAAAAGGTTCATGAGTTTGTGAATATATGAATGTTTAAGTGGAAGGTCCATAGTCAATAATTGGTAGGCCACATACAATAAAAATAAAAGTGGTGTCTGCATGCAGGGAAAATTACTCTCTGTTTCCGTTTCACTGCATCTTTCTTTTTCAGATTTTTGTCCTTCACCTAAAAGTAATTAAAATTGATTAGTTTCAAAATAAATATGTATTTTATATATGTTACGCTTCTCAACGATGAATCTGTATATTGCCTAAGGGTCACTTTTTCACCATTTTAATGCCTTTAATAAATACTTGCTATTCCTGTAATAAATCAGCCCTGTAGAAAATACATTTCCTCCAAAATTTATGTGGCTACTGGCTAAGTAGCCATTTTTCCATTTTATGACTCACTTGCAATACATGTTTTTCATATTATAAACCACACTGTTTCATTTTGGTTTGCTATGAGCAGGAATAGTGTATGGTAAAAACTGAGATAAACAGGAGAAATTTGGAAAATGGAAGGCTTCGTATAGATTGTCTTGGCCTATTTCAAAAATTTTTATCTTAACCTCATTGTTACATGAATTTTATTTGCATTTTAAGTTAGAAGTATCTTGATATCAATATTATACCCATAGGGCTTCCCTGGTGGCGCAGTGGTTGAGAATCTGCCTGCCAATGCAGGGACACGGGTTCGAGCCCTGGTCTGGGAAGATCCCACATGCCGCGGAGCAACTAGGCCCGTGAGCCACAATTACTGAGCCTGCGCGTCTGGAGCCTGTGCTCCGCAACAAGAGGCGCCACGATAATGAGAGGCCCGCGCACCGCGATGAAGAGTGGCCCCCACTTGCCACAACTAGAGAAAGCCCTTGCACAGAAACGAAGACCCAACACGGCCGTAAATAATAAATAAATAAATAAAATAAAATAAAAGACAAAACTGTAGTTCCCAGAAGCTCTCATTATAAAAAAAATATATATTATACCCATATATTTCTTTTTTGAATTTGTTAATATTAACATATAAGATACATGGATATTTCAATCTTTAACTAAATTTCTCCCACATTATTTCATGCTCCACTTCTCCCACATAATTCTGACTGCCTTGTCTCATAAAAGAAATATCTATATTCATCTTATTTTCACTAATAATGAGATAAATCACAAAAAAGCAAACTATAAGCTATTTAGAAAATAGAGACCCACTTACAGATAACCTGCAGGTTGGAGAATTACCAGGTCCAACTTAATTTATGTTGTCCAAAACCATCTTGATGAGAGATATCAAGGGAGTTATAGGGGAAAAAACTCTAACAGTGATTCACAAATAAGTGTTGGAAGAAGCACTGACTGGTTTTATAGGTTCAGAAAATAGTGTTTCCTATAGGTTTGGGAAAGCTACATGATCATGTCTTTGCTTAGCAACCCACAATACTTGTGAAGACAGGAAAGACTCCTAGCAGTCCACAGAAAAGAAAGCTATCTGACTTTATTTATCCCAGTATTAACATCCTGTGGAGCATTGTTCTTGAATGAGCTCTTAATCAGGTGGTCCTATAAAAGCTCAAATGTCCCAACCTCTTGGCCAACCTGCAAAAGTATGTCTTCAAGATTCCAAGACTTCTACTTTCTAGGAATTGTCTTTTTTTCCCAGGTCTTGAATTATACCACCCAAGATAGCCTCATGGCAAGCCCATCAAGGAGCTACAGAAGTTCCTGATATTTGTGAGGTTTACAGTTTAAACCCCAAACTGGAGTCTACCTTGGAGGGTGGGGGTGAGGAAGAAACTTTACTTAGATAAGCCTCTGACCTTCATCCTGAAGAAGGCAGCACAAGTTCACTGGGATCCACTTATGGCACACACACTTTTGAGGCTAAGAGTTTTCTTTACTTTGCCCATCTCTTGCCTATGCCACTCCACAGAGTCTGTACAAAGTAGAAATAGACATCTCTAATGCCACTATAAGGAAGATTCTATCACAGAAAGAGCTCCTGGTCCTGTGGCCCTGCGTTGGGCTGCCAAAGTCAACAACTATGTCTGGGAGCTGACGTGTCTTGGCTGAAGTCAGCATTCAAACCAATTATCTAGGTCACTGAAGCCTAAGCTGCAAGCTTCACTCAGCCAGGCAGCTTACAAGGCTAAGCAGATGCAGCATTCTGTAAGTACTGCTGCTGGGGATATTAAAAATCACCAGGAACTTCTCAGTTTTCCGTTTCTAAGGCCCCTTGTAGAAGGAGCAGGTATACCACTATAATCTCAGCCCTGCAGAATGGGGAAAGGTTTGAGGAGCAACCTGACTCAGCACCCATATAGCCAGGTGCAAAGGAAGTCTCTTTTAACAAGATGGCCAGTTGGACAGCCCTGACCCCAACTCTCTGTGCTCATGTCACAGGCCACTGGAATCTCTTCAGGCCACTTATATTGGCTGGGTCTTTGGGTAGTTCATATTTGGCACAATATCATTAAATATGCTAAGATACACAGCACACACTCTACAGCTGAACATGCAACCAAAAAGGCCTGGATAGATTGTCAAGAGAGCTCCTGTGACAGCGTCTATACTCTTAATTATCTTGACGAGACCATCACTATATGCTTCATCTCAGACCACACCAAAAAGCTGAAACACTACCTAGTTATAGGCAGTGTCCTAATGACAACGCTCCTCTATTTCGAGTTCTTGAGGGAAGTAATCTGCCTGACTGGCATTCCAAGCTACATGATAGCCAGCAGAGTTTTGGTAGAACCATTTAAGGTAGAAATGCATCTTTCCATCATTCATCATCCTCAGATCAGTGATGAGACAGAGCACATGAAGAGGATCTTTGACACTTACCATCTGATAGGTTAACTAGGCCGCTTACCTTTCTAAAGTGATGCCCTCCATGCATCCACAAAGCATATCCCCTGGCATAGTAATTCCATATTTCACTTCTTATATTTCTACACACCACAAAGTTCCATCTTGATACAGGCAGCCTGACAATTTTTTTTTTTTTAATTTTTAAATTTTATTTATTTATTTTTGGCTGTGCTGGGTCTTTGTTACTGTGCGCGGGCTTTCTCTAGTTGCAGTGAGCGGGGGCTACTCTTCGTTGCGGTGCGCAGGCTTCTCATCACGGTGGCTTCTCTTGTTGCAGAGCACGGACTCTAGATGCGCAGGCTTCAGTAGTTGTGGCATGCAAGCTCAGTAGTTGTGGCGCACGGGCTTTGTTGCTCCGCAGCATGTGGGATCTTCCAGGACCAGGGATTGAACCCATGTCCCCTGCATTGGCAGGCAGATTCTCAACCACTGCGCCACCAGGGAAGCCCCAGCCTGACAATTCTTGAAGTAATTCGTGCTGGAATCTACTCCAGGTAAGCTGTACTCTGTGCTATGCCATTTACCTCTCAGCACACTCTGGCACCATGGATACATTCCATTCACAGACCAATTCACTGACCGCCACCACACCTCATATATTACTCTGTTGTTCTTTTAATTCTCCAGGCCATTATCTTCACTATTCATACTTCTATTTCTTTCCTCACTGAGGCTTCCACATTTGAGCTATGTTGTTTTCTTCCTTGCTACAACTTAGGTTCCATTCAGTGGCAATCCTGAATCTCCACCCTAGCTAATACATATTACCCAAGAAAAGCTTCTTCCTCACTCCTAACCCTCAAGGACCCCAGAAGCTCTGACTTGGGACTGTTCCCACTTATCACACTTCAGCCATATGGAACTACTTACATTTCCTACATAAGTCATGCTCTCTCTTGCCTCAGCTTCTTAATATACACTGTTCGCTTCCTTGAATGATTCTCCTACTTCTTCACTGGGCTAATTTCCCTTCCTTCAAGTCTCAGATCCAGTATTATCTTCTAGAAAGCCTACACTGATTACACTCTTAGGAATTATATGCTCCTTGTTGATGCTTCCATAGTACACTTTGCACACTTTAATCATGCACTCAGTACACTCTACTGACATTGCTTACTTGCCTATCATCCTTATAGTCCATGGGACATCTATGAATCCCTAGTACCTAAACTCTTGATTTTATATGTCAGGTTTTCAATAAAAATAATGTTTACCAAGTGAATGAAAAAGTAGAATTACACCTCATTTACTTCCAAAAAGAAATTTAACCATCTTATAACTTGTAAAAGATATTAAGAAGTAAAGCTGAAGGACATCTAGTTCCAGTAACGTGGCAGACTAGCTAGTGGGGAACCTCTCACACAAAAAAATCTAGAAATTCTATATAAAATCAAACTCCAAAAATTTAATACAAGACTGAGTTTACAAAAAGTGGAAGGAAGGAAGGAAAGAAAGAAGGAAGGGAGAGAGGGAGGGGAGAGGAAGGAAGGAAGAAGTCCTCCTATGCCAGGAAAGAAGAGGGAACTAAAAGCCAAGCAGTAAGTGTGTGAGATTATGTCCCAGGAACTCTGGGGTTGCTACTGGATCCTGAAATAATGGCTGGGGGCTTGAGTTTTAATAAAGATCCTGGAGATGAGACTTGGATGCGTATGAGGTGAGGATCAGGTCTTTGCAGAGCTGCAATCTCATTGAAAGGGGGACTAGAAAAACTGCACCCACCAATCCAAAAAGAAGGTGAGGAAGCTGGTCTCCACCAAGGACTGATACCTCCAGAGCACAAGCAAAATCCTCTAGAGGAACAGTTCTACCACCAAGACCAGAAGGGATTTCTTTTTTTTTTTTTAAGCATGGGTATCACCCAGCATTTTTTAAAAATTATTTATTTACTTATTTATGTATTTATGGCTGTGTTGGGTCTTCGTTTCTGTGCAAGGGCTTTCTATAGTTGCGGCAAGTGGGGGCCACTCTTCATCGCGGTGCGCGGGCCTCTCACTATTGTGGCCTCTCTTGTTGCAGAGCACAGGCTCCAGACGCGCAGGCCCAGTAACTGTGGCTCACGGGCCCAGCTGCTCCGCGGCATGTGGGATCCTCCCAGACCAGGGCTTGAACCCGTGTCTCCTGCATTGGCAGGCAGATTCTCAACCACTGCACGACCAGGGAAGCCCCTTTATTTTTTTTTTAATCCTTATTGGAGAAAAACTTTAAATTAAAACAAAACAAAGGAATAATGAGGAGACACAATATAGATCACAATAGTCAGAAAGATTAGCATCCCCCCAAAGTCTCAAAGAATAATATTTCAAAAGACCATAAATAAGTATTTTTAAAATAGATTTTTAAAAAGAAATAAACCTATAAAAGGACACTTTGAAAGAAGTGGAAATTTGGGGGAAAACACCAAATAGAATTTCTAGAGATAATATAATGTTTGAAATTTAAAAGACATTTAATAAGTAAAAGAGCATATTAGATACAGCTGGAGAGAGCTGGTTAACTGGAAGACAGGTCAGAGGAAGTTATTCAGGATGTATCAAAAAGAGATAAAGAAAAGGAAAATAAGAAGAAGGTAAGTGGACATAAAGAATAAAATGAGAAGGTCCAAAGTATGTTTAGTAGGCATTCCAGAAGATGAGATTAGATAAAATGAGAAAGAGGCAATACTTGAAGAAATAATGGCTAAGAGTTTTCCAGAATTGAAATTATCCTCAAATTCAAAAATCACAAAGGCTCCCAAGAATATGTACCCATTCTAAAAAGCATTTTGACAACAGCTAATAAAATTGAAGATGTGTATCCCTCATGACCCAGCAATCCCCCTTGTAGATATATACCTGGAGAAATGTCTCATACATACGGACGAGGAGTCATTTAAAAGAGTGTTCAATGAAGCACTGTTTGTAATACAAAAATTTTGGAAACTAAATTGTCCATCTGTTCAGTAACAGATAAACTGTGGATTATTTTTTCTTATAATGGAATACCACAAAGAAGTTAAAGTAATAAACCATAGAACCATAGCTATATATATCAAAAATGTTGAGTGGAAAAAGGAAGTTTCAGAAGGGTAAGTACAGTATCATATCATTTATATAAATTTTAAATATGCATAGGATGATAGATGCATACCAATGTAGTTAAAATATAAAATATGCATGGAAATGCTTACATCAACTTCAGGATAATGATTACCTTTGGTAGAAAAAAAAAAAGGAAGGGATCAGAGCATGGTTAATTATATTTCTTTTTATAAAACAGATATCTAAAGGCAATATGGCAAAATATTACTACCAGTTTAAATTTGGGTGGGACTTCTGATAAACTATTTTTTATATATTTTGAAATATTTTATTGATAAGATTTTAAAAATTAAAGCTAGCTCCTAAGACAATTAGAACAAGAGCAAAAGAGAAGATATTTCATAGGTGTTGATTCTGTATTGATGTCAAAAGAGACAGTATATGGACCCTGGACAAATCACTTAGTCCCTCAACCTGGTTCCTTCATCTCATTTCCTGGAATAAGTTATCACAAATGAGCTCTAAATTCACCTGTGGAAACTCACTGTCAGTCAAGGCAAAAGGCAAGCACATTGTGTTTTTTAGTTCTCATTACTGGATAGAAGGAAACAGATTCCACTGAAAAGGGAGATTATTTTCCTGCCACTGAATTTTCATGAGTATTGTGAGACAATTCTCCATAGATATCTCTCATTCCTGTACAGCAGCAGTCCCCAACCTTTTTGGCACCAGGAACTAGTTTCATGGAAGACAATTTTTCCACGGACCAGGGGTGGGGGCCGATGGTTTCGGGATGACTCAAGCACATTACATTTATTGTGTACTTTATTTCTATTATTATTACATTGTAATATATAATGAAATAATTATACTACTCACCACAATGCAGAATCAGTGGGAGCCCTGAGCTTGTTTTCACTTGCCACTCACTGATAGGGTTGTTTGTTTAATTAATTTATTTTATTTTTGGCTGTGTTGGGTCTTCATTGCTGTGCTCGGGCTTTCTCTAGTTGTGGTGAGCGGGGGCTACTCTGCATTGCAGTGTGCAGGCTTCTCATTGTGGTGGCTTCTCTTGTTGCGGAGCACAGGCTTTCGGTGCGCAGGCTTCCGTAGTTGTGGCTCGCGGGCTTAGTTGCTCCGCGGCATGTGGGATCTTCCCGGACCAGGGGTCGAACCTGTGCCCCTGCATTGGCAGGCAGATTCTCAACCACTGCGCCACCAGGGAAGCCCCACTGACAGGATTTGATATGAGTCTACAAGCAATTGATTATGGTCTCTGCACAGTCAAACCTCTCTGCTAATGATAACCTGTTATTTGCAGCCGCTCCCCAGCGCTAGCATCACCGCCTCAGCTCCACCTCAGATCATCAGGCATTAGATTCTCATAAGGAGCATGCAAGTTAAATCCCTCGCATGCGCCGTTCACAGTAGGGTTCACGCTCCTATGAGAATCTAATGCTGCCACTGATCTGACAGGAGGCAGAGCTCAGGCGGTAATGCGAGTGATGCGGAGGGGCTGCAAATACGGATGAGGCTTCGCTTGCTCACCCGCCGCTCCCCTCCTGCTCTGCAGCCCCGTTCCTAACTGGGTTGGGGACCCCCAGCCGTGCAGATTGGGCCTTCTGAGCAAAGGATATGGTTGAATAGCAAACAGCTTTGTAAGCTAGAGGAAGTATATTCCTTTGGAGGGATCTAGAGATGTACTTCCCAAGATATGTCACAGGGCACTAAAGATAAAACCTTCTCCTTACCCTCCAGAAACATTTGTTTCTCTCTCTCTCTCTCCCCCTCTCCCTCCCCCACCCCCTTCTCTCTCAGATGCTGGGCAGACGTGCCAGGATTCCTATAAAAAGATGAGTCTCCTGATTTCAAGGTTCCTCTCCTGCAATGTAACTTACTACATGCATAGGTAACATCTGGCTGTCACCACATTGCCCTGTGGGAACTGACACAAGATACTGCTCTGGCTGCTGCTTTTGCTTGTCTCTTCTGGCAGTGTGTGTGCCTATGTATTTCTATAACTGGCAGGCTAACTTGTTAGCTCATAAATAGTGTAAAATCTCAGCTCCTTCACAGTTTTAACTTAGCAAAGAGGAGAAAAAAGAAAGACTGTAAATAACAATAATGGACAGTGTCTTTAAACATAATTTCATAATAAATACAGAAATATTCTTCAAAGGATACTTCTTATATCAACTCTCTATAAAAACTATGGGTCTAACAATGCAAGGAAAGAAACAGCAAGGCAAAACATTAGATTCAGAAAGACATTTCATTAGGAATTTAAAATAATACAGTTCAGCTATGTTTCTTTTTGATGATCTAAAGATACAGGAATAAGCCTTATAGTGCTCAGAAATCCAATGGTTAACAAACAGAAACCATTTTTTACTTTCTCAAACATCAGGTATTATAAAGGAGCCTTTTATAAATGTTGTCTCAGGCAATTCATAATTGAAATATCTGATGATTTCTGGAAATGTCAAAATCTTTTATTAAAAAGAGATTCCTATATACTGAATATTTTGTTTATTTTAGCCACCCATCATCTATTTTCTCATCTTCTTAAAACAACACAGATTTTTGTTTGAGGATTCATCCTTTCCCCATTCTTAAGTCATGTTGTCTCGATGGGGCTCCAACCCCTACTCTAGAAATGAAGCAGGTAATCAAGTCCTAGGCCAATCAATGCACCCCCATTTCCCTGGTTAAGAGGTAAGCCATTCTCTAAGAGTGAACCTCAGGACTTGGCCAGGAATGCTGGGTCAAGGACTCATTCTTTTCTGCTGTAGTTGAACCTGGAAGGATGTAGCCTGGGAACAGTTGCAAATCATCTTGTGACCACGAGGGGAAAGTCAGTCTATGAATGGAGTCAACACAGAGAAAGCAGAGCCAAGAGATCAGTAAAAGAGAGAAACAGGATCCTGAAGGTATCATTTGAGTACCTATATCCAGCTATGCCTGAAACCTTCTCAACTCTGGATTGAGTACAAGAACTAATACATCTCCTTTCTGGCTTAACTCTCCCTTCAACAAAGGGATGCTTTGAGTAATGCCCAGATTGAAAAACCCAGAGTTTTGTGCCATAAAGTTCAGAAAAAAAGAAACTGGTCCTGAAAAACTTTGACAAAATATAATAGGGCCTCAATAAAACAACATAGAACACGTATTTGAAACAGACCTGGACACTGACAGGTCTATCGAAATGAGTTTATAGCTAAATATACTCAATATGTTATGTCAAAGATTATCTTGGAAACATAACAAGGTTATGGGGAAAAGGACACAAAGCACATCATTTTTAAGGCTTGTTGTAGAATTTCTTTCAGATTTGACATAAGTGGTAATTTGCATGCTTATATTTAGGTTGAACCATTTGAAATTGATAGTTTCATTTAGTTCAATCAAATAACAAGGGAGAAAAAAGTCTGCATTACTTCCTTTTTCACATTTATTTAAACGAGAGAATATACTATACTGAAAAAAGGCCCATCTATTTATTTCTCTTATCCAACTATTCTTGTTTTACATCTAGGACAACCAAATGTGCTACATTTTCATTTTCCAAATCTTACAATTTCAAAATACTTCCTAAAAAAAGATCCATAGCCTGTGCAAATGCAGTATTTATTTACCTGCAGGTTATATAGGGGTTGCTTTGGTGTATTAACTTCCTTGAGCAGACGATGAGATATGTCCCTTAACTCTAAAAGTCTGCAAGCAAGCTGAGGCTGCAGAAGTTTGGCAACTGATTTGGAGGATCTGGATATGCTGTTCAATCCTTGAATTAATGTTCCTCGGTTGATCTTGGCTAAAGCTACAGCCATTCTGATTTTGGATGTTTTTTGCACGGGTTCTCTTTTCTGGAAAATAAGCCTTTGAAAAGTGACTGATGTGTGATTCTCCAGTGCAGTATTTATTTATTAAAAAATTTTTAATTTAAAATATAGTTGATGTACAATATTGTTAGTCTCAGGTATACTATATAATTTGACATTTGCAAACAGTATGAAATGAATACCACAAGCCTAGTAACCATCTGTCCCCATACAAAGTTATTACAATATTATTGATCATCTTCCTTATGCTGTATATTGTATTCCCATTACTTATTATAGAACTGGAGATTTGTACCTCTTAATCCCCTTCACCTGTTTTGCTCACACTGCTCCCTCCCTCCATCCCCCCTCACCCTACCAGCAACCACCCATTTGTTTCCAGTGCATTATTAAAATCTACTTCAGGCAGAGACAAGTACCACATAACTGTACACTGTGCCTGATACTAAGTGTCCAATAATTATCTCCCACCCTCCTTACAACTCATTGGTCCCACCCCAGGTATTTAAATCTTTATATGAATATATGATTTTTTCCTTAGGATAAATATCCAGAATTAAGTTAGTAGCCTAAAAATATAAATTTTTTCATTTTTCTCTCTGGATTTATCTGTTTTTTGCATTGATTTTTTAAAAAAGAGCTCTTTCAAAAGTAAACAATCTTGGGAACATATGTATATGTATAACTGATTCACTTTGTTATAAAGCAGAAACTAACACACCATTGTAAAGCAATTATACTCCAATAAAGATGTTTAAAAAAAAAAGTAAACAATCTTTTTTTTTAATATGTATTTATTTATTTGGTTGCACTGGATCTTAGTTGTGCAGGCAGGCTCCTTAGTTGTGGCTCACAGGGTCCTTAGTTGCAGCTCTCCAGCTCCTTAGTTGCGGCACATGGGCTCCTTAGTTGTGGCATGTGAACTCTTAGTTGCAGCATGAATGTGGGATCTAGTTCCCTGACCAGGGATCAAACCCCGGGCCCCTGCATTGGGAGCGCAGAGTCTTAACCACTGCACCACCAGGGAAGTCCCAAAAGTAAACAATTCGTATTCAAATATCATTCAGTGTTTGAATTGTTCAAATAATAATTCTTATTCAAAACTGTTACGAATATTTTCCCAGCTTACTTTAAAATTTTTAAATGATAAAATATAGCATATATATATAATACATAATGTACAATTTACTTTAAAATTTTTTTATTAGTTAAGGTGCATATCAAAGGAATGATTTTAATGATCCCAGACTCTTGCATCTTTCCATATACAGAAAAGTGCTAAATTCATCAACTTGAGATATCTGGGTTTTTTTAATTGAATGAAAAGTTCTTTAAATTCTACAGTGCTTTACAATTTTCAAAAGTTTAACATACATGATTTCATATAATCCCATAATAACCCCTTTTTTCCAATCCCCTAACCTTATGTTGTTCCCCCCCTTCCCTCTCCCCACTGGTAACCACTAGTTCGTTCTCTATATCTGTGAGTCTGCTTCTTTTTTGTTTTATTCACTAGTTTGTTGTATTTTTTAGATTCCACATATATGTGATAACATACAGTATTTGTCTTTCTCTGTCTGACGTATTTCACTTTAATGCCCTCCAAGTCCATCCATTTTGCTGCAAACTGCAAAATTTCATTCTTTTTTATGGCTAATATTCCATTGTATATATACACCACATCTTCTTTATCCATTCATCTGTTGATGGACACTTAGGTTGCTTCCATACCTTGGCAATTGTAAATAATGTTGCTATGAACATTGGGGTGCATGTATCTTTTCGAATTAGTGTTTTTGATTTTTTGGATATATACCCAGGAGTCTAATTGCTGGGTCATATGACAGTTCTATTTTTAGTTTTTTGAGAAATCTCCATACTGTTTTCCATAGTGGCTACACCAATTTACATTCCCAGCAACAGTGTAGGAGGGTTCCTTTTTCTCCACATCCTCACCAACATTTATTTGTGTTCTTTTTGATGACAGTCATTCTGACAGGTGTGAGGAGATATCTCATTGTGGTTTTGATTTGCATTTCCCTGATGATTAGCAACGCTGAGCATCTTTTCATGTGCCTGTTGGCAATCTGCATTTCCTCTTTAGAAAAATGTCTTTTCAGTTCTTCTGCCAATTTTTTAATCAGGTTGTTAGATTTTTAAATGTTGAGTTGTATGAGCTGTTTATATATGTTGGACATTACCCCTTACCAGTCATATCATTTGCAAATATCTTCTCCCATTCAGTAGGTGGTCTTTTTGTTTAGTCAATGGTTTCCTTTGCTGTGCAAAAGATTTTAAGTTTAATTAGGTCCCATTTGTTTATTTTTGCTTTTGTTTCCTTTGCTTTAGGAGATGGATCAAAAAAAAAATATTGCTGCTATTTATGTCAAAGAGTGTTTTTCCTATGTTTTCCTCCAGGAGTTTTATAGTATCCAGTCTTACATTTAGGTCTTTAATCCATTCTGAGTTTATTTTTGTATGTGGTGCTACAGAACATTCTAATTTAATTCTTTTACAAGTAGCTGTCCAGTTTTCCCAGCACAGCTTATTGAAGAGACTGTCTTTTCTCCATTGTATATTCTTGCCTCCTTTGTCATAGATTAATTAACCATAAGTGTGTGGGTTTATGTCTGGGCTCTCTATTCCATTCCATTGATCGATGTGTCTGTTTTTGTGCCAGTACCATACTGTTTTGATTAGTATAGCTTTGTAGTATAATCTGAAGTCCAGGAGCCTGATTTCTCCAGTTTGTTCTTCCTTCTCAAGATTGCTTTGGCTATTTGGGGTCTTCTGTGTTTCCATATAAATTTTAAAATTATTTGTTCTAGTTCTGTGAAAAATGCCATTGATATTTTGATATGGATTTCACTGAATCTGTAGATTGCCTTGGGTGGTATGGTCATTTTAACAATATTAATTCTTCCAATCCAAGAATATGGTATATCTCTCCATCTGTTTTTGTGTCTTCAATTTCTTTCATTAGTGTCTTATACTTTTCCAAGTACAGGTCTTTTACCTCCACAGGTAGGTTTATTCCTAGGTATTTTATTCTTTTTTTTTTTTTTTTATTCTTTTTGATGCAATGATAAATGGGATTATTTCCTTAACTTCTCTTTCTGATAGTCTGTTGTTAGTGTACAGAAATGCAACAGATTTTTAAATATTACTTTTGTATCCTGAAACTTTACCAAATTTATTGATGAGCTCTAGTAGTTTTCTGGTGGTGTCTTTAGGATTTTCTATGTATAGTATCATGTCATCTGCAAACAGTGACAGTTTTAGTTCTTCCTTTCCAATTTGGATTCCTTTGATTTTTTTTTCCTTCTCTGGTAGCTGTGGCTAGGACTTCCAAAACTACTTTTGAAAACTACTTTTGAATAAAAGTGGTGAGAGTGGACATCCTTGTATATAAAATATAGCATATATACATAATCATAATGTACAATTTACTTTAAATTTTTTAATGTTAAAATATAGCATACATACACAATACATTGTACAGTTTAAAGAAAAATGAAACAAAAACCTTATATACTAATCCACAAGCTTACAAAACTTTTAGTTCTGAAAACTTCAAATCTTCTATGAGCATTCTGACAGAAAATATTTCTGGCATTTCTAAAACACAGGACATGTAGTTCTTTCTCTGTTCTAGCACAGGTTAGACTGCATTCCAGGCAACAGACAAGTATAATTTCCATTATTCATTTAAGTAATTTTATGAGCTATTCTGGCTTTTCAGTATATAACTTGGGGGAAAGAGTTGGTTAATAACACAAAGAAGCAACTTTGAATCTCATTTAATTATTGAGTACAAATATATAAGTGCAAAACATCTTTTAGATTTTTTGGTCTACAATAAGCATCATATATTTGTTTAAGAGCTAACATACTGTATATTTATTTTAAATGCCTCAACTTCTATCCTGAAGTCATAATTTTATTAGTGCTGTTTTTGTCATCAAAATTCAGTACTTCTCTTACTCTTCAGCATTTGTCATTGGAGATAACCAAAAGCTGTTCTAGCCTGTCAATGAAGATGTATTTCTGCAACACCTGGTGTCCTACTGTGGCTTAATCTATTAACTTTAGCAAAAAAGTCCCATTAGCCCACCTGTGGTCTCAACCCTCCTCGTCAGTAGAACAGTAGAGGATGGGCTAAGTTGTGGGCTGCTACAGTTGCTATAATTCCAAGCCACTTTAGAGCACAGCAATTCTTACAAGCAGTTATATGGTAGGTAGAACAAGTGAAAAGAACACACAGGTGCAATCACTTGATATTATCTAAGCTGGCTGCATGCACACCTTGAAGAGAAACCACATTGTCTGCAGTAACCAAAGTTCCTGCACATACAGATTCAATTTCTCTTGTGACGTTATGCTTTGCTGCACTGACTCTTCCTTCCAACTCCTCCTCAAGGTGGAGCAGCTGGAATAAGTTTGGTTTTACCTCTGATTACAATTTACAGTTGTCCCTAGGCATCCCATGTGGATTAGTTAGTTCCAGAACACCTGAGGATACCAAAATCGTGGATGCTTAAGTTCTTTACATAAAATGGCATAGTATTTGCGTATAGCCTATGCACATCCTCCTTTATACTTTAAATCATCTCTAGATTACTTATAAACCCTCATACAATGTAAGTGCTATGTAAATCAACAAACTTAAGTTTTGCTGTTTGGAACTTTCTGGAATTTTTTTTTCCCCCCGAATATTTTCAATCAGAGGTTGCTTGAATCCCTGGATACCAAGGGCCGACAGTACTGTGTTTTCTCTCATTATAATTTGTAACCAGAAGGTGAGGACCATATTGCCAGGGCAAACAGGAGTTGGATATGTGCAGTTCCACCTTTAGTGAAACCTTGTCTATGTGGTCATTCATTCAGTGTTTTAGGGACCCTTTATTTCTTCAGTTGCAAAACAACATTCTGTAGTTTCCCTCTCCTTATTTTGTGAGTTCCTTTACAAAATCTTAGTAATCTGTACGTGTTGGCCTGGATTCACTGACTTTACACATGTATTTCTATTAACCAGTCTTGATGCATTCCCCCAAACATTATACTAGATTGATCCATTCAACTTTCCTCTCTTTTACAAATTCTAAATTTTTATCTCTGTAGAAAAATAAGCTTATTTGTAATAAATAATCTATTAATCAAAACTCTCCTGTAAGGTTCATATAATCTGTGTTCACCAAAATACAGCATTTATTATAGACAATATTTTTAAAAATTCGAGTGCATTATAATAATGCTTTAGTGCATTTTGTGTTATCTTTCTCATTTTAGTCTCCTCCTGAGTTTATGGCTTTTTCCAACAGACTCAACTTGTTCCTAATTAATATCATCTTTGTTTCCCTTTAATGCTTAAATGGTTACAATATGACTGCACTTCCCTTTTAAAATGCCTTCCTTTTTTGATACTTTCCTACATAACTGAAAGAATTATTTCTAACAACAAAGTATGCTTCTGACCCCTTTTATTTTCCCTGCCCCAAAACATGAAATCAATTTGTTCCCAAGAAGACCATTATTGCTTTTAAGAAGAACAGTATATTAGAAACCAAATCTGGGCACGGGGGTGCATGGTCAATGGTTCTTCGTGGCTCTGGGAATACAAAGGTGACAGCATGGAAGAGCTACTTACATTCCTTAAGATGCAGAAGGAGACGTTCTTCTTCTTAAAAAAAACAGTCACCAGTTTATGATGATGGTTCCAATTCACTCTTACTTTCAGTGAGTTATTTTTTAAATTAGCTCTAACAGAAAATTTTTAAATAAAAGGTTTTCCCCTCTGAGGTACCAGCTTTTCCTTTTTGTCTACTATCTATGCTATGTATTTTCCTACCAAACCATATGTGTAAATCTAAATGTTGAACTGAAATTAAGAAGTCCTCATTTCCTTCTTTTCCCTTTTTAATTTTTTGACCCTTGGCCTAAGCATCCTGGAATCAGTGGCAAAGTGTGCAAATTCAGATGATATTTTTTGTCATACGCTCATCATCTGAGCATATCAGCAAATGTCAGAAAAGAAAGTCCAACTCCCAACCACCACCAACACCTCAGAGATAAACAAAGATACTTAAAGACCATTTACCAAAAGAAACTTAGCATCATTTAATCAGATTGATTCAAGAATCCTGCTCCATATTTCTCTATTTGAGCTCCATTCTTTGAATATATATCCTGCTTTCCCCATTACTTTTCTTTTTTCCAGAGCCATGCCCATTCTTCTATCATCAGCAGTTTTAATGCTGAACTCCAATTTCTAGTAACATCAGCTTTTTACTACCCTACATCTATAAAACCAGCCTGTCAGCACATCTTATTCAGTTCTTTGTCTGAATAGTCCCAGAATTTGACCACTCCTCACTAGCCCCAGTACCAACACTCAGTCCATTTTATTTATATACCACTGTCATCTCGTCTCCAGACTTGAAAATTAGCCTCCTCAATGGCCTCCCTGCTTCCACCCTTCCCTTTCATTCTGTTCCTCAGCACATCAGCCAAAGAGACACAATTAAAACTTAGATCACATCAGATCTTGCTTTTCTGCTCAACCACTTCAGTGGCCTCCTGTTGCACTCAGTGTAAAAGCCAAAGTACATACAATGGTCTACAAGGTCCTACAAAGACTGCCTCTTCTTTACCTCCTTGGCCTCACAGTCTTTTTCTCTCCCTTTTCCTCCTTCATTATTTATTGAACTTGTTAGGTATACTCCCATCTCAGGGACTTTGAACTAACTATGCCATTTGATTCTCAAGGACACCAAGGTTTGCTCCCTCACTTCCTTCAAGTTTTTTCTTTTTTTAATTTTTATTGGAATATAGTTGATTTATAATGTATTAGTTTCAGGTGTACAAAGTGAATCAGTTATACATATACATATATCCACTCTTTTTTTTTTTTTAGATTCTTTTTCCATATAGGTCATTACAGAGTATTGAATAGAGTTCCCTGTGCTATACAGTAGGTTCTTATTAGTTATCTATTTCATATTTAGTAGTGTGTATATGTCAGTCTCAATCTCACAATTTATCCCTCCTCCCCCCCTTATCCCCTGGTAACTGCAAGTTTGTTTTCTACATCCGTGACTCTACTTCTATTTTTGTAAGTAAGTTCATTTGTACCCCCCCTTTATTTTAGATCCCACATATAAGCAATATCATATATTTGTCTTTCTGTGTCTGACTTACTTCACTCAGTATGACAATCTCTAGGTCCATCCATGTTGCCGCAGATGGCATTATTTTGTTCTTTTTTTATTGCTAAGTAATATTCCATGTGGTATGTATGTATCACATCTTCTTTATCCATTCCTCTGTTGATGGACATAGGTTGCTTTCATGTCCTGGCTATTGTAGATAGTGCTGCAATGAACACTGGGGTGCATGTATCTTTTTGTATTATGGTTTTCTCCGGGTATATGCCCAGGAGTGGGATTTCTGGGTCATATGGTAGTTCTATTTTACGTTTTTAAAGGAACCTCCATACTGTTCTCCATAGTGGCTGCACCAATTTACATTCCCACCAACACTGCAGGAGGGTTCCCTTTTCTCCACACCCCCTCCAGCATTTATTGTTTGTAGATTTTTTTGACTGGTGTGAGGTGATACCTCATTGCAGTTTTGACTTGCGTTTCTCTAATAATTAGCAATGTTGAACATCTTTCCATGTGCTTCTTGGCCATCTGTATGTCATCTTTGGAGAAATGTCTATTTAGATCTTCCCCCCATTTTTGATAGGGTTATTTGTTTTTTTGATATTGAGCTGCATGAGCTATTTGTATATTTTGGAGATTAATCCCTTGTCGGTTGCTTCATTTGCAAATATTTTCTCCCAGTCTAAGGGTTTTGTTTTGTTAATGGTTTCCTTTGCTGTGCAAAAGCTTTTAGATTTAACACATTTTTTTTTAAAGAAAATAAAATGTTCCTTTATTAAATTTAATTGAACATTATCCAAAGAATCACTTTTCCAAGGAGAGCAATCTGAGATTTTCTCATTGACAGTTAAACAATGCTTTACCACATAACTAGAGTTGACGAAATAATAAATTATGCCATATGTTCTTATCTAGATCATGCCCCCAAAGGCCCACACCACCATCCCCACCCCACCGCGGCTTTCCCCCCTTGGTGTCCATACGTTTGTTCTCTACATCTGTGTCTCAACTTCTGCCCTGCAAACCGGTTCATCTGTACCATTTTTCTAGTTCCACATACATGTGTTAATATACGATATTTGTTTTTCTCTTTCTGACTTACTTCACTCTGTAGGACAGTCTCTAGATCTATCCACGTCTTAACAAATGACCCAATTTCGTTCCTTTTTACGGCTGATTAATATTCCATTGTATATATGTACCACAACTTCTTTATTCATTCGTCTGTCGATGGGCATTTAGGTTGCTTCCATGACCTGGCTATTGTAAATAGTGCTGCAATGAACATTGGGGTGCATGTGTCTTTCTGAATTACAGTTTTCTCTGGGTATATGTCCAGTAGTGGGATTGCTGGATCATATGGTAATTCTATTTTTAGTTTTTTAAGGAACCTCCATACTGTTCTCCATAGTGGCTGTATCAATTTACATTCCCACCAACAGTGCAAGAGGGTTCCCCTTTCTCCACACCCTCTCCAGCATTTGTTGTTTGTAGATTTTCTGATGATGCCCATTCTAACTGGTGTGAGGTGGTACCTCACAGTAGTTTTGATTTGCATTTCTCTAATAATTAGTGACGCTGAGCAGCTTTTCATGTGCTTCTTGGCCATCTGTATGTCTTCTTTGGAGAGACGTCTATTTAGGTCTTCTTCCCATTTTCGGATTGGGTTGTTTGTTTCTTTAATATTGAACTGCATGAGCTGTTTATATATTTTGGAGATTAATCCTTTGTCCATTGATTCGCTTGCAAATATTTTCTCCCATTCTGAGGGTTGTCTTTTCGTCTTGTTTATGGTTTCCTTTGGTGTGCAAAAGCTTTGAAGTTTCGTTAGGTCCCATTTGTTTACTTTTGTTTTTATTTCCATTACTCTAGGAGGTGGATCAAAAAAGATCTTGCTGTGATTTAGGTCAAAGAGTGTTCTTCCTATGTTTTCCTCTAAGAGTTTTATAGTGACTGGTCTTACATTAAGGTCTCTAATCCATTTTGAGTTTATTTTTGTGTTTGGTGTTAGGGAGTGTTCTAACTTTATTCTTTTACATGTAGCTGTCCAGTTTTCCCAGCACCACTCATTGAAGAGACTGTCTTTTTTCCATTGTATATCCTTGCCTCCTTTGTCACAGATTAGTTGACCATAGGTGCATGGGTTTATCTCTGGGCTTTCTATCTTGTTCCATTGATCTATGTTTCTGTTTCTGTGCCAGTACCATATTGTCTTGATTACTGTAGCTTTGTAGTATAGTCTGAAGTCAGGGAGTCTGATTCCTCCAGCTCCGTTTTTTTCCCTCAAGACTGCTTTGGCTATTCGGGGTCTTTTGTATCTCCATCCAAATTTTAAGATTTTTTGTTCTAGTTGCGTAAAAAATGCCGTTGGTAATTTGATAGGGATTGCATTGAATCTGCAGATTGCTTTGGGTAGTATAGTCATTTTCACAATATTGATTTTTCCAATCCAAGAACACGGTATATCTCTCCATCTGTTGGTATCATCTTTAATTTCTTTCATCAGTGTCTTATAGTTTTCTGCATACAGGTCTTTTGTCTCCCTAGGTAGGTTTATTCCTAGGTATTTTATTCTTTTTGTTGCAATGGTAAATGGGAGTGTTTCCTTAATTTCTCTTTCAGATTTTTCATCATTAGTGTATAGGAATGCAAGAGATTTCTGTGCATTAATTTTGTATCCTGCAACTTTACCAAATTCATTGATTAGCTCTAGTAGTTTTCTGGTGGCATCTATAGGATTCTCTATGTATGGTATCATGTCATCTGCAAACAGTGAGTTTTACTTCTTCTTTTCCAATTTGTATTCCTTTTATTTCTTTTTCTTCTCTGATTGCCGTGGCTAGGACTTCCAAAACTATGTTGAATAATAGTGATGAGAGTGGACATCCTTGTCTTGTTCCTGATCTTAGAGGAAATGCTTTCATATTTTCACCATTGAGAATGATGTTTCCTGTGGGTTTGTCATATATGGCCTTTATTATGTTGAGGTAGGTTCCCTCTATGCCCACTTTCTGGAGAGTTTTTATCATAAATGGGTGTTGAATTTTGTGAAAAGCTTTTTCTGCATCTATTGAGATGATCATATGGTTTTTATTATTCAATTTGTTAATATGGTGTATCACATTGATTCATTTGCATATATTGAAGAATCCTTGCATCCCTGGGATAAATCCCACTTGATATTGGTGTATGATCCTTTTTTTTTTCTGACAGTTTTTTTTTTCACACACACAAACTGTATTTTATTTTTACAAGAAATAAACAAACTGACACCAAGCATTGTAAATGGATGACCACAACAAAAGCAACAATGATTGCAATTACCAAACACGAAACACACTCATACTACGTCATAATATTGAAATTCAGCCCAGTAATCCTCCACTGTAACAGCTCCTTGGTGTATGATCTTTTTAATGTGTTGTTGGATTCTGTTTGCTAGTATTTTGTTGAGGATTTTTGTATCTATGTTCATCAGTGGTATTGGTCTGTAATTTTCTTGTTTTGTAGGAGCTTTGTCTGGTTTTGGTATCAGGGTGACGGTCACCTCATAGAATGAGTTTGGGAGTGTTCCTTCCTCTGTAATTTTTTGGAAGAGTTTGAGAAGGATGGGTGTTAGCTCTTCTGTAAATGTTTGATAGAATTCACCTGTGAAGCCATCTGGTCCTGGACTTTTGTTTGTTGAGAGATTTTTTAATCACAGTTTCGATTTCATTACTTGTGATTGGTCTGTTCATATTTTCTGCTTCTTCCTGGTTCAGTCTTGGAAGGTTATACCTTTCTAAGAATTTGTCCATTTCTTCCAGGTTGTCTATTTTATTGGCATAGAGTTGCTTGTAGTAGTCTCTTAGGATGCTTTGTATTTCTGCGGTGTCTGTTGTAACTTCTCCTTTTTCATTTCTGATTTTATTGATTTGAGTCCTCTCCCTCTTTTTCTTGATGAGTCTGGCTAATGGTTTATCAATTTTGTTTATCTTCTCAAAGAACCAGGTTTTAGTTTTATTGATCTTTGCTATTGTTTTCTATGTTTCTATTTCATTTATTGCTGATCTGATCTTTATGATTTCTTTTCTTCTGCTAACTTTGGGTTTTGTTTGTTCTTCTTTCTCTTAGGTGTAAGTTCTTTTAGGTGTAAGGATAGATTGTTTATTTGAGATTTTTCTTGTTTCTTGAGTTAGGCTTGTATAGCTATAAACCTCTCTCTTAGAACTGCTTTTGCTACAGCCCATAGGTTTTGGATCATCGTGCTTTCATTGTCATTTGTTTCTAGGTATTTTTTGATTTCCTCTTTGATTTCTTCAGTGATCTCTTGGTTAATTAGTAATGTATTGTTTAGCTTCCATGTATTTGTGTTTTTTACGTTTTTTTCCATAATTCATTTCTAATCTCATAGCGTTGTGGTCAGAAAAGATGTTTGATATGATTTCAATTTTCTTAAATTTACTGAGGCTTGATTTGTGACCCAAGATGTGATCTATCCTGGAGAATGTTCTGTGCGCACTTGAGAAGAAAGTGTAATCTGCTGTTTTTGGATGGAATGTCCTATAAATATCAATTAAATCTATCTGGTCTATTGTGTCATTTAAAGCTTGTGTTTCGTTATTAATTTTTTGTTTGGATGATCTGTCCATTGGTGTAAGTGAGGTGTTAAAGTCCCCCACTATTATTGTGTTACTGTCGATTTCCTCTTTTATAGCTCTTAGCAGTTGCCTTATGTATTGAGGTGCTCCTATGTTGGGTGCATATATGTTTATAATTGGTATATCTTCTTCTCGAATTGATCCCTTGATCATTATGTAGTGTCCTTCCTTGTCTCTTGTAACATTCTTTATTTTAAAGTCTATTTTATCTGATATGAGTATTGCTACTCCAGCTTTCTTTTGATTTCCATTTGCATGGAATATCTTTTTGCATCCCCTCACTTGCACTCTGTATGTGTCCCTAGGTCTGACGTGGGTCTCTTATAGACAGCATATATATGGGTCTTGTTATTGTATCCATTCAACAAGCCTGTGTCTTTTGGTTGGAGCATTTAATCCATTCACGCTTAAGGTAATTATTGATATGTATGTTCCTATGACCATTTTCTTAATTGTTTTGGGTTTGTTTTTGTAGGTCCTTTTCTTCTCTTGTGTTTCCCATGTAGAGAAGTTCCTTTAGCATTTGTTGTAGAGCTGGTTTGGTGGTGCTGAATTCTTTTAGCTTTTGCTTGTCTGTAAAGCTTTTGATTTCTCCATCGAGTCTGAATTAGATCCGTGCTGGGTAGAGTAATCTTGGTTGTAGGTTCTTCTCTTTCATCACTTTAAGTATATCATGCCACTCCCTTCTGGCTTGTAGAGTTTCTGCTGAGAAATCAGCTGTTAACCTTATGGGAGTTCCCTTGTATGTTATTTGTCACTTTTCCCTTGCTGCTTTCAATAATTTTTCTTTGTCTTTAATTTTTGCCAGCTTGATTACTATGTGTCTCGGCGTGTTTCTCCTTGGGTTTATCCTGTATGGGACTCGCTGCGCTTCCTGGACTTGGGTGGCTATTTCCTGTCCCATGTTAGGGAAGTGTTCGACTATAATCTATTCAAATATTTTCTCTGGTCCTTTCTCTCTCTCTTCTCCTTCTGGGACCCCTATAATGCGAATGTTGTTGTGTTTAATGTTGTCCCAGAGGTCTCTTAGGCTGTCTTCATTTCTTTTCGTTCTTTTTTCTTTATTCTGTTCCACAGCAGTGAATTCCACCATTCTGTCTTCCAGGTCACTTATCCATTCTTCTGCCTCAGTTATTCTGCTATTGATTCCTTCTAGTGTATTTTTCATCTCAGTTATTGTATTGTTCATCTCGGTTTGTTTGTTTTTTAATTCTTCTAGGTCTTTGTTAAACATTTCTTGCATTGTCTCGATCTTTGCCTCCATTCTTTTTCCGAGGTCCTGGATCATCTTCACTATGATTATTCTGAAGTCTTTTTCTGGAAGGTTGCCTATCTCCACTTCATTTAGTTGTTTTTCTGGGGTTTTATCTTGTTCCTTCATCTGGTACATAGCTCTCTGCCTTTTCATCTTGTCTATCTTTCTGTGAATGTCAAGTGTAACACATTTTTGACAGAAGACGTATTACAGCCACAGGCGTTAGTTTCTGCAAAAATCCCCTGGGTCAATAATTTGTTAATTAGATCCCATTTGTTTATTTTTGTTTTTATTTTCATTACTCTAGGAGGTAGATACTTTCTTTAAGTCTTAATTCAAGAATCACTTTCTCACTAAGACCCTCTTGGTCACCCTACCTTTCCCATCAATTGTTCTCCCCATCCCTACCCCTACTTCATATCCTTTCTCTGCTATGTGCTTTCTTTCCCTTAAGACCTACCATTAATATAATATGTAGTTTATTTTCCTTGTTTACTGGTTTTCTACTTGACTAGGTTATAAGTTTCGGGTTTTTTTAGGACATAAGTTTTATGGCAGCAGTGTTCTATATCCATCTGGCTCACTGATCTTTCCCCAGTGCCTAGAATAGTGTCTGGCACATAGTAGGTGCTCTACAAATATATTCATTTAAATGAACAAATGAAAAATATCAGAAAAATATAACAAGTTAGTATTGAAAAAATTTGGAAAAATATAACAAATATTAAATTAGAAACTACCCAGAAAGATTTCAGTGCACAATGTGCTCTGCAAATTTTCACAATGATAGTGTCCCACAAGAAAAAACTCACCAAAGACAAAAATACCACTGAATTATCGAACACTCTAGTTACAATTCTACTCTCATTATATTTAGAAACCCCAATACCAATACAAGTAATTTCCAGACATCACTGGTGCATCCCCAGTGAAACCGTGCCCCACAAGGTTAAAAAGCTCATTCTGAAACTGTGCCCCATAGGGTTAACAGAAACTGGTGACTGACAGCAATTCTTTAGCTTGTCTTACAGAACAGCAGATAAGGGAGCGTCTTGTTAAAAACCCCTATGCTTGTAATCTGCCTTCACTGATCAAGCTTGCCTTAACTGTTCCTGCAAATTGCGTACCTTCCAAGCTTCACGTAGCTTAGACAAATACTGTATATCACCAGACTCCTTTAACCACCCCATACAGATAACACCTCTGACATATGGGTCATTACAGTAATGGCTGCTTCAGAAACACGGAGCTAATCTTGCCCAGTTCAAACTGGTCAAGACCACTTGACCATTCAACTGAGCCTGCTCAAGTGTGCAATGGGTGACCTTTTGACATCTGAGGGCCGAAAGTTCCACCCTCAGATCATGCTAACACCCACATTTTCTGAACATACATCCTGTGAAGAAGCATGTAACTCAGATATGCCTGCAGAGAGCAGACATTACCTCACCTTTTTCTTGCCTCCAAACACCTTCACCAGCATCTCTGACTACCCTATACTCGTCATGCACAAATAATCCAAGCCCCTTGCCTTTGGGTAGGTGGATCAGAGATTTGCTCTCCTGTTTCCTCACTTGGCTGCCTCTTGAATAAACCCTTTCTCTGCTGCAAACCTCAGCGTCTCAGCATTAGGCTTTCTGCATATCGGGCAAAGAAACCTAGTTTGGTTGGTAACACCAGCAGTTTTTGTCCCACATGTTTAAAAAAAAAAAAAAGAAAGCATAGAGAATTCAGAAAAATGTATCTACAGATGTAAAAGCCAAAATTTTGCACGGATTCTATTATGCTCTGTCTACAATCCTCAATTTTGTAGTATACAGTTAAGTGCAAGATAATTACAGAAAATACATAACCACCTTTCATAATTAAAACACACAAAATTGACCCTGTTTCCCATAAAAGATTTCTCTCATTCAAGTGAAGATTATCTGAATTAAAAATTTCTAATTCCCTAATTGTAGCATGCATTTTTTCATTCGTTCAAATTTAAAAGTTTAATATTTTAAAGTCCTCATATGGAAATCATTTGCAATTTGCAAGTGTAAACCTTAAAAAGTTACTTTTACTAAAAGATGTGGATACTGAGCGTATTGGGGTCTGGGCTGGTTGGAAGGGAGGGAGTGGAGAGTACAAGAACTTAGAAGCCAGGACCTCAAGTCAAAATTCTAAAATTAACTTTCCCCAGCCCCAGAAAAAAAAATGTCCTTCAAAATCTTTAGCCATGAAGAACTATTTAATAGCCATTATTCTCTGTGTATTTCTCTATAAAAATTCCACCACCATCACTCCCACCAAATCTCTAAATCTTTTTTTTTTTTACTCCAGGCCAGCAACATGGCTTTTTCCTAAATAAATAAAAATACCAATCACAAAACTTAGAGATTTAAAATACAACCCAATTAATAAAGCCCTCTAAGTAGTCTTAAAACCATTCTTTTCAGTATGTTTGGGAACTATGGACCACACTAGAAATAATAAAATCTGCAACATTTATAATCTGACCTTTAAAAATAATCTAGTTAAGAACAGAGTATTAGCATTGTTTTCTGGATAATTTATTTTTGAAGAGCAAATAACTTCAATGTGTTATAATATCCCCTAACTACTCAGGTTTCCTGCCACTCTCAGCAACACTTTCTTCAAAGTAAATGGTGGAAAAAGAACAATGTAAGTGTTTTGAAAATGAGAAATAAAGTAACTTTATGTTTATATTCTTCTCTTGGGTTGGGTATAGCTCTTATAAGTGAACGACTTCAGGGATTTGGAAATAGGAACTTAGAGTTCTTTGGGGATCAGAATATCAATCTATTTCACATAAAGCATACTTATGGCTCTAGTGATAATGAGGCTATACAGAGGGTAGGAAGAGAGGAAGGGAGTTGGAAAGAAAGTTGCAACTTTGATTAAATAAAACCCAGTTTCTCTAATGTTGGCAATGGTGGGAGAATCACAACTTGGAAGGACAACAGGGCTTTCCAGGCCTAGGCTTCCTTGGCTTTACCTTGAGGTTTTCTCAATAATTACTGACACTACTGTGCTGGCCTTAACCATTTTACATCCTAGACCAAGCATCTCTTTCCTTAATACTCCAGAGCATAGCCAAGAAAAGTCTCTCATGTTTCAAAAGAATTTATACCAAGACTAGGGGAATACAAAAAGAGGAAGCAACTAGACACCAAGATTAAGATATGGAATTACAAAATCCATTTTGCCCTCTAGAGCTTTTAAGGCTTATCCTCTGCTACTTAGCCAGCCACCACCTAGATGCCACCTTACCACTGTGCATCCAGATACTGACATTTCAGTATCACTCCTTCCTAAAGTCTAGACCCAAGACTGACGCCATTTATTCAAATTTACTTAACATTCTGGAAACATGCTATGATGTTTCATACATTTTTGGCATGACACTGCTTCCTTTGGAATATTTTTCCCTGTTCCTACCCACTTACCTGATCCCTTTCTTCACCTTGAGAATTCCAATTCATCCTCTGAGACCCAGTCTAAGCATCTTTCCTCCATGAAGTCTTCTCTGACTACCCTATGTAGAGTCATTCCTTCCTCTAAATTGTATATGCCTCTTACCATATTCCATTGCAATTACTTGTTTATAACTCTGTCTCCGTGAGATTAAGCTCACTGACTGAAGGAACCCTGCCTTGTTTAATCTCTGTATTCCTTCTTCCCAGTTCCAGGCAAAGTATTTATTAAGTGTCTAATGCCTGGTTATCTGGATGAATGGTTAAAGGTAGCTCTAATACCTCTCCTTTGGAATGAAATATACAGACTTTGTGATTACTATGTTACTCACAGTGCTTTTTTGTTTACTTCCAGGTTTTAGCTATGTTCCTCATGTTGACATTGCCAAAAGTCTGATTTCTGGATAAGTAGGTTGTTACTGTACCATATAACTTTACAACATACTCTATTCCAACTGTGGCCAAAATGACTAAAACAACACTTTTCCATTAAGAGTTGTGTACTTTTGGGACTTCCATTGTGGTCCAGTGGCTAAGACTCTGTGCTTCCAGAGCACAAGGGGGCAAGGGGGCCGGGGTTCGATCCCTGGTCAGGAAACCAGACCCCACATGCCACAACTAAGAGTTCGCATGCTGCAACTAAAGATCCCGCGTGCCACAACAAAGATCTCACATGCCACAACAAAGATCCTGCATGCCACAATGAAGATCCCGCATGCCCCAACTAAGACCCGGTGCAGCCAAATAAATAAATATTTTTTAAAAACGAGTTGTGTACTTTTGAGTAAATCAGGTTACATGTGTCCCCTAAACAAGATGTTACTTTTTCCTAACTAAATGTCTTTACGATTCTCTACCTATCTCCTTCCACTCCCAGTATTATATCTAAAACCTTTTTGCAACAGACGTTTAAAACATATGCATATGTACTTTAAATTGATATTACTATTTTCTTTCCACATTAAAACACACATCCATGCCATATTTATCTTTCCATTGTTATAACTTATATCAGTTATGTTTTTTCACTGACTTAATTGCCACAGATTTTAAAGTACATCTAGGTATTTTTCTGATTTTATATTAAGCAAATCTTAAGTAAACTACATTGCAATTGTATCTACGAGAAAGTTCTGGATTTCCAATCTAATTTTAGTGCGACTGTCCTTAAACTTTATTTTTCTACCTCACTTCCTTGTCCACAGTCTTTCTGCTTTCCGTAGACCCCTCGCAATGAGTAAGAGTTGAAATGGTGTTTTTCTGAGGTGAAAGTAATGTTTTCCTAAGCTTCAAATACTGATCTCAAAATCACAAATTAAATAATTGGTACTAAAAATACAATATACTTTTTATAATCCTTTCAAAGTTATAAAATCACATTACCTGATTAGACTGTGATAATCTTAGGATGGTAGGGAATTCATCTTTAAACTCATCTATAAGGCCCATGATTACTTTCTGGATTCCCTCGACTAAGACAAAAAGAAGTTAGGGGGTTAAAAAAAAAAAGCTTAACTAAAAATCCCCTAAACATAATTTAAAAGATCATGGAACACTGGGTCCACCTTGGGGATTTAATTCCCAGTTTCCACACCCATATCCCCTTTACAAGAAGACTGTGCATACTTCTTCCAGAAAAGTTCTTCAACACCTGCCCACATATCCACCCAACAGGTTTGACTGGCATGTTGAGTTCTTGCGTGGGTTCCTAGTTCGTGGCAAGCTTACAGGCCTGGGCACTGCTTGTCCTACTCTACCATTAGTGAGGGATGATGGCAGCCCTCCACTCAGGAACGCAGGCAAGGACAGAACCTGCAGCTCACTGCAGGGATTCTCTGTTACTTCACAATGGGCCTCTGAGAACTTGTTACAGAATCCTCTGAAATCACTCTGGCAGTGAGGAGGAAGAGTGTGTTTGGAGGCACAAGGGGAGGAGAAATGGGATTGAAAAATGAAGCACACTAAGGAGTTCTGCAATATGAATTGAATTTTGTCCCAATTTCTGCAGTGATACTTCAATTATTGGATCACCTGAGAACAAAGCTCCCTTTGAAAAAAGTTGGCATACGCTTTAAAAGAAATGCTTCACATTTGATGCCACGTGGAAGAGAAACACCAGCAGTTAACTCAGAAAGACTTCTGAACAGGTTGTTTTTCCTTCACCCAAATGAGGATCACTATATCAGACCCAGGCAAAATCGTGAAGTCTTTGGTTTGCCTTCTTTAAAATCTCAACCTTTTTTTCTTCTTCATCTTTGTCTCTTCTAGTACTCTCCCACTTCAGATGACCATTATTTTCCCCTTATCAAACATGGGAAGAACTGCATATTATGCAGACTTGATTGACTACCTGGTTATATTTTAGTGTGGATGAGCTGCGTTGGTTAACTCAAATCCCATTTTATTTATTTTTTTATTAATTTTTAAAAATAAATTTATTTATTTTATTTATTTTTGGCTGCGTTGGGTCTTCGTTGCTGTGTGCGGCTTTCTCTAGTTGCGGCAAGCAGGGGCTATTCTTCAGTGTGGTGCGCGGGCTTCTCGTTACGGTGGCTTCTATTGTTGGGGAGCACAGGCTCTAGGCACGTGGGCTATAGTAGTTGTGGCACACGGGCTCAGTAGTTGTGGCTCGCGGGCTCTAGAGCGCAGGCTCAGTAGTTGTGGCGCATGGGCTTAGTTGCTCTGGCTCTAGAGCGCAGGCTCAGTAGTTGTGGCACATGGGCTTAGGGCCTCCGCGGCATGTGGGATCTTCCCGGGCCAGGGCTCGAACCCGTGTCCCCTGCATTGGTAGGCAGATTCTTAACCACTGCGCCACCCAAAAATCCCATTTTAATTTGAAGCCTTTATATTTAACTGCAGCTAGATGGATTTCTTTGGCAAGCATAAAACTGGCTGCTGGAGGTCTATTTAGGGGAAATGTCGGGAAAGAGAAATGTTCATCAAAGGATTCCTCTAGATTGTGAAGCCTGCCAGATCCCCAGCTTTCACTTTGTCCTTAGTCCTTGTCTGCCTGAGAATACTCTCCATCACAGCACAACCACCTCTCTGAACCTTAACAGAACCTGCTTTCCTCCATCATAAATCTAATGCTTAAGAAAATTATACCCTTAACATTTGGAAAGTGAAATCTATTGCCAGAAAGAATTACTAGACAATGATGAACACACAAACTGGGAGTCTATAAGAAAATGAAAACTTTATTTGTCCTATTAAGATAACTTGGCTATCAGAGTCTACCAGAGTAACATCTGTTAGGACCTGCTCTCTCTGGTCTACTTCTATGTTCTCCACTCCCATCAACTCCCTAATTCTTTTTTCCATCTGCCCACCCTCAATGTCCTAGCTCCCAGTTGTTTCACTCAGTTTTCTTTTCATCCATTCTCACCCTCCTAGGCAGCCTATAAAACTAACAAATCTACAAGAAAAACATATCATGTTAATATTTCCCACACTTCAAGCTTAACTGACTCTTTGTTAATTATTCTAACAAAATTCTTTTTGTCTTTTCTTTCTTAATGACCCTCTCTCAGGATGGGGGAGTGGTAGAAAAAGGCAGGGAGTGGTAAGTAAAAACATTCCACCTTGCCACGCTTAACATTTGTGACCATATCTGAAAATGTCTTGGTTTTTATTTAATCATATCTTATACCTATATCCTTACACATCTTACATTATTACAGATAAAGTTATTTGAAATAATGTCAATGGTTATCTTTAGTTGTTATTCTTTACAACTCATAATTGAGTGCTCCATACTTATAAAATAAATTCTAATAAGAATCTGAGGCAGTTTGTATGTAGGATGTTTGAAAATTGAATCATTTGAAATGTACTAAGGGAACTTATTCTTTAAAAGTAACTAACCCTAGATAAATTCTTTTATAAGGTAAATAACCATCTTTTCCCCACGAAAAATAAATACCTGCTATGTATCTTGTAAATACAGATTTTCAAAGATGTTTCAAAATAGATATAACATTTTGCTTCTCCTTAAAAATTATTTAATAACTATATTCTACAATTCCAGTTGGGTACCATTAGTATGGTACCCAACCATATTAATGGATGGAAAGACCAATGGAAGTCCTCAAATAGTTACAGTAAAATGACAGGCCACACAGGGAACAGAATTAGCAACATTGGTATTGCTACCCAACTTTGGGAACTGCTGAGGTTCATTAGATGGTAGGAAGCTGGGAAGCAGATTTGTTGTTGTCTGTTTCCTGCATCACAATATAAACTTCATGAGCTCAGGGTCTTTGGTTGGCTCAAGGCTATATTCCCAATAAGTAGATAATGCTTTTACAATTTTACAAAAATATTTCCTGGAAGAATATAATCATATTTGTTACTTACGTCTTAGGCAGGATGAAAATTTTTATCATTAACAAATTCATCATGGAGTCAATTAACTGATATGTAAATGCAAAACAAGACACATTACATATACATACACACACATAATGTTTATCAAACACTATGGGAAGAAAACTTTTTTTCCCCACACACAAAGCACATTTTAATTTATTTTACCCATGACAGTGACATGACCTAAATAATTAACTGAATTAATTCAAGATGAGCACAGTAAGAACTAGAAAATAGATACACTGGGAACATATGTCTTTGATTTTTCTTTACACTTTTTTAGCTAGATAATACTGAGTAGATTAATTGCAGCCTATTATTCTATATATTTGAGGATAGAAAATAAAAGTGTAGCAAGTTCATGGATTTAGTACTGATAAAAACATGAGTAAATGAAAATATATGATGCAGTAGAGATCAAAAGAATATACCTGTAATACACACTACTATATATAAAATAGATAACTCATAAGGACCTACTGTATGGCACAGGGAACTCTACTCAATACTCATTCGTTCATATGGCTGAGTAATATTCTATTGTATGTATATACCACATCTTCCTAATCTAGTCATCTGTCGATGGGCATTTAGGTTGTTTCCATGTCTTGGCTACTGTAAATAGTACTGCTATGAACATTGGGGTGCATGTATCTTATCGAATTAGAAGTTTTTTGAGTGACTTTAGAACACAGTTCAGAACATTCCAAGGACAAAAAGAACTAGAAAAGCCATTTTAGATTTCATTCAGTCATTTCCTTGGAAGTATTGATATTGGTTTTGTTATTTGAAATTTTTTTCCTCATAATGCAGTATAAACACATTTTGGGGTTAATAATGTTAGGAATCAAGAATTTCAGGATAAGAGAAAAAAAAACCTAATTATAAAATCAAAGAACAAAGTAAAACACTGTAATGTTAAACAGAATTGACTATATCATCATAAACTCATGATTTTTAAAAATACATTTTTTCTAGCTATACAGAATGAAATAACTAGAAACACTGCCAACACAGTAGAAAAGAGCACCCCTAGCACCCAGATTCTGGGCCTCTTTTTTTAAATTAATTAATTAATTAATTAATCTATTTATTTATTTTTGGCTGTGTTGGGTCTTCATTGCTGCATGCAGGCTTTCTCTAGTTGCGGTGAGCAGGGGCTACTCTTCGTTGTGGTGTGCAGGCTTCTCATTGCGGTGGCTTCTCTTGTTGTGGAGCATGGGCTCTAGGCACATGGGCTTCAGTAGTTGTGGGCTCTAGAGCGCAGGCTCAGTAGTTGTGGCACACGGGCTTAGTTGTTCCACGGCATGTGGGATCTTCCTGGACCAGGGCTCGAACCCATGTCCCCTGCATTGGCATGTGGATTCTTAACCACTGCACCACCAGGGAAGTCCCTTTGGGCTTTAATATAATTCCCCCCTACCATGAGCCAGGACTCCTTGAAGAAATAGCTGACATCAGTCTGCAGCAGCAGAAGTACAAGATGAAGCAAGGAGATCTCAGGCCAGAAAGGAAGAAAGCTTTTTGAAGATTAATGGGGTCCTATCAGGAGGACACAGAAGGCAGCTGGAAGGAGCTACAAAGGCCTCCTTTACAATGGAAGACTCAGGCCATGTGAATGTTCACTGCTGCACTAATTGTAATATCAAGAAATTATAAGCAACCCAAACATTCATTCTTCAACTACAGAATTAATAAATCTATTATAATATACCCATAATGGTTACTCTACAGCAGTAAACATGAACGAATTACAGCTACATGCAACATCGTGAATAAATCTCAGTAATATAATAATTTTGAATGAGAAAAAGCAAGATACAGAAAAAAAAGCAGAGCATGATTTCATTTATATGAAGTTCAAAAACACTCAAAACTAAGCAATATATTAGGAGTACACATATATGTGGCAAAAGAGAGAAAAAAACCAAGGGAACCATAAACATAAAATTCAGGATAGTGGTTACTATTTCTGAGAGAAGAATGAAGAGATGGGGTTGGACAAGGCCACATAAGGATTTTGAAGGTAATGGTAGTGTAATTTTTCTAAAACTTAATCATGTGTACGGGTATCGAAGGACTATAATCTTTATCCCTTACAATGATATATAAATATATCTTCTCAATATTTAATAAAAACAATGAAAGGAAATAACCTGTTGAACAAATTGCTGTAACAACTTTGGTAAAAAACAGTCATTAAAAGCTATTCCAGTAATAATGGTAAAGGGACTTTTTTCATTCATTCAATACTTACTGAGCACCTACTATGTGTCATCACTGTTCAGCACTGGGAATAGGGTAGTGAATAAAATAGACAAAAACCGGGCTTCCCTGGTGGTGTAGTGGTTGAGAATCTGCCTGCCAGTGCAGGGGACACGGGTTCGAGCCCTGGTCTGGGAAGATCCCACACGCCACGGAGCAACTAGGCCCATGAGCCACAACTACTCAGCCTGCGCATCTGGAGCTTGTGCTCCGCAACAAGGGAGGCCGCGACGGTGAGAGGCCTGCACACCGCAATGAAGAGTGGTCCCCGCTCGCCGCAACTAGAGAAAGCCCATGCACAGAAACGAAGACCCAACACAGCCAAAAATAAATAAATAAATAAATTTAATTTAATTTAAAAAATAGACAAAAACCCTTGCTCTACTGGAACTTACATCCAGTGGAACAGAATCAAACTATGTGCTATTTTCTATGGACCTAGAAAAGCCATTTCTTTCATTAGTAACTTGCTCAGATTTTGAGGTGAATGTTTCACAACTATATTCTATATAACATGTGAAAAAACTAACTACATATGATATAAAATATTCTTCTGATTGAAAAGATCTTATTTTAGCCTTAGAAAAGTTTGTTACAAATCTATGTTTTAGATGAAAATCTTTCTTTTCTTACATCTCCCTCTTCAAATCT
Source organism: Balaenoptera ricei (assembly GCF_028023285.1). NCBI lineage: Eukaryota > Metazoa > Chordata > Mammalia > Artiodactyla > Balaenopteridae > Balaenoptera > Balaenoptera ricei. Next base: position 77,729,450 of record NC_082641.1, read on the forward strand.
GTAGTCATAACCAGAAGTAAGAGTTTTTGAGCAGCTATGTATCTTCTAATAGACATCTCCACTTTGGAAACAGGCAATCTAAAATTGAAGCCTTTCAAGCAAAGCAATATTAAACACATTTAAGTATCCATAGTCCATATATTTTTATGGCCTTTGGTTAGAGTCTCAGACTTATCTGCTTTAGGCTGTAACCTCTGCCAGGCATGACTAAAAATATGGATTTTGTATTTTGGTCCCTTCCCTTATAGACATAGAATGTATAGCTTAATTGCCTAGATACTTAAGCAGCTCTCCCTGGTCAAACCAATAATATTCAAACATAATGAAAAAGAAAACCGGTGAATTCCATATAATTCTATATAATTATAAAATAGAAAATTGTTATGTTCACTCAAAGGAGCTAAAAATGAAAAACACTGAAGGATGCAGTCCACTCTTTCTTTGACCCAGCACTTTGACAGCAAGTTGATGACACGTCTTTAAAGCTGAGCCCAGACAAGATATAATTCACCATATGCATATTTATGTAAACTTACCATGAGACTACATTTATGTTCAGCCAGTACCAACCAATCCTCTTAAGTATTTCTGAGGTATTTGTACAAAAATATTCTTACAAGTTAAAAGGTGATAAATTATACAATTATAATAACAATGCCCTTTATTTTAAAATGAAGTCCTCTTGGCCAATGATTCACATTGCATCTGCCTAATTTGTAGTTATTATTCAATTTTCACATGAACAAGTCGATAAAGCCCAAAACTAAACATGTCTAATATGCGTTATCTAGGCAATTAGAAGACTGGGAAATCAAGCTTTGTTTTTCTTTTAAAGGGTGTAGTAAAGCCAGATTATTTTTTCAGATTCTACTTACGTTAAGAAAACAGGATGGTTTTGTGGACTGTACATAAGTATTACTATCTCTCTACAAATGACGAACCAGGCTCTGAGGAATTTAGAAAGTATCACCAAACCAGGAAGTGGCAGAGCAAGGACTCTTGTCTAGATTCCCTTTCAAAATTTTGAATTCTCCTCACCAGCATATGGCCTCTCTTAGATGGAGCGAGTGACTTTCAAGAGCAGAAAGAAAAATGAGAGAATAACAATAGGCGAAATATTCTAAAATGGTCTAAGAAATTTAGAAAAAGGTTCAGATGATCAAAAATTCTATTATGGAAGGCTTTCACCTTCTCAATCAAAATCTGAGTGTCCACTGTATACCAGGGACCTGGGACACAAAAATGAACAGAAAAAGTCCTTGATCTAAATAAAGGACCAGGCAATATAAAACAAACACTTTCAAAGAAAATTACAATAAAATATTATAAAAGCAGTAACACAAAGTGCTCTATACAAGCAAGAGAAAGAGCGCCAACTTTGGGTGGCCAAAGTCTGAAAAGATTTTATTTGAGAAACACGTCAGACACTGTGCAAGAAACTGGGGAGAGTGATAAATAAAACAGATGGTATTGCCGCTCTCATGGAGTTTGCATTACAGTAGGAGAACAGACAGCAAATAAATGAGGTCATCCCATGTAGTAATAAATGCCATAATGAAAATTAAACTGAGCAACATATAGAGACAACTGGGCCACCACTTTCAGTTGGAATGTCAAGGAAGAACACTTGAGACAACGAGAAACACCTGAGAAGTCAGGGTTGTATGCCGCTTCTAATCGTTATCACTTAACTTCTGGGGCAAAATCATTAAGTTTTTAAAAAATCAGCACTGGGACTTCCCTGGTGGCACAGTGGTTAAGAATCTGCCTGCCCATACGGTTTTGGTAGAAGGACGTGCTCTCACTCCCTCTTGCGAGAACACCAGAATCACAACTAACTGCTGAACAATCATCGACAGGAAGACACTGGAACTCACCAAAAAAGATACCCCACATCCAACAACAAAGGAGAAGCCACTATGAGACGGGAAGAGGGGTGCAATCACAATAAAATCAAATCCCATAACTGCTGGGTGGGTGACTCACAAACTGGAGAACACTTATACCACAGAAGTCCACCCACTGGAGCGAAGGTTCTGAGCCCCATGTCAGGCTTCCAAACCTGGGAATCTGGCAACGGGAGGAGGAATTCCTACAGAATCAGACCTTGGAGGCTAGCGGGATTTGATTGCAGGACTTTGACAGGACTGGGGGAAACAGAGACTCCACTCTTGGAGGGCACACACAGAGCAGTGTGCACATCGGGACCCAGGGGAAGGAGCAGTGACCCCATAGGAAACTGAACCAGAACTAACTGCTAGTGTAGGAGGATCTACTGCAGAGGTGGGAGAATGGCTCTGTCTCACTGTGAGGACAAGGACACTGGTAGCAGAAGTTCTGGGAAGTACTCCTTGGTGTGAGCCCTCCCAGAGTCTGCCATTAGCCCCATCAAAGAGCTCAGGTAGGCTCCATTGTTGGGTTGCCTCAGGCCAAACAACCAACAGGGAAGGAACCCAGCCACACCCATCAGCAGTCAAGTGGATTAGAGTTTTACTGAGCTCTGCCCACCAGAGCAACAGCCAGCTCTACCCACCACCAGTCCCTCCCATCAGGAAACTTGCACAAGCCGCTTAGATAGCCTCATCCACCAGAGGGCAGACAGCAGAAGCAAGAAGAACTACAGTCCTGCAGCATGTGGAACAAAAACCACATTCACAGAAAGATAGACAAGATGAAAAGACACAGGGCTATGTACCAGATGAAGGAACAAGATAAAACCCCAGAAAAACAACTAAATGAAGTGGAGATAGGCAACCTTCTAGAAAAAGAATTCAGAATAATGATAGTGAAGATGATCCAGGACCTCGGAAAAAGAATGGAGGCAAAGATCGAGAAGATGAAAGAAATGTTTAACAAAGACCTAGAAGAATTAAAGAACAAACAAACAGAGATGAACAACACAATAACTGAAATAAAAACTACACTAGAAGGAATCAATAGCAGAATAACTGAGGCAGAAGAACGGATAAGTGACCTGGAAGACAGAATGGTGGAATTCACTGCTGTGGAACAGACTAAAGAAAAAAGAACGAAAAGAAATGAAGACAGCCTAAGAGACCTCTGGGACAACATTAAATGCAACAACATTCACATCATAGGGGTCCCAGAAGGAGAAGAGGGAGAGAAAGGACCCAAGAAAATATTTGAGGAGATTATAGTCAAAAACTTTCCTAAAACGGGAAAGGAACTAACCACCCAAGTTCAGGAAGTGCAGAGAGTCCCATACAGGATAAACCCAAGGAGAAACACGCCGAGACACATAGTAATCAAGCTGGCAAAAATTAAAGACAAAGAAAAATTATTGAAAGCAGCAAGGAAAAAACGACAAATAACATACACGGGAACTCCCTTAAGGTTAACAGCTGATTTCTCAGCAGAAATGCTACAAGCCAAAAGGAGTGGCATGATATACTTAAAGTGATGAAAGGGAAGAACCTAAAACCAAGATTACTCCACCCGGCAAGGATCTAATTCAGACTCGATGGAGAAATCAAAAGCTTTACAGACAAGCAAAAGCTAAAAGAATTCAGCACCACCAAACCAGCTCTACAACAAATGCTAAAGGAACTTCTCTAAGTGGGAAATACAAGAGAAGAAAAGGACCTACAAAAACAAACCCAAAACAATTAAAATGGTCATAGGAACATACATATCGATAATTACCTTAAACGTGAATGGATTAAATGCTCCAACCAAAAGACACAGGCTTGCTGAATGGATACAAAAACAAGACCCATATATATGCTCTCTACAAGAGACCCACTTCAGACCCAGGGACACATACAGACTGAAGTGAGGGGATGCAAAAAGATATTCCATGCAAATGGAAATCAAAAGAAAGCTGGAGTAGCAATACTCATATCAGATAAAATAGACTTTAAAATAAAGAATGTTACAAGAGACAAGGAAGGACACTACATAATGATCAAGGGATCAATTCGAGAAGAAGATATACCAATTATAAACATATATGCACCCAACATAGGAGCACCTCAATACATAAGGCAACTGCTAAGAGCTATAAAAGAGGAAATCGACAGTAACACAATAATAGTGGGGGACTTTAACACCTCACTTACACCAATGGACAGATCATCCAAACAGAAAATTAATAATGAGACACAAGCTTTAAATGCCACAATAGACCACATAGATTTAATTGATATTTATAGGACATTCCATCCAAAAACAGCAGATTACACTTTCTTCTCAAGTGCACACGGAACATTCTCCAGGATAGATCACATCTTGGGTCACAAATCAAGCCTCAGTAAATTTAAGAAAATTGAAATCATATCAAGCATCTTTTCTGACCACAACGCTATGAGATTAGAAATCAATTACAGAGAAAAAAACGTAAAAAACACAAACACATGGAGGCTAAACAATACGTTACTAAATAACCAAGGGATCACTGAAGAAATCAAAGAGGAAATCAAAAAATACCTAGAGACAAATGACAATGAAAACACGATGACCCAAAACCTATGGGATGCAGCAAAAGCAGTTCTAAGAGGGAAGTTTATAGCTACAGAAGCCTACCTCAAGAAACAAGAAACATCTCAAATAAACAATCTAACCTCACACCTAAAAGAACTAGAGAAAGAAGAACAAACAAACCCCAAAGTTAGCAGAAGGAAAGAAATCATAAAGATCAGATCAGAAATAAATGAAATAGAAACAAAGAAAACAATAGCAAAGATCAATAAAACTAAAACCTGGTTCTTTGAGAAGATAAACAAAATTGATAAACCATTAGCTAGACTCATCAAGAAAAAGAGGAGAGGACTCAAATCAATAAAATTAGAAATGAAAAAGGAGAAGTTACAACAGACACCGCAGAAATACAAAGCATCCTAACAGACTACTACAAGCAACTGTATGCCAATAAAATGGACAACCTTGAAGAAATGGACAAATTCTTAGAAAGGTATAACCTTCCAATACTGAACCAGGAAGAAGCAGAAAATATGAACAGACCAATCACAAGTAATGAAATTGAAACTGATTAAAAAATCTCTCAACAAACAAAAGTCCAGGACCAGACGGCTTCACAGATGAATTCTATCAAACATTTACAGAAGAGCTAACACCTATCCTTCTCAAACTCTTCTAAAAAATTGCAGAGGAAGGATCACTCCCAAACTCACTGTATGAGGCCACCATCACCCTGATACCAAAATCCGACAAAGATACTACAAATAAAAGAAAATTACAGATCAATATCACTGGTGAATATAGATGCAAAAATCCTCAGCAAACTACTAGCAAGCAGAATCCAACAACATATTAAAAGGATCATACACCATGATCAAGTGGTATTTATCCCAAGGATGCAAGGAATCTTCAATATATGCAAATCAATCGATGTGACACACCATATTAACAAACTGAAGAATAAAAACCATATGATCATCTCAATAGATGCAGAAAAAGCTTTTGAAAATTCAACACTGATTTATGACAAAAGCTCTCCAGAAATGGGCATAGAGGGAACCTACCTCAACATAATAAAGGCCATATACAACAAACCCATAGCAAACATCATTCTCAATGGTGAAAAACTGAAAGCATTTCCTCTAAGATCAGGAACAAGACAAGGATGTCCACTTCCGTCACTAGTATTCAACATAGTTTTGGAAGTCCTAGCCATGGCAATCAGAGAAGAAAAAGAAATAAAAGGAATACAAATTGGAAAAGAAGAAGTAAAACTGTCACTGTTTGCAGATGACATGATACTATACATAGAGAATCCTAAAGAAGCCACCAGAAAACTACTAGAGCTAATCAATGAATTTGGTAAAGCTGCAGGATACAAAATTAATGCACAGAAGTCTCTTGCATTCCTATAATGATGAAAAATCTGAAAGAGAAATTATGGAAACACTCCCATTTACCACTGCAACAAAAAGAATAAAATACCTAGGACTAACCTACCTAGGGAGACAGAAGACCTGTATGCAGAAAACTATAAGACTGATGAAAGAAATTAAAGATGATACCAACAGATGGAGAGATATTCCATGTTCTTGGATTGGATCAATATTGTGAAAATGACTGTATTACCCAAAGCAATCTACAGATTCAATGCAATCCCTATCAAATTACCAATGGCATTTTTTACGCAACGAGAACAAAAAAATCTTAAAATTTGTATGGAGACACAAAAGACCCCGAATAGCCAAAGCAGTCTTGAGGGAAAAAAACGGAGCTGGAGGAATCAGACTCCCTGACTTCAGACTATACTATAAAGCTACAGTAATCAAGACAATATGGTACTGGCACAAAAACAGAAACATAGATCAATGCAACAAGATAGAAAGCCCAGAGGTAAACCCATGCACCTATGGTCAACTAATCTATGACAAAGGAACCAAGGATATACAATGGAGAAAAGACAGTCTCTTCAATAAGTGGTGCTGGGAAAACTGGACAGCTACATGTAAAAGAATGAAATTAGAACACTCCCTAACACCAAACACAAAAATAAACTCAAAATGGATTAGAGACCTAAATGTAAGACCAGACACTATAAAACTCTTAAAGGAAAACATAGGAAGAACACTCTTTGACATAAATCACAGCAAGATCTTTTTCGATCCACCTCCTAGAGAAATGGAAATAAAAACAAAAATAAACAAATGGGACCTAATGAAAAGCTTTTGCACACCAAAGGAGACCATAAACAAGACAAAAAGACAACCCTCAGAAAGGGAGAAAATATTTGCAAACGAATCAACAGACAAAGGATTAATCTCCACAATATATAAACAGCTCATGCAGCTCAATATTAAAAAAACAAACAACCCAATTCAAAAATGGGCAGAAGACCTAAATAGACATTTCTCCAAAGAAGACATACAGATGGCCAAGAAGCACATGAAAAGCCGCTCAACATCACTAATTATTAGAGAAATGCAAATCAAAACTACAATGAGGTATCACCTCACACCAGTTAGAATGGGCATCATCAGAAAATCTACAAACAACAAATGCTGGAGAGGGTGTGGAGAAATGGGAACCCTATTGCACTGTTGGTGGGAATGTAAATTGATACAGCCACTATGGAGAACAGTATGGAGGTTCCTTAAAAAACTAAAAATAGAACTACCATAGGACCCAGCAATCCCATTACTGGGCATATACCCTAAGAAAACCATAATTCAAAAAGAGTCATGTACCACAATGTTCACTGCAACCCTATTTACAATAGCCAGGACATGGAAGCAACCTAAGTGTCCATCAACAGATGAATGGATAAAGAAGATGTGGCACATATATACAATGGAATATTACTCAACCATAAAAAGAAATGAAATTGAGTTTTTAAAGTGAGGTAGATAGACTTAGAGACTGTCATACAGAGTGAAGTAAGTGAGAAAGAGAAGAACAAATACCATATGCTAACACATTTATATGGAATCTAAAAAAAAAAAAAAAGGTTCTGAAGAACCTAGGGGCAGGACAAGAATAAAGATGCAGACGTAGAGAATGGACTTGAGGACACAGGGAGGGGGAAGGGTAAGCTGGGACGAAGTGAGAGAGTGGCATGGACATACATACACTACCAAATGTAAAATGGATGGCTAGTGGGAAGCAGCCACATAGCACAGGGAGATCAGCTCGGTGCTTTGTGTCCACCTAGAGGGGTGGGTTAGGGAGGGTGGGAGGGAGACGCAAGAGGGAGGAGATATGGGGATATATGTATATGTATAGCTGATTCAGTTTGTTATACAGCAGCAAATAACACACCATTGTAAAGCAATTATACTCCAATAAGATGTTAAAAAATAAATAAATAAATAAAGCAAATGAGAGAATTCAAAAAAAAAAAGAATCCACCTGGCAATTCAGGGGACACGAGTTTGCCCGGGTCCGGGAAGATCCCACATGCTGCAGAACGACTAAGCCCGTGCGCCACAACCATTTAGCCTGCACTCTAGAACCTGCAAGCCACAACTACTGAGCCCGTGCACCACAGCTACTGAAGCCCGCGTGCCTAGAGCCCATGCTCCGCAACAAGAGAAGCCACGGCAATGACAAGCCCGTTCACTGCAACGAAGGGTAGCCCCCGCTGGCACAACTAGAGAAAGCCCGCGCGCAGCAACGAAGACCCAACGCAGCCAAAAAACAAATAAATAAAATTTAAAAATAAATTAATAAAATAAAGTAAAAACTCAGCACCTTTACTCTACATAGTTTACCTTCAGACTAATAGCATAACTTCTCCATAACTCAAAATCTCTTGATTCCATTTTCATCCTTCCCCAGTATAAAAAAGAAGAAAAATCTCTTTCTTTTTAATTAACAGGGCTGCCCTCAGCCAGGCTGGCCCCAGCAGCGGCCTGGTACTCACTGCCCTGAGGGCTGTCCTAACCTTGGCCCGCTCTCCGGTAAGTGCAGGTTCCGATGAGGCTGCTGCGCTACCGATGCACCTCAAGCACGGGCAGGTGGGCAGGTCGGCAGGCGGAGGCCACCAACTCACACTGGCGTTCAGCCACTACCGCTGCATCTCCCCGGGGCCCTCGCTGGCCTCGGGGCTTCAGCCTTCGCCTCCACCCCAGCCTCTCTCACCCAGCTGCAAATCGGCACACTAACCCCCGACTACTACCACTTATCTGTGACGGAGACCTTTGCGCTGGTTCTCATAGGCCCCGCGGCACGTGCCCTGACGTGTGACGTCAACGCGTCACACACGGGGCGTAGCAAAGCCGGGCGTGGGGTGAGGAAGCCTGGGATAGATTTCGGGCGCCGGGACCCGGAGGTTCGCGCACCGCTGGCGTTGGTATTCCAGTACTCTGCGCCTGTCCAAACGTACCCCCAGGGCCGGTTATGGCGCAGGCACCGATCGGTTGTCTTGGCGTCTCCTCCACTTCACCCCTCCCCCAACTTTGCATGGCCTTGGAGACTGAAATGCCAACCCAGAGAACTGCACTTCTGCCTAAAATCAGAGACACTCAGGCCCCAGGGCTTTGGAACTGCCTGTGGAGAAGAGCAAATGGTGCTGACTGCGGTTGATTCATTTGTGATGAAAACGCGGGCTCTAGTGATAGGGCTCCTGCTATGCATCATTTTGAAGAAAATGGATGATAGTTTTAGGGAGAAAGCCCAAGAATAGTATCAGCAGAAAATTTAATCCCAGGAGCTAACACTTTAATTTTTGTCAACCCAGTAACCTTTATTGTTCAGAGGTTTCTTCACCCTCAATCCACTCCCCAACCTAAAGTATCAAGTTTTTGTTAAATTACACCAGTAATAATTTTGGAAAAGTCATAAAAAAAAATAAGGTAGTATGATGTGATGTGAATAAGGGACCCCAGGATTAGAAGTCAAGAGACCCTGGGATATTAGTGTCAGGCTTGATCTGACTACCTGTAGGAACTACCAGTCACTTAATCCCTCAGCTCAAACTTATTAATCAGTAAAGTGAGGGAGCTGAAATAGAGATCTTCAAATTGTTGACAGTGTCTGACCTTAGCAACTCTGATACGTTATCACAGATAATCACTACATGTTTTTGCAGCTGTAATTTCCCCAGAATGAAAACCAAAAATTAGGGCACAGTGCAGGGAAAAACCAGGACGTACCTATAAAATATTGGCAAGAAAAAAAAAAAAAAAGAACAATTCTCAGTCAAAGTGAAATCTCTAAAGTTTAGTTCATTAAACCATATGGTTTTAAAAATATAAAAACGAATACATTTCAAAACTGGCCATTCTTGGTTTGTATACAGAAAGCAGGCTGTTGCTAAAATTCTTCAATGCTTAAAGTAGCAAACAGGAAGAAGACAGATATTTCGATCTCCCTGTTCCTTAGATCTTGCAACTTTCTTTTGTTACCAGCCAAAGTTTTCTCTTCCCTTTACTTTCTCAGCTTTCTTACTTCCTCTTTAGATTAATCTTTTGCCTTCTGGCCCTGTGGGGGATTTTCTTTAAAGTCTCCTCACCACCTCTAAGCCTTTTCTCAGTCTTCACCCTTTTCAAGCTTTATAGTAGCTGATGCTATTGATCGGCCATAATTCTTAAGATAGCCTTTTTTCATAAGATAATTTCCTATTTTATTTACCTGGATATTCTCTGTGTCTTCTCTCCCTTCTTCCTCTCCCTTCTTCTCCACACTCCAAAGTCTCCTACTTTATCCTTTTTTTCATTGAACTCTTTTCCATGGCAATCACATCTGAACATTGGCTTAAATTATTATTTCTTGGTAGAAACTTCACAAATCCCTAACCCTGATACTATTCTTTGTTCAGAGTTTTCAAAATACCTACCAAACAAAATAATAATAAAATCACCAATTATTGAATGCTGACAATCTAAGCACTTAATATATTGAATAAATATTATTAAATTTTCAAAGAAGTATTCACAGATATGTGATTAATATACAGTATATTGAGTACTTTTTAGTCTTGTTATCACACCCAGTGTATAGATACATGTGACAAAGGCTACTATATTTCAATATGCATTTGTGTATCTTGTAATGCTATTATAAATACTATTGTTTGGGGGAAAAGAGTTTATAGCTATGCATAATAATAAAAATAAGACATGTATCATCAACTCCTGAATAATGCCCTGAATCTTTACCATGTGGGAAGCCAATGTTTGTACTACTAGAACAGTAGTAACACAAACCTGTTTACACTCTAACAAATTATTAAAAACCTGTTTACACTCTTACAAATTATTGAAGACCCCCAAATAGCTTTTGTTTATGTGAGTTGTACCTATCGATAATACTTTACTAGAAATGAATACTGATACATTCATAAAATATTTATTAATTCATATGGTAGGCAGCCTCTAAGATGGCCCACAATGATCCCTACCTCCTGATAGTCATGCCCTTGTGAAAAGTCATGCCCTTGTGAAATCCCCTCCCCTCGATTTGCAGCCTGGATTTATTGACTCCTTTCAAAACACAGAGTACAGCTGAAATGATGGGATGTCACTTCCAGGGTTAGGTTACAAAAAGACTGTGGCTTCTGCCTTGCTTGTTCTCTCTCTCTCTCTTTCTTTCTCTCAATCTCTCTGAGGGAAGCCAGCTGCCATGTTGTAAGTTGTCCTATGAAGAGATCCATGTGGCAAGGAATTGATATCTCTGGCCAACAGCAGTGAGGAACTGGGTTCTGTCAATAGCTACATAGGTAAGCTGAGAAGATCCCCCTCCCAGTCAAGCCTTAAGATTACTGCAGCCCTGCTGACATCCTGATTATAGCTTTGTGAGAGACCCTGAGCCAGAGGTACCCAACTAAACCACACCTGGATTCCTGACCCAAGAAATGCTGAGATAATATTTATTGTTTTAAGCTGCTAAATTTGGGGGCAATTTGTTACACAGCAACATATAACTAATACAATTCATCTTAAAATAACAATAATAACATATTCTATGAAAAATAACTATTTCCCAAAAAGAAGAATGTAGTGAAATGAGTGGTATTGTTTTTATTGTTTGCAAATCTCCCTAATGTCTAGTTTCATAGAAGACATCTGATTTCTCATATCTGCTTCTGAATTTAACCTGTTGCAGTACATTGTTTTGGTTGACATACATGAAGAAAACCCAGCCTTACACAGACATGTATTTGTGGAGGGAGTATTTTAATAGTCTTTCCTGATAATTGTGGATATTCTTCTTTAGTCTTATACCAGCATTCAGCAAGTGATAATTTCTTAAAGGTGAGTTGCAATGTAGAAACCATATACTCTTGTTACATTAAAATTTATTGGTCTGTCTTGCACTTTGAATCAATCATTTACTAATGCATGACTTTGTAACATCATGTATTGATCATTTGAGTAATATTGGTTCTCTGAGTTATGCAAATCTTCCATTGATACATTGCATTAGTTTCATTATACAACAACCTCCCTGCCTCCCTCTAAAAAAAAAAAAAAACACTTTGTTAATATCACCACCATGCTTACCAGAAAAGCCTTTAAGTTTGGGGGACTTGTTGTATTAGTTATCTACTATTGCATAGCAAATTATCCCAAGTTAGCAACTTAAAACAACAAACTTTTATTATCTCACAGTTTCTGTGGGTCAGGAATCTAGGAGTGGCATAGCTGGGTAGTTCTGGCTCCAAGTCTTTCAAGAGGTTGCAGTCAAGCTGTTAGCTGGGCTTCAGTCATTTAAAAGCGCAACTGAGAGACAATCTACTTACAAACTCATTCAACATGCTGCTTGGCAGGCTTCAGAAGATCTACTTCCAAGTTCATTCACATGGTTGCTTGCAAGCTTCAGTTCCTTGCCATGTGGGCCTCTCCATGGGCTGCTTGAGTCTCCTTATAACAGGGCAGCTGGCTTCCCTTTCCCAGGGATAAAAGAGAGACACACACACACACACACACACACACACACACAGAGAGAGAGAGAGAGAAAGAGAATAAGAGAGCCAACCCAAGACAGAAGCCACGCTCATTTCATAGACTAATGTCAATATGATAGCTCATCACTTCAGCCATGTTCTGTTCACTAGAAATGGTCCAGGCCAAACTCAACGGGAGGGAAGCTAAGCTCCACCTCTTGAGGGGAGCTGGATCAAAGAATGTGGAGACATAGCTACAAAACCACCACAAGTTGTCAAACTCATGATGCCGGATGCAAGTTCTTCCCAAATTATAATTTTTCCTTTAAAGCTCAAGCTTATCATCGGCAACAAACACTGTCAGTTGTTTTTCTCGAAATGACAGGCTTCTTTCATCTTTGAGAAGATACCTTGCCAAACATTCAACTCTCTATAACCATCGTTTTTCTGTCATTCTTTCAAGTGAAAATGATCTTCTGTGAGAAAGGAGCAACTTTAGCTCACGACTCCAGCAAGTATACTATTGCTTTTCCTTGGGGTAATCATATATTTCAGTATGCACAGAAAAGCTTTATGCATACTTCCTATTAAATCACACAAAATATTAAAATGATGTATACTCAAGGGTAAATATTTAATGAAATTAATCATTTTTATTGCTTCATCTTAGGTAAAACTGACTTTTGGTGGGGTACAGACTAGACTACTCAGAACTTCTGACTAGGAAAATCATTGTAGGAGCAGGTAAATCAAGAAAAGCTTCAAGGAAAAAGGTGTATATTGACATTGGGTGGGAGCTACTTTAAGACTGGCAGCGAGGAGGAAAGGTGGGAGAGGAAAATAAACAAAAACAGTGGGACTGGAATGAGATGGGCATGTTATGTTCAAGAACGAAGGGAAAGAAGGCTAATTGGGGAGCAAGCTGTGGACTTGATATAGGCACCTGTGAAGGGAAACAGCCTGAGAGCCTCATAAAATAGACCCCATCTGAAGGGGCAGTGTGAGAGGAGGACTATCGGAAGTCTAAGGGCTTCTCAGGATTGTTATCTACCGGGAAATGCAGCGGGAGGGTCCCAGCAGGCTTCCATCAGACACAGGATCACCTTTGACTATTCTATTTCCCACTCCTGAGGGCACCAATGCTAGTCAAAACCATACAGTTAAATAAGAGCTTTTCCCCATCTTATCTTTTCTCCTTCCCTCTTGCATCTTTGAAAGGGCCAAAAACAGCAACCGATGAGAGAAAAGGGGTACTGAGAAGAGGAAGAGCAGCTTACCACAGCTGCCTCCTTTCTCCACTGTAGACTTCCAAGCCTGGCACAAAACAGGTACGGAAGGGAAGAAGTTTTAAATGGAATGAGATTAGAGTTTGGATTCTTATCCTGGACTGGACTCTAATTACTAAAAAGAAACTATTATTACCTGAGAGCAAACACAAAACTAAAAATCTACCTGAGGGCTTCCCTGGTGGCGCAGTGGTTAAGAATCCGCCTGCCAATGCAGGGGACACGGGTTCGAGCCCTGGTCTGGGAAGATCCCACATGTTGCAGAGCAGCTGGGCCCGTGAGCCACAATCACTGAGCCTGCACGTCTGGAGCCTGTGCTCCGCAACAAGAGAGGCAGCGATAATGAGAGGCCCGCCGCACCGCGATGAAGAGTGGCCCCCGCTCGCCGCAACTGGAGAAAGCCCTCGCACAGAAACGAAGACCCAACACAGCCAAAAATAAATAAATAAATAATTAAAAAAAAAAAATCTACCTGAGAATTCAAGAGAGTAGAGGTGGAGCACAGTGAACTGCACAAATTGACAGTGCAAGTCTGAAGGACAGTGGACAAGAAGAGAGTTGCTTTCAGCTTGCACCCTACTAAGTTCACCTCTTGTAACGAAGTGGTTACAATAACTATTTATTGAGCACTTATTTTTGCAGTCTGAGGTTCTGCTGGCCATGTTTCAATGAATGGCCAAGATGTATTTATGTTTAGGAGAATGGTGTTTTTAGAGTGATAGGAACCAGGCTACCCGGAGTTCACATCCTAGCTCTGCTACTTAAAAAATGTGACATTGTTAATCTCTTGAACTCCCAGTTTCTTCATCTCTAAAATGAAAATAAGTAATGCCTACCTCACAGGGTTGTGGTGAAGAGTGAAGGAGATAATATAGGTGCCATAACACAGCGCCTGGTACATAGTGAGTGCTCAATAAATGGTAGCAACGATTATGATCTTTTTTTTTTAATTGGAGTATAGTTGTTTTACAACGTTGTGTTAGTTTCTACTGTACAGCAAAGTGAAGTAGAGTTCCCTGTGCTATACAGCAGGTTCTTATTAGTTATCTATTTTATACATATTAGTGTATATATGTCAATCCCTATCTCCTGTTGACCTTTGAGCATTTGGATCCAGCCAGACCTGAAACAAACTCTACTCCTGGACTTTTCAGTTAAGTGAGCCAAAAAAATTCCCCCCTTTTCGGCTATGTGTATAGTGATCTACTACTGTGTAACAAGTTACCCCCAAACTTTGTGGCTTTAAACAACAACATTTAGTATCACAGTGTCTATGGGTGAAGAATCTAGGGGTGGCATCTCTGGGTCCCCTGGCTCACAGTCCCTCATGCAATTACATAAAGATGTTAGCTTAGGCTGCTTCAGCTCAAAGCTTGAGTGAGAAAGGATCTCCTTCCAAGCTCACTTCTTGTGGCAGACTTCAGTTCCTGATGGGCTGTTGGATTGAGATCCTCAGTTCTTTGCTCTCTGTTGGTCAAAGGTGGCCCTCAGTTCCTTGCCATGTGGGCCTCTCCATAGGGTAGCTCACAATGTGGCAGCTGGCTTCCACTAGAGCAAGCAACACAGAAGCCAGAGTCTTTTATCACTAAATTTTTTTGAACATCTTTATTAGAGTATAATTGCTTTATAATGGTGTGTTAGTTTCTGCTTTATAACAAAGTGAATCGATCATCATGATCTTAGTCAGTGTAGTGACCAAAAATATTAGTTTAGAAAAATTTACCAGCTATTAGCATGTGAGATAGATTGAAAGTGAGTCAAGATTAGGATCCGGGAGAAAAATTAGGAACATTGAATAATAAAATGAGGCTAGAGTGGTAAACATAGGGATGAAACAGAGGTGAATAGACAAATATAAGGAATATTTGAGAGGAAAATGAATGTAAGAAGTACCTGCTTAGATATAATATGGTAAATAAAGGAGAAGGAAGAGTCAAAAGCAGCTTAAATTTTTAAAGCTTGGTTAGATGGGAGAATAATAGAAATGGAAGAAATAGAGCCATGGCAGAATGAGCATAATTGGGTGAGTAAGAGTGGTGGGAAGAAAATATTTGTTTTGTTACATTTCAAATTTAGGTGACAGTGGGACTTCCAAGTGCAAATATCCTATAGATATTTGGAAAGTCATTTATTTATTTATTCATCTGTCTTGAGAGGCTACTTAGATTCAGACACCATGCTAGGCTCTAGTGAGAAAAACCTGGTAAAGAGTTGGACTTTAAATGGGACATCTGGGCCAGACAGACAGACTTGGGGGCCTTCATCATAAAGCTGTTCCCTGAAACCATGAGTAGCAATAAATTTTCTAATGGAGTGTGTCAAGAGGAGATAATTTCTGGGTATATTCACAGTTAAGGAGACACAAGAAATGGCATATGGGTGAGAAATAATCAGGATCACATGTTGTAATTATTTTTATATTAAATTTTAACCATCTACAGTTTATAAATATTTAATTATGACCAAAAAAAAAGGAGTTTTATAGTAGCTGTTCATATTTTTTTAACTCTTTATCTTGGAATAATCATAGATTCACAGGAATTTGCAAAAATAGTAGAAAGGTTCCATTTGCCCTTCACCCAGTTTCCCCTAATGACTACATCTTACATAGCTATAGTACAATATGAAAACCAGTAAAGTGGAGTCAGTATAACCCACTGACTTTATTCAGATCTCACCAGGTTTACATGCACTCATTTGTGTGTCTATATGTGTATAATTCTATGCCATGTTATCACACCATGTATGGATTCATGTCGTATTTCATCAATTGTTAAAATTTTTTTCTTTTTCCTCATTCCAGTTACTTATGTAACTTGAAGAATCCACACCACAGGAATTTTTTTAAAGCATTATTTGGTAGTTTACTGATATTCCCTAATGTTCAAACAGCCAAGGATAGCAAAGATCATAAAGATTTTTAAAACATTTAATTAGCAAGGAACTTGTAAATGTTTTACACTGTTGAATATATTGAGCCAGATTCTTCTGAGACCTTTAGCCAGTCACTCACTGTTCCCCAAGTTCTTTATCAGTAAAATGCGAGTTATGATTTCTGAAGTCCTTTATAACCCTGCAGTTCTACAGTTTTAAAATTCTAAGATCACTTGGTCTCATGACATAAAGCAGAAACCTGTGATTACTGCATTAATTCTTTTGAGTCAGGGTCAGTCTCATACCTTACCAGACAGGTGACCAGTGGGGCAGTTCATCGTTGTCTTATTGTAAATGAGACCCTATTAGCTTGAAAGATTTTAACATAGCTTCCACATGTGGCTGCTGCCTCAGAAGGACTTGCATATATTAGGTAATGGGAGAATAAACTAATAATTGTTCTAAAAACATATTTTTTAATAAAAATATTTGTTACCTGCTTATTTTAAATAATAATTTAACTAAAACATCATCAAAATTTGTGATACTCTGACCTGGGCCCAACAAGTGGGAAGCTTCCTCTGTTTAGGAAGACAGTAGTATTAACAAGAAAATTAATATTTGTAAACTGGATCCCCTTTATCCCTCCCAAAAACATCTGTAACTGATTTCACAAAAATAGTAAAAGATTTTGTGCTTAGACAAAAGTGTTAGTAGAGGATCCATGTAAGGAAGCTCAGGGTTAAAGTAAATATTTGTAGGCTGGGTAAACACCACTTTGTAAAAATTGCCGTGAGATATAGACTTTGTACAGTGGTCACATTAGAAAGCATGACAGACTGCCTATGTTTTACGTATTGATGGCAAAACACAGCAATAGTCAAGTTAGATTTCTAATTCAGTAATGTTCTAGGAAAAAAACAGTGAAGTAAAGCACTTCATGATGTTACTTTTACTGAACTAAAGTTAATGGAGTAATTTAAATTCTTAAAGACTTGTTCAGTAGCTTGTTCCATTTAAAACTGTACTAGTAGTTCCAATTTCATGGTACCAAGATTCTCTCAAGGGAAAACTTACGAACACAAAGTGTTTGCTTTTAGTCAACAGAGTTGGTAGAGAAAAAAAAAAACTTCTCTCCAATAAGTGTAAAGTTTTACTTTTTTACTGCACATATAAATTTTTGGCAGAGAACCTGAACCCAATTTGGGCTGTAGATCTAGTTTACGCTCATATTTAAGAATAAGTATCCATTTTGGGCTTCCCTGGTGGCGCAGTGGTTGAGAGTCTGCCTGCCAATGCAGGCGACACGGGTTCGAGCTCTGGTCTGGGAAGATCCCACATGCCGCGGAGCAACTGGGCCCGTGAGCCACAATTACTGAGCCTGCGCGTCTCGAGCCTGTGCTCTGCAACAAGAGAGGCCGCGCCAGTGAGAGGCCCGCGCACCGCGATGAAGAGTGGCCCCCGCTGGCCACAACTAGAGAAAGCCCTCGCACAGAAACGAAGACCCAACACAGCCATAAATAAATTAATTAATTAATTAAAAAAAGAAAAAAGAAAAAGAATAAGTATCCATTTTGGAAATACCCATCAAGGGAGGAATGCTACTAACTCAGGGAGGGAGGCCTGAATATTCCCAATTTACAGATGCTCAGAGGCCTTAAGTGATTTTCCCCTACCACACAGCTGCTGAGGGGCAGAAATGAGATAAGGACTAAGTCTGTCTGACGCAAACATTTACTGCTTTCACGCATATTCTATGCTAATATCTATAAATCATTCCCATATCTTTACTTACATAAGCAACAGAATTTCTGTTAGGGAGCATTCAGCATTTTGCTCCTGTATATTGCATTTATTTATTTACTTAAAAGTCTCAATAAATCACCAGTTGTATTAAATCAGATGACTTTTTTATTCAATTAAACTGAATGTTATTTTCTACTTTTTGGAAAAAGAAAATTAAAATTAAGTATAAATAGGGGAAAACAGCATTTGTAACATATATAACAAAGGACTAAAATCTTCAATTCATATCGAATTCATAAATAAATATATAAATGTGCCAAAAGAAAAAATATTGGCAAAGACAATCACAAAGGAGTCCTCCATTTACTTAACAGATATTTTCTGAATGCCTTCCATATACCCTACATTGTGCTATGTGTTGGGGATAGAATGAGTATTTATTGACTTCATGCCATATTGCTAAAAAATGGTTTATTTAGGATAATTCTACCTTGCAAAAATGTATATATACATAAAAAATCTGGAAGGACATATATATAGTGGTTATCAATGGGTGTTATTTGAAACAAAATAATGAACATGCATTTCTTTTGTAATAAATTTTTATTAAAAAGTATAAAACTTATAGGCATAAAATTATTCAGTTATTTCACCTAATGTCCGGGGGAGGGGGGTTTGGTAATAAATATATACCTCTCTTTTCTTATCCAATGGAAGATGGATTCCAGTAGAAATGGACTCCTTTCTTTCTTTTATACCGCTATAAATCCCACTTCCTGGATCCTGCCCCAAGACACAACAGATACACCAACACTGACATACAGACATGCACTCAGAGATACAAATACATGGATATAAGACAGTCTCCTACACAGTAGATACACACCACACCACGCCACACCACACCACACCACATCACACAGAAACACACACAGAGATACACAGTCTCATGAAAACTTACTTTGGTGTAAGAGAAAGAGTTGGCAGAGATCTGATGGTTTTAATCTCGGAAATAGCTTTCATTATTCTCTAAATTTCTCTTTATTTTTCATTTGAAACCCTTGAATGCAATATTTTTCATGCTTGCATATTATAAAATGCATAACGATAGCTCTCTGATTGACCCCCTTTTGGGTTTTTGTTTTTGTGCCTAAATCGTCTGTTCCATCTATTTGTTTTGGGTATTAGACTATCTTGGGACATTTGACAGATACATGGCTATAGAAGCTGCTAGTCTAAGGAAATGGCAAATGGCTTTGGGGAATCAAAACAGATTAATATGGAACAGTTGATAGGAGATAGTAATTTCTTCACTTAATGATTTAGTCACAATGAAAAGTTTTCTGATTCTCAACTTCTTCAGTTTTACAATTATGTACAGAGCTAGTGATTAAAATTTTCTTTAAAAGTCCAATAAATGTCAGCTGGTAATAATGTTTATGAAGTATTACGTTGCCCTAATACAATTTTGTAAAAAGAAAATTAACTGAGTATTTGTGGAGAATCTGCTTTAAACCTAACACTATACATTTATTTGAATGACTATAGACTAGATTGAATTTCACTATACTCTAATAGCTACCCAATTTTTTATGTCATGTAGGAAGCCTTTTCATTTTTTTGTTTTTTATTTATCTAGAAGCCTTTTCATTTTAAATGATTTTCTATAGCTAATAACTGTCAGGAAGCACACGAATATTAACTGAAATCTCAAACAACACAAGAGTTAGTCAAAACCTATCTCAAGGGTACTATATTTCTAGTGTTTGTCCATGGTTTCCCAAGGTTTCTATTACTCAGAAACTTTCCCAGATTTTCCTTTTTGATATTCCAGAGGGAGTCATCTATCTCCTTACTTTTGTACTTCTGTAAGGAAAGTAAGGGAGGCACGGACTGAGAAAGGGATGAAAGACAAAACGTTTCCTACAGTGTTTGGGGTGGGGGGGGTCACTGATTCCCAAAGCACAGCAATTTGACCTCTTCCCACCCTCAATGAAAAAAAAAAAACATTCCCCAGACCTTCTTTTATTTTATTTTATTTTTATAAATTTATTTATTTATTTATTGGCTGCGTTGGGTCTTTGTTGCTGCGCGCAGACTTTCTCTAGTTGCGGCGAGCGGGGGCTACTCTTTCTTGCGGTGCATGGGTTTCTCATTGCGGTGGCTTCTCTTGTTGCGGAGCACGGGCTGTAGGCACGGGGGCTTCAATAGTTCTGGCTCGTGGGCTCTAGAGCACAGGCTCAGTAGTTGTGGCGCACAGGCTTCGTTGCCCCACGGCGTGTGGGATCTTCCTGGACCAGGGCTCGAATCTGTGTCCCCTGCATTGGCAGGTGGATTCTTAGCCACTACACCACCAGGGAAGTCCCAGTAACAAATCCTTTGATGACTCATTTGATTCCTTGAGACTAGGAAGTCTATCGGTATCAAGAGAGGACTCAGTTACTTTCTAGAGGAACTGCACAACAGTTCAGTCTCAGGTAGATCTCAGGCAGATCCTCTGCTTGACATCCGAAAGGTAAATTAGATTGTTTCCTTCCCTGCTCACTCCTTTAATCATTTACATAAATTCTTAAATTCTAACATTTCTTTCAGTAACTAGAAAAGAGGGCAATTTCTCCCCTTCTCAATCTTATCTAAACAGAAATTCTGAGTACATCATCCAAACTTTAAACAATATTTATTTTGTTTGATATATATATTATATTTTAAACTATACATCATATAAAATTTGTATGTAAAGTATATCTTTATTCTTTTTTTGCTTAATACTTCTGCTTTATATTAAAGAGATAACAAGCTCCTTGCTAATAAGAACAAGCCTCATCAAATTACTTGTATAATATAATGGGGCAATAGAGGGTTTGTTCTTGCCATGTTGACCCTACTGTTTTTGAACTGAGAGTGTTTTGACACAAAAGCGTTTTTTAATAAAAATAATTAATATCAGAAACAAACATTAATGAGTATCGGAATTTTGTAGTCAGCTAAATTACCATTCAACAATAACAGTGAAATAACTTTTTTTCAGACAAAAATCAGAACGATTTACCACAGAGAGGGCCTGTTCATTTTATTTTTGAATGATAGCTTAGCTGAAGAATTTTAAAAGAAGAAAATTCTGAAGGAAGGATGGATGTGAGAAGAAATATTAATAAAAGATCTATTAACACATGGATAAAACTAAACAAACATTAACCTTTAAAATAATAATAACAAGGACTAAGTTTAGCAGTTAAAAAACACAAGCTAAAATACTGGACACCAATTACACCTAAGTTGGGGTGGCGTGGGGACATTATACATTAAGTTTACACATTAACTGATAAAGACTTGACTTTCACATGATGTTAAATTGTTCTATCCAGGAACGTGTGTGGTGTGTGCTAGATTACATTTTCTAAAGATGCTCTAACAATATCTCCCAACCCACATGCTCTACTGCAATGTGGCCTTAGCATTCCCCTCATCAAGAGATGGGGGTCTATGTCCTCTTCCCTTTAATCTGAGCAGACTTGTCACACATTTGTAAGCAATGTAATACAGCTGAAGTGACACTGTGTGGATTCTAAGACTAGGTTATGAAAGGTGATGCAGTTTCCTCCTTGTTCAGTGAGATACTCACTTCTGTATTCCTGAACCACCATGTAAGAAATCCAACTATCGTAAGGTCTCTAGGTTGTGAGGAAGCCACCAGGGAAGGGCATGTGTAGGCCATCCTGTTGTCCCCCAGCTGAAGTCCCAGTCACTACAAGCATCAACTGCCAGACATGTAAGTGAAGATGCCTCCAGATGATTCCAGCCCCAAGTCATTGGACCACTCAAAGCAGATGCATCACTGCAAGCCATTACAGTCTACCCACCTGAGGCCCCAGACATCATGGAGCAGAGACAAACCATTCCTACTGTGTCCTGTCTGAATCTCTGATCCACAGAATTGGTGAGCATTATATGGCTGTTTTAAGCCACTATTTTCAGGATAATTTTGTTATCCTAGAAATAGTAACTAGAGGAATAGGGAATGCCTTATCATTGGTTCAGTTCTTTTATTGTTTTTCCTACTAATGTTTAGTTTTCTTCATATGGATCTCACACATTTCTTGTTAATTGCATTCCAAAACATTTTAGCCTATTTGTTGCTATTATAAGTGGAATATTTTCTTATATTTTCTAACTAGATGTTGTTTACATATATATGGATTGTATGCATTCATTTGTTCCCAACCAACTTGATTTTCTTATTGTTTTAATGATTTTCCTATTGATTCTCTTGGGATTTCCAGGCATACAATCATAACATCTGAAAATGATTTTATTCCTTTTTCCAATTTCTTATGTTTCTATTTTATTTTTATTCTCTATTTGTCTTAGGTAAATTATGTTTTATACAAGCTGAGTTTACATAAATCTATTTTTAAGTGGTTAAAGTTATAAGCTTTCCTTTTATGAGTAAGTTTCCTGAGGAACTACCAAGTGTAGATGCCTTGCCAATTGTATATACAGTTCTGATGCTCAGGAGAGAAATATGGGGTCTGAGAGTTTGAAACTTGAGAATCATCAATGTATAGACAATTGTAGAAGCCATGAGAACAGATGAAAGGGCTCCAGGAGGAAAAGTGTAGAGCATGAGAAGAAAGAAAGTCTAGGACAGAACCCTAAGAAATGCCAGTATGTAAAAGATTGGCAGAACAAGGTAACCCTGAGAGTGACCACAGAGAGGTAGGAAAAAACAAGGAGAGTGCTTTGTAATAGAAGGAAAAAAGATGGCATTTCAAGAAGGCAGAAAACATCTGCAAGGTCTTGAGAAACCTGAGGAGAGTCTTCTGGATTGCACAATATGGAGGCCATTGGCGACCTTGGAAACAGCAGTTTGACTGGAATGGTGGGGATGAAAACTAGACTAGTGAGTTGAGAAATGAGTAGCGTATGAGCAAGAGAGACTTATATGTAAACAACTCTTTGAATAAGTTTGGCTTAATTATTAGAATTAATAATGGGATTTAGCAAAAGTTCCTGAAGGCAAAAATCAATATAAAAAAATCAACTGTATTTTTATATACCAACAACAAACAGGTAAAAGATGAAACTGGGAAAAGTTTCCCTTTATAATAATGTATAAGATATCAAGTATCTAGGAATAAACTTTAAAGAGTCATGTAATACCTCCATGGAGAAAATTATAAAACTAATTGAAAAACGTTAAAGAAGACCTACATAAATGGATAGATATACTATTGTCATAAATTGGAAGACTAAATCTCAAATTGACTTACAGACTTAATGCAATCCCAATTAAAATCTCAACTGACTTTTTTCATGGAACTTGACAATCTGATTCTAAAGATTAGATAGGATTGCAAAAGGTCAAAACAGCAAGGGACACTTGAAAAAGTAGAATTGGATGGAAGAGCTGTCCTAACACTATGGTAATCAAGGCAGCATGGTATTGGCAGGATAGCCAAAAGACCAATGTAAAGCACAGACCCATGCATTTATAGACTCAACATAGGAAATATGTGGCACTGCAGAGCAATAGGGAAAGGATACTCTTTCAATACATGATGTTTGAACAATTGGATATTCATATGGAGGAAAAGAAAATTGTACATCCACTTTGCATCATATACAAAAGTCATTTCCAAGGTAGATTAAAGACCTACCTGTGAAAGGTGAAATATAAAACTTTTGAAATAATACAGAAAAGAAAACTATGATCTCAGGTTAGGGAGAAGTTTCTTTAAAAAGACAGAAAAAGTCCTAACTAAAAAGGAAATACTGATAAAATTGACTTCATTAAGTTGAAGAACTTCAGAAAAATGAAGAAAGTGAGAAGATATAAGAATGAGAAGACACATTTATAACAGATATAGCCAACAAAGGACTATAATCTAGAATACAGAAATTCAGATCAAGGGGAAAAAGACCACCCAATGTAAAAATGGACAAAAGACTTCAACAGATATCTCATAAAAGAATAAATCCAAATGGCCAATAAAATCAACCTTATTATTTGTCAGGGAAATGCCAGTTAAAATTGCAATGACTTCCCACTAGAACTGGCAAAAATTCAAAGGTCTGAAAATAACAAGATGGTTACTTTGGTGAATAAATAGAGTAACAGACTCACTTATGTAGTACAGTGTAAAATGGAGCTACCACTTTGGAAAATTGTCTGGCATTATCTCATAAAATTAAATGTATGCATATTTTATAATGTAGTAATCTCAGTCCTATGTATATGCTGTATAAAAAATAGTGTACATAGGTGCATGTACAAAAATGTTCATAAGTATTATTTATGATAGCCAGAAACTGGAATCAACACACATATTCATCAATACTAGAATCGACATATGAGCCATGGTACCTTCATGTACCGGAATTATATACAGCAATGAAAATGAATGACCTGTTGTTACATATAACAGTATGGATGAAACTTCTGTAAATAACACTGACAAGGGAAGCATGACACAACAGAATACATACACCATGACTCTACTTATATTAAGTTCAAAAGCAGGCAACTACATTCTCTAAGATTGCACACTTGGGTAGTGTTTTGGTATACTCAAGCCAGGTAATTGAGGATTGTTTAATAAAAGGTGTGGGAAGGGTTTAAGAGAAGCTATAGGAAACAGTGCAGTGTCCTAGGGCTCATAACAGCAGGAGCCATAACGATCCCTAGGCATGAAGGGGTAAGCAGAGGGAACCCAGAAGGAGAGAGTTGCATGAAGAGGTAAGCCTCACAGGAACTGTGGCCTTTGGTTGGTGTGATGGTTAATTTTATTTGTCAACTTGGTTGGGCCACGGTGCCCAGATATTTGGTTAAACTCTTTCTGGATTTCTGTTAAGATTTTTTTTTTTCTAAATATGAAATTAACACTTAAATCAGTGGGTTTCAAGTGAAACAGATTACCCTCCATAATATTGGTGGGCCTCATCCAATGAGTTGAAGGCCTTAATAGAACAAAGACTGACTTCCCCAATTAAGAAGGAAGTCTGCTGGCAGACTGCCTTTAGACTTGATCTGTACTCTTCCTCAGGTCTCCAGCCTGCTGGCCTAACTTGCAGATTTTGGATTTACCAAGCATCCACAATTACATGATCCAATTCCTTAAAATAAATCTCTCTCTCTCATACATATATATATATATATATATATATATATATATAAAACAGTGTTTTATATATATACACACACACACACATATCCTATTTTTTCTATTTCTCTGGCTAACCCCGATGAATAAAACCAGCCTAGTTAGCCCTTGGAGAGATGCCGTAGCAGAGCAGCCAGAGGAGGGAAATATCTTGTCTCATTCTTCTCCCTCTGACCTCCCCATTGACTAAATGTAACTGAAAGCCAGAAAGGAAAAGAAGCCTGTTGATACAGTTCATACAAGTTAGCTTCCTGGTATACAGAGCAGGGTGAAGAGAGAAGAGCAGGCCTTGACAGGCAAAGAAAGAGTTAAACTCATAAAGAAAAGCTTGGAAATTATTACCATAAAATTCAGGAAGGTGGTCACCTACAGAGGGGTGAGAAGGTAATGATCCAGAAGGGACCCATGGGTTGGGTGTATTTCCTTGATCAGCATGGTGGGTCAATGAGTGTTTGTCTTATAATTATTCATTAAACTATACATTTATGTTTTGTGCTTTTTCTGTATTTCATAATCTAAAAGTTTAAAGAAGAAAACAACATTCAACAATAAGAACTTATATAATATATGAGTTCTAAAAGTCATAATAATTTTCCAGGTGAGCAAGTTTGCAGCACTTAAGACAAGTCTGTCTAAAACACTAGAAAATGTATCATAGGCAAGCATACAAGTCCTGACAAGTGAAAGAACTAAATAACTCAGAACTCAAAACTTTTAAAAAGTTCCTTCCAGCCAGAGGGGGAAGAAAGAATAGTAGCTGGAGACTTGGATGTGTTTAAACACTGATAGTAAAAAACAGTAGAGAGGGTAAATGTTGAAGGCACAGAAGAAAGGGGAAATAGATGGAACGCAGTCCCTCCAATGCCAAAAGGGGAAGCACACATAGCACCACCAGAGGGACTAGCCTTGAATAAGATGAAGGATATTTATTGCACTGTGACTGAAGGAAAAAGAAAAGGATGTATGTGGCTGCATATCAATTTGTCAGCTTAGCAGTGGGAAGTGGAGGAGAGTTCCCCATCTGATGCTTCCTTTTCCTCTGTGACAGAAAACATAAGGGAGGTGAAGGAAGGAGAAGATGCCAAAGTCAGAGATAGCAGCCAGTGAGAAGGCTTGGACCACTTTGGAAAACAAGAGCATTAACTAGGTTTGCCAGGCAGTACCGAATGCCTGATTGAAGATGGAGACCATGAATTTGTAGCACCATTAATGTGCAGAGTTTTGTGGTTTTCTACAGTAAAATGTAGCAACCCAGATATGCACAGAAAAATCAGACACCTGGATTGATCCAGGGTTGTTGGGGTTTTGGACTGAAGGACAATAGAACAAGGCATGTGAGGATAAAGACTGGAGATGTACCACGAGACCTCAAATGGATAGGGAAAGAAATGAAGAGAGAAGAGGGCTAGCAGGGAGGGAGAAAGTGGAAGGGTCAACAGTTTGGAGGTTCTATGCGAGCATGGGCAGGGAACAACTGAGTGATGGAAAAAGAATCACAGAATGTTGTATGTCCAGGCTGTAGAATACTGGAATGCATTGTTTAGATGTGAAGCAGTTGCAGGTAGTGATAGCACCTAGGATCTGACCACGGGAAAGGTGGGTTGAAGTGGAATAGAAGTGAAGGTCACTGAAGATGAAGAGGCTAAGATGTTGAAAAGATAATTCATGTGGACACTGACATCATGGAGGACCATGGACTTCTTGGGGTGGAGAGACGAACAGTGAACAGTCTACGTGTAAGGGGGTGAGGTGGGGGGTTGACTGGAAGTTTGCTAAATGACAGCAACAGGAGAGAGAGAGGGGAGTATAGTTTCTCTTGGGTCTCAGAGAACAGAAGTTCTTCAGGAGGATGGAGGAGTAATGGTCTGGTTCTCCCTTTCTACTCTGATTGGAATTCCAGAAGGTAAACTGGAAAGTTTTGGCAGAAAGGAAAGCATGGGCAAACCTAGATGATCAGGGTAAGGTATAGTTGGGCCTGTAATAAGGATATCGGGGAATGGAGCATGTTAGGTTAAACTGGCTATAAAGTTTTCAAGAAGAATTTGCCCTAGAAATGCCCTGATATTGAGTAGTGGGTGGTATTGGTGGCCTAGATGCCAGGTTGGCTCTGGAAGGCTCCAAGTTTTTAGGTCACTCCTTGCTATGAGAATGTAGTAGTAAAACACACATGTGCATTATACACAGTTGTTTGCATACCTGTTCAGCAGGTTATCAGATTCCTTTGAAGTCTTTGTTAAGAACCCTATTTAGAAGGTGGATTTGTGAATGTGGCTATTGGGTAAACTTTGTTGCTAATTCCATCATGCAGACAGATATTAGCCTCTTCTAAAAGACTGAACCTGCCAATCAGAAGAGAAAACTTGAGAAAATTGATCAAGGCATAAATTGACTTAATGCAGTTTGCTCTGGAAAATAATGTCTCTATAACAATTTACTGCTGCCATAACTCTAATTAAAGTGTTTATATATGCAAAACATCTTTGGGATCAAAATGACCTGTACCTTAGGTACTTAATAAATGTTTGTTGAACTGAAAAGGTAATAAAGGGCTTCCCATGTAGACTTTCCTAAAGGGAAAAGAAGGTAGTCACGTATCCTAGATTTCTAGGCCCTTTGATAGTTAACCTTGTCATTATAAATGAACAAATTGGTATTCTAGTTTATGCACTGCCTCTTTGTGCATTGGGTTAGCACAAGCTTCATCCCTTGAGTATGATCAACTCTGGACACCTTGACAAAATAAAGCTTCTGGACTTGTAAAACCAAGGAATGAGCCCTGGAAAATGTGACTTGACTGAGGCAATGTCATCCTGAGGCCAGCCTGAGCAGCCCAGCTGGCCTCTCCCTATGACATTTCTAGCATGGTTGTTTAGAACAGTGACTCTATTTAAATCAATTTGACCTCCTGCAATAAAAATCTTTGAGACCATGATGGAGTCATTAGCAAAACACTGTTGTAATCATCATTAATACAAGAGGACTGACTAATTTATTAGAAATCATAGTGAGTTAATAAAATACACTGGCTGAAAATGACTCCTAATTCTAGAGCCTGGCGTGGGGAGTTACTAATTGTGTACAATTTGTGACTGTTCATGGGTAGCGACCTAGTAACAGACTGTTCCATTTTAAGGCTACAGCTAGTGAGTACTAAAACTCTTGTAACAAAACAAAACAAAACAAAACAAAGGAAACTCTGCTTTTCTCCTCCGTTTTGTATTTTTTGTATCATGTTATACTTCACTGCTTCCTGCATTATGCCAGGGTTGCACATTTCTGAGTTTCATTCTTTTTGTTCATGGAATCATAGATCTTTCCCAGAATTCTGAAGAGTTAGACATAATGACCCGTAAAAACAAGATTTTTTCCTACATGGCAAACATTCCAATAACAATTACTGATTATCCTTCTGTTTCTGTTCACCCACAAAAAGATAGTTTCTAACTAACCAGTTCAACAAAATGTCGTTTCTTTCCAGAAGGAAAGAGTTTTCTCGCCCTGCAGAACTTCATAAATTCTCTTTAAGATTTCATAAATTCTCTTTGTCATAATGTAAACAAGGTCCATCCTTTAATTTTACCTGGTGTCAAGTAATTTAACTATTATTTTTATATTAAATCAACAATGATACTATGACTTAATGGCAAAACTTGAGAAGACAAAAAAAAAAATCTGGGCTTGCGGTGGGGAACTTATGCTGCCACCTGGGTGGCAGGTTAGGGATGGGAATGTTAGGGGCTTTGCTCAAGTACCTCTCATTTGGGGGATATTCAGTGGAAAATTTGAGAGGCTGCGCTTGCCACTGGGATTAGTTCAGAAGTGCCTTTGCTTTTAGTTCTCCCTATTTATCGCTTCATGGAGGAAGGTCTGAATGCCGTTTAACGTAGACTGAATTGCCTGGTCTCAGCCTAGTCCTAACTCCGGAAGGAGCTTGTAACTAGTACTAGAACATCTTGAGGAAGCACATGGAACAAGCCCCTTCATTAGCAGAAACTGTATTGGCCCTGTAGGAGTAGGGCAGTTATTGGTTGAAAAGGGGTTGGATCTGGCTACAGCGGGGGTGGGGGTCAGGGGGGAGGGAGAAACTGGTAATATCGTTGGAGAGATGATAATAATCACACAAGTCCAGACGTTTTAGTTTGAAGGTGAGAGGAGACAGTACCCACCAAAAATAGTTCTCAAGTCCCAGATTTAGATTTTTAAAATTGAATGGGCTCTAGAAAGGAGTGTAGAAGGCAATATCAGTAAAAATGTGCCCCAGGGGATCTCTAGAGAAAGTGAGAAGCAGGAAAAAGGGAAGACAAAACAACCTCCTTGGGGGCTTCCCTGGTGGCGCAGTGGTTGCGAATCCGCCTGCCAATGCAGGGGACACGGGTTCGAGCCCTGGTCTGGGAAGATCCCACATGCCGCGGAGCAACTGGGCCCGTGAGCCACAACTACTGAGCCTGCGCGTCTGGAGCCTGTGCTCCGCAACAAGAGAGGCCGCGATAGTGAGAGGCCCGCGCACCGCGATGAAGAGTGGCCCCCGCTCGCCGCAACTAGATAAAGCCCTCGCACAGAAACGAAGACCCAACACAGCCAAAAATAAATAAATAAATTTATTAAAAAAAAAAAAAAATCCTTCAGATAAGCTAGATGAGCTGTTAGAACACCAAAAGGACTATTCCCCAAGGATACAAGCTGCCAACTTAATATTTAATGGTATCAGTAGGGCTTTCCTCAGAAAAAAAGATCGCTAAGAAAATGTCAATTGTTGTTCACTGTAAAAAGAGTTTAACTGCAGACAGGATTAAAGACTCAGAAGTGAAAAGTAAAGAGCAAATCTAGAAAAATAGAATCAGCAGTATTGTCTGAGGGCAGAAGTCACATTAAGCAGCTAGTGATAGCTGTTGGATGAAAAAGGAGAACATTTGAAAGCATGCTTGTGAAATGCTCCAGTTGGGGTAATACCCAATGGATGGCCATGGCAGAGATGCATGTGCCTGAACATGGCAAGTAAAAGGAGTACAAGAGATGGGGAAGACTTGAAAGGGATTTACCATTGGAAATTGCATAACTTTTATCACAGTTAAAACTAGAGCCAGATGATAACAATCTATTTTTTAATGTATTCGAATTCTTCCAAAAGGAGGTCTATCAGCAAAGTATTATACCATTTAAATCTAATATCCTATATTTCTGTATGGCTACAAATGGAACATTTCACAAAATATTATGCATAAATAAATGACACAATCAATAGTGCTTGATTATGATACTCGCATATATATTTTTCCAGGGCTGAATAACAGAGCAGGCATATTAAAGGCCAAACAACCAGGTTTCTTTGAAGTTCAAACCTTTGAAAAATGCTGGTAAGAAATGGGCAATCCTGATTCCAAGGAACATATTTTCTGGCATTTTAAAGTAACATTTTAACTGAAAAACAGAACAATTGTTTGAAAAACATGATTTGGCACAATAATAGAGGTGGGTGGATAATATAAGTTCAAACGAACATTTTAGACCTTTTCCGAAAGAGCTTAGGGTAGTTGGATTTTGCACATACATACCATTCTGGATTCTCACTTTAGCTTCTCCAGACAGAATTAATGACATTGCAGCCTTGTGGTTTAGAAGAAATCCACAATTTAGAAGAAAGCTGTTGGCTATTTCTCTGGGAAGAATTATCCAAGTAATAAAATGAGTAACGTCAACTTTTCTTATGACTGACTGTATGGTTACTGAGCCTGGTACATGACTTTGCTTAGGTTACTCTATGTGAAGTACTGCAAGCTATAGTTGTTTAAAAAACAAAAAAGCTAATCTTGAATTTTGTGATTTTTGTGTAAATTTGCCAACTTTATCTCTCATTAGATTACTTAATACAATACAAATACATTTTTCACTGGGCTGATTTCTAGGCAAGTAGGTGTGCAGTTTATCTGTGTTACCTTCTCCTATCTTCCCTTTACTTCCTCTCCCACAGCTTCCCTTGCAGCAGTCCCCAGCCCAATGCCCTGTTCTGCTTCCTGGCAGTCCAAGACTCCACTGTGGTTTCCTTCTAAGCCTGCTCTCTAAGACACAGCCTTAGACACCAGACCAGTAGTCTCCAAACTTTTCTGACTGAGCCTCCTATGGGAAAGAATTTTGAGCACACCCCCAATATCTTTATAAATGACATGCATGTATTACTGTTAATATATTATGAATACAATAAAACATACTGAAATAGAAAATTTTCAATAGATGAGATAAAGATGAAGTAAATAATATTTTAAATAATTTCGAAATGTATTACTAATAATACAAAATACACTTTTCTCTAGCATGTTATTGTTAACAAAGCCTTTTAGGGAGAACAATAGTTGAATATGCCTCATTATTCTTCAAATCTTGGGTCAACATTTTGTGATACAGCAACACAGATGTCTGCTTTTATGTTCAGTTTATTTAAAGGCTCTCTGAAAAGAATTCACAAAGATATGGGTATTTAAATGGAAGAACTAATTCATTAGCTGGGTTGCTAAATCATACTTATTCTTCAGTCTCATCACTCATTATGCAAAGATTTTGGTTAAATCTGATGGATGCATTTCCATCTTACCTAATGTTACTCAAGTGGATTAAAAAATCCTATAAGATATCACAGTTTTTATAGGTTACATGCATTTTCAATCGCAAAAATTACATATAAAGGGAAAATTTTCAAACATTAACATAGCATAGTGGGGACTTCCCTGGTGGCGCAGTGGTTAAGAATCTGCCTGCCAATATGGGGGACACGGGTTCAAGCCCTGGTCCGGGAAGATCCCACATGCCGTGGAGCAACTAAGCCCATGAGCTACAACTACTGAGCCCATGCACCACAACTACTGAAGCCCGTGCGCCTAGAGCCCGTGCTCCACAACAAAGAGAAGCCACCACAATGAGAAGTCTGCACACTGCAATGAAGAGTAGCCCCCCGCTCGCCACAACTAGAGAAAGCCCGCGCACAGCAATGAAGACCCAACACAGCCATAAATAAATAAATAAATAAATAAATAAATAAATTTAAAACAAACAAACAAACATAGCATAGTGGGTAAGGGCATAGACCCTGGAGCCAATGGTCTAAGAATCCCAGCTCCTGGATTCTCACTACTTGTATAGCTGTGGGCAAATTACTTAGCCTCTCTGTGCCACAATTTTCTCTCCTGTAAATTAGGATAGTAATAGAACCAACTCAATAGGGTTATTTGAGAATTTAAAAAGTCAATATTTATAAAGCACTTAATATGATATCTGGCATATACTAAGTATTATTTAAGTATGTTAAGAAATATAGGGAGAATTCTCATGCCCTGCTATTGGGAGTGTAATACTTAAAACCACTTTTGAAATCAGTTGGGTACTATCTACCAAAGTTGGACATACACATGCCCTGTGATCTAGCATACCCACCAAGATATTATATTTTAAAACAAGAGTGGTCCTAGTGGCTTTGTTTGTAATAGGCAAAAACTAGAAATAATCCACATGTGCATCTAAAATGGGATGGAAAAGGACTCCTCTGGTGGTCCACTGGCTAAGAGTTCACCTTCCAACGCAGGAGAAGTGGGTTCCAACCCTTGTCGGGGAACTAAGATCCCACACGCCGAGGGGCAACTAAGCCTGCGTGCTCTACAGCCCACATGCGCCACAACTAGAGAGCCCATGCACCACAACTAGAGAGAAGTCCACGTGCCGCAGCTAAGACCTGACACAACCAAATAAATAAATAAATAAAATATTTTTTAAAATAAATAAAATAAAATGGGATGGATAAGAAAATGATAATTTATGTATCCACTGGATGCTATTCAGCAATAAAAAGGAATGAAAGGAACAAACCACAGCTACATCAACATAAATGAATCTTACAAATGATGATGAGTACAAGAAACAAGACGCAAAAGAGTATGTAGAGTGTGATGCCACTTATATAAAGTTCAAAGAGAGGAAAAAACAAAATATTAGCTTAGGAATGCACATATAGGTAGCAAAACTGTAAGGAAAAATAAATAAATAATCATCACAAAAGTCAGGCTCATGATTATCTCTAAGAAAAAGAAGAAAACTGTAACTGAGGAGGGGCACCTGTGTGTGTGTGGGGGGGCAGTGTTTGGGTGTGTGCACCCTTGCATTAGTGGTGATAATGTTCTATCTTCTGGCCTAGGAGATTGCTTAGGAATGTTTATTTTATAATTATTTATTAACTATGTGCATAGGTATTATGCACTTTTCTGTATGTATTATATTTCACAGTGAAGAAAAATTTTAAAAACTGTTATACAAGTTTTCTTTTCACAAAATTAACCTCAGCTTCTGGCTCCAGCTTCTTTGCTGGAATAACTGCTTATGAGATATACCTCAAATGAATTTCATGTGGTTGCTCTCCCTGTAATCTTAGCTTGGAATCCTTCCTTTAAAAAAATTTTTTTTAGTCTAAGTAACTCATCCATCGGTGGTTACACTTACACAAGTTTTGCATAAAACATAGTTTTTATTTTTTTAAGTCAATTGTTGAAAATACCATCGAAAGATGTATTAGAGAAAAAATATCTTCTCTACTATAGCTTTCCTTTGGCGGCTCACAGAATTGTCACTTTAAAATGTATCTCATTATTGAAACACAATCTAGTAAATACTGCACTGAAACAGAATCTATCCAATACCATAACGTGAGACATATTAAAAACATCTGTGCTTTCCCTTTAACATTATAGTAAACTTCCCACATTGTGTAACATGTTCCAATACTTGTGTCATTAGGTCTTTAGCAATGTTTTATATGCATATTCTCAAGGTATTTGCTGTCAAAGGAATGCAGTTTTTTTTCCATCTGTGTTCCATGTGTTATTTCAAACATTTTTATCTTCACAAGAAGAAAACTATTTTCCCAATGGTATGTTGCTTTTTGACTGTTTATTTTTAAGGAAGCTCAGAAAAGGCTTCATATCATTTATAATTGGTGAATTTTCTTTAAAGTATTGGCTTGAATCGTACACTCCTTAAATATTTTAGAAATATTGTTGAGCTTTATGAGTTTGGATGTCTACTTTTTAAGTGGTTAGCTAATTGTGATCGGTTCAGAACATCATTATCTGTAATACATAATTTGGGTGAAGATGTTAGTAAAAGTAAATATAAATTCATACTTACAACAGTTTTAAAAATAATTTTAACAATCATTGCCAACTTCTTGTCAGATCTAATTAGTCATTAGTTTTTCATCTTGCAGTGTGGCTCCAAAAGGGTGACAGAAATGTCAGCTCAGCCCATTGTGTTTGCCTGTTCTTGCATTATTAACATTGTTTCCACTGATCCATGCTATAATAGTTTACTTAAATATGATCTATAAATCCATTTAGTTAGATACAGAAACTGCAACATGTGGCAATATGTTAAAAGTGAACAAAGGAGAGAGTCCTCCCCTCCCCACACAGTGAGCTGCTGTGCTACCACCCTCTCCCCAGAACACCCTCAGTGCCTGCCCACTTAATGGATCAAGTTTGGGGTGCCACTACCAATCCTCACATTAAATATTAGTAGGGCTTAATTTCTTTCCCTTTTTTTTGGGGGGAAAAAATATATGTGTTTGAAGATAAAAGTTCAAATATCTTTTCTGGAATTTCAGGGGTCAACTTCTGTATCTTACACTCCTATGTGGCTACATTTTATCTGGGGATAAGAACATCTATCAGAATGAATATGAAACAGTGGCATTCCAGCCAGGAAAATAGAAAAACATACCGTTTGGGCTGGAGGACCTTCCTTGTGTGTTCTGCAGTGACCTTGAAGTTGGAGGACATATGATAATCCAATTTGTTACACCCTGGTAAAAGTGCAAACAAACAGACAAACAAACACTTAATGCTACTAATGAGGGAAACTACAAATATATAAACCAAATAAAAATTGTACATAAAAGGGAATTAATTACTTAAAAAGTAGTCTTAAGATAATTATGAAAAGAACCTTTAAGATATCAGGAAATGGACCATCTGTGACATTGTATTAGCCAAGATAAGTAATACTAGCTGCTGTAATAATTGACCCCAAAATGTCTGGCTTAACTCAATAAAGATCTATTTTCTCACTCATATCACAGTACAAGGCATGCTGTGAGGAGGCTCTGCTATAACTAGTCATTCAGAGACTCAGGCTTCTTCTAAGCTGCAGATCAACACATGGCTTCAAGGTTGACCCGGCTTCATCCAGTTGGTAGATGGATGGATGAAAAAAAATGTTGAAGGTCCACCTTCTCTTAACTGCTCAGCAAGGATCATATTTCACTAGTGAGAACTAATCACATGGCCCTATCTACATGCAAAAACATTTGGGAAATGTACTTTATCTATGGGTTCCGGAAGAGGAAATGGGTTTGGTGAGCATCTAGACAGGCTTTTGTCATATAAACAGAGGTTGCTCTAGGGATTCCAAAGCTATAACTTGAGTATCACCAGGTCTGACTTTGGAAATCCCTTGGGAAGCCTCTACCATTCTCTTTTCTGCCTGCTGTAATAAAGGAATCAGAACACCAGCACTAATTTTAGCTCTTGCTGTTCCCTGAATCAGCCACGATCTTCCACATCTCTACCTCTGCATGTGATTTGTATATGACGTCTGTCCATTCTTTCCACCAATACTTCTAACCACTGATTCCTCCAAATCTAGCAAGCTTCTCTTCGTCTTCTAAGACCTAACACAATGGTTACTTCCTCCATGAACGTCTCTCTGATGACACACAAGGCACATATCTCTTCTTAATGTTCACTGAACTTTATCCATGTACTTTGTGCCTACCTCTATTACTGAATGCATAAGCCTGTATTATAATTTTTAAGGAACAAGTATGTTTTCAAAAGGATTGGATGCATTAATATTCACAACACAGTGACCATTAATAATATTGAATAGATTTAGCTTCTCAAGGGTGAGGACAGAGTCTTATATATCTTAGTATCTCCCATGCCTACCAGCACAGACCTGGCTTATATACTCAATAACTGAGGAAAAAATGAACACTGTCTCCCTTCCTTCCACTTCCCAGCAACTCTAACTCTAACTCTCTCTCTCTCTCTCTCTCTCTCTCTATATATATATATATAGTGGTAAAACACATAAAACACATAATTTACCATCTTCACTGTTTAAAAGTATACATTACTATATGCACCTTGTTTGCAACAGATCTTTTAACTTTTTCATCTTACAAAACGGAAACTTTATACTCACAGAGCTCCCCATTTTCCTCTACCCTCAGCCCCTTAAAACCAGCATTCTGCTTTCTGTTTCTAAGAGTTTGACTGCCTTAGATACCTCATGTAAGTGGAATAAGCAGTCTTTGCCTTTCTATGACTAGTTTATTGCCCTGGAGATTCATTCATGTTGTAACATATGACAAGATTTCCCCCTCTTTTAAGGCCGAATAATATTTCATCGTATGTATATACCACATTTTTCTTTATTCATTCACCCATTCTAGTGTCTTTGTCTTTGACTTGTGGTTACTGGAGGGGATTGATGACCCCAGAGAAAAGGTGATCCTGTACTCTCAAAGATTTCAGGATGTTTTAGGTTCTAGAGACTAAAAGAGAAACTATACTGAGTGCAAAGGAAATTAGATTTAAAAAAAATCAGTGACAACATAAAGAATGCCCCCCATTATACCCTATTTGAGCATGAGAAACTATGAAACTACTTTCAGTTGAGCAACCAAGGGCCCATAATAAAAAGTTGTTCACATTCCAAAGGGCTCTTACCCTAGGCTTTTCACTGTCCTACTCAGCACCTCCTGTTTCATACCCTCAAAATAGCTCGGTTGAGAAAAGAAACAGCAACATTTTCAAGTAGGGCAATAAATAAATAAAGGGATAAACAAGAACTCTTTCAACACAGAGCACTTGTAAGAATTTTCATGTTTATGGAGAAGCAGAGCCCCAGAGTAAACTCTGGCCCTTCTTGGAATTAGTGGATTCCAGTGTTCATTTGCATTGAGGCAGTTTGAGGCCCTTTGGGGACATTCATAGCCTTTACTTCAGGGCGTTATCATGAAAGAATCTAAAGTATCCTTGCATTAGCATGATCGTTATTTTTTCAGCTGGTCTGAGGAGGTATTATTAAACACGTGGTCATAATGTGCACAGAAAAATCTCCACGTAAACTAGCATTGAGCATGTAAACACAAACACCTCCCGCGTAACTGGTGTCTAAAACTATCGTAATAAGAACCTCAACACTTAAAAAAAAAAGCAAAAAACCCTGCAGTTTTTGGTAAAAGATGCCGAATATAGCTTGAAGTAGTAAATAATCCTTCTGAAGCGATATTAGCGAATTAATTGCTGCGTGAACAAAGAACCCTTTCTGCACCAGGATGAATGTTGCCTTTATTTTTTTCCTCCCAAGTATGATTCTAGAAAACAGCTGTACTACATGTTGACAAATGACAAAGCGGCAGACTTGCTAAAACACTTTTTGGTCAAGGCCAAGAGGGGAAAAAAAAAAAAAAAAAATTGGGGCTGCTGGAGCGGCCAGCGAGCTGGACTCCCAGGGAAGCTGGCTTCCCTCACCTCTTTTTTTTCCAGTCTTTAGGGAGCAGGGGCCTCACCGACCCACCCTCCCCTTTCCCCGGCTCTGGTTACAGCCTGTCGAGTTGAACAAACTTGCTGCAGGCGGATTGGCGATCGGGAGCTCTCGGGCTGCGGCGTCGTATTTATTAATTTATATTCCGCGGCGCCCCGCGCGCGGGCCGCTCCTTTGTACCCGGCCGCCGCCGCCGCCGGGGCTCCGGGGCCTCAGCGGGGAGCGCGGCCCCCTCGTCCTCCCGACCCCCAAGGCCGGCACGTGCTGCTCCCGCCCGCCCGCACGCCCGGCCCGCCGAGGGGGCGGAGGCCCGGCTTTTCTCCTACCCTCTCTGGGCCAGAAGGAGGAGGAGCAGCGGCGGCAGCAGCAGCAGCAGCCGGAGGAGGCGACTGCTGCCCGGCCGAGGGAGCGCGGCGGAGCGGGGCTACGGCGCCCGGCAACGCTCGGCGGCCGCCGGGGAGGCGGGAGTGGCGCGGCCGGCCGGGATGTTCCCTGGCACTTCCTGACTGGCTGGCCGCGCGCACACGGCCAGACTCGCACGCCCCCGGCCCCCGTGGCTCGCTCGCTCGCTGGCTCGCGCGGGCCCGCTCTGCGTCGGCCGCGCCGCGGGGGAGGCGCGCTAGGGGGGACGCGGCCCGGCATGAGCTGATTGCGGGTGGATACGCCGCCGTCGGGCTCCTAGAAGCCGTGAGGAGCCGCTTTTCTCCGAGTCGCCGCCCTGCCCTTGGATTTGAGATCATGTATGTACGCGTCGCGGTCCTGCCATTGTCTCTACCCCAGCGCGTGCCGTGCGCCCCTGAGCGAGGGGCTCGTGCCCATCCCCGCCGCGCGCTGCCCCCCGCACTTCCTGTTGGGATGAAAGGGAGCCTCGCGCTGACCACGCGCCTTTTCTCCCCCTCGCCCCCGTCTCTGCCGTGTAGGTCCATTCACATCGTGGCGCTGGGGAACGAGGGGGACGCGTTTCACCAGGACAATCGGCCGTCGGGGCTCATCCGCACTTACCTGGGGAGAAGCCCGCTGGTCTCAGGGGACGAAAGCAGCTTGTTGCTGAACGCGACCAGTACGGTCGCGCGTCCCGTGTTCACCGAGTATCAGGCCAGCGCGTTTGGGAATGTCAAGCTAGTGGTCCACGACTGTCCCGTCTGGGTAAGGGCCCGCAGCTGCTCTGTGCAGAGGCTGATGGAGCTTTCTTTTTCTTTCTTTCTCTTTTTTTTTTTTCTCCTCCCCTCTTTTCCCCTTTCAGGAACGTGGACGTCCGGGTCACCTGGGGAGAGTTTTTAAACATTTGGGGGAAAATCTTTGGTCCTTCGTTTCACTGGGCAGGGGCAGCCTAGTCAGAGAACACTCTTAGAAGGGAAAAAGCCCCAGTGGGAATGTGAAGCACTTAACGGGTACACTTCACGACTCTGGGTTGTCCCTTAGTAGACAGCTGACTGAATGTCCCAACCCCAAGGGACGAGGTCACTAAGTTTCACCAGCAGACAGCAATGTTTTTTCATGCCTACCCTGTGGGTGATATAAAATATTAGTGTTCTAAAAATAAAGATCTCTGAAAGCTCAACACAGCAAAAATACATTTCACTGGGGCAGCTCAGAAATAGGACCCCTGGAAAGGGGGCGGGAAAGACAAGGACTGAGAATTAATTTTAAACGATTCTTTTATAGCACGATCCACCTTTGAAAAAATTTAATTAGTGTTTTTAATTTTAATAATGCAGATATTTTTGATATATTTAGCCATTTCTTTTTAGTGACCGGTGAATCAGAAATATTGCTAATACTGTTTTGGGACTTGAAAAAGCTTTAAAATTTGCTATAATTAAAAGAAATCGTAATGAAGTTGATAAATGCTAGTCTAATTCTTGAGTGATAAAAGAAGAAATCGACTCTCTGACATGTATAAATGTTTTCAGTACACAATAGCATCATGTTTTGAATGTTTTCATGTAATCTTACTTGAAAGTTTCTGATTCTTTACTAGTATAAAAGTTATATTGCAGCTAAGTATTATATTTTATAACAGAAGAAAGTTTAATGTCTAAAAAAATACAGATATCATTATGTGAGGTTTACATTTAAACTGCACTTTAAGAAAACCGAATTAGGAACTACAGGGAACTAATACACCTTTCCAAAGAAATGTATAGAATGTACATAAAAACATTTCTTATGCAAATTTCCATATTACTGAAAGAAAAGATCACTTGCCCAAATAAATTTTCAGCTAAAGTAAATTTGATAGGCTAAAATAAATGAAAAATGGGCTTTTTCAATAACAGGGATGCTATTAAATTCCTAATTATGACAGTGATGATGCTGATCATAGGAAGCATTGGTAGAGAACTTACTGGCTGGAGTCCATGCAAGCAAATGAAACCCTTCTTTTACTTTGGTCATTTCATTGTGAAAAATCTTACAGTCTAAAAACTAATTGGTTCTACACTCAGTTGAACAAATGTTGAGTGAATAGAGTAAATAAATGTAGGGAAAATAAAATAAGCTGAATTAGGATGTTAGGATAACCTTTCCTGCTTTTTCTTTGAGCAGTGAACTCTTCCCTTTTTATGTTGTTAGCTTAGCAAAAGCAATACTTGTGATCCCATGGATTGTAGTAAATGAAATCTTCCAAATCGATTGAAATAAGCCTTCACAGTCTGGATTGTTTTGGTCTTAAGTTTATTGTTATGTTTTATTATGCTAATCACCTTTGGTTTGGTTAGACTCTGGCCTTTTTTAAGACATTGAGTTTGTAACCAGGCACAGTTTTCTGGGTTATAGTGGTCTTCAGACATAGTAGAATACGTTTGTAGAGCTACTCTTTATAAGGTGCTTTTCTTCTCTTGGTGGGAAGTAAAAGCCCATCAGAGATATGAAAGTTGATTGTATTCATCAGCTGGTATTTGACATGTACTGAATCAGAATATTAAACATAGCAGAGCAGATAGAGCACAGGTTTTGATATCAAAAGGATCTGATTTCAGATCCTCACCTTGCGAGTTAGTGGCTGTGTTCCTGGGTAAAGTCACTCATCCTCTCTTAGCGTTATTTTCTCTGTGTGTAAAATAAACATAATAATCCCTGCCTCCCAGAGCTGTGCTGAAGAATAAATGAGTTAGTATGTGTAAAGTTCTTAGCATCCAGACGGGCATGTAGTAAGTAATCAATAAGCCGTAGCTACGATAATAATAAAGTGTTTATCACAACTTTAGTATAGCCGTGTATTGCTTAAATGAAGCAAAAGTAAAGTTTTCCCACACATCATTCAAGATCTCCACACAAATAAAGTACATAGAGGCAGCCGTGTTAGTACTTAGTAGATGCTATATTGCAGCCTCACAACCAAGTAGAATAAAGTTGTTGTTTTGCTGTAAAAATTAAGATTATTTTTCAAAAGATGAGTTCCATTCCCCAAATGTGGCTCCAAGCCTCGTGTTGCATAACGGCCTAGAGGAAATCCTGGAACTGATTTACAAGGGGTGGGAGAATTTGATTTCCTTCATATTTCTAGAAACCAGTGGAGCATTTTCTCTTTGAGACAGTTTGAGAAGAAATGTGGCATTGTTTTCCTGGAGTTAGAGTGAGATAGTTGTGCTTCTCTCCCTAGTTTTCTTCTGTATATCCGCAGCCTCACTCTGGATCTTTGCCATATATACTTAGCACTTTTTAAATAAATGTGCTTCAACTTCATTATATGTAGCTTATTGTTTAGTATGTCTCTCTCAAACCCACCCTTTTTTGTTATATTATTATTTTATTTCTAGATCTTTTCCTGTTTACCAAAAATATTCCATAAAAAGCAATGAGATAATATATGCACACTTTTCTTGGGCAGGGTTTGAAGCTCTGATTTGTATTAAAAATAAAATTATAGATTTATATCCTCAGTACCACAGAGTTAATGAAGCCAAAACCCATTTCCTCATGACATTTTTCCTTAAATGTCTCCTTTTTCTTTCTACATGTCTCCAGTAACTCTGGAATTTTGAACTATTTGGAATGCAGAAAGCAGTTACTTTTGATTTGTTCTCACAGAGTTAAATGGCTGCTTGATATTGGTCCCACTTAAGTTTAGTTTGTTCATCCCATTCATCTGACTTTGTCCTCTTTCTTTATTGTATTTATATACCCTGTTGTACTTATATACTTTGAGCTTGAATACTGTAACAGATACAGCTGGAACTGAATGGGTTTTGTGGTTTGGGATTTGGAAATTAGCGTAGAGCTCTGCTGGGAAGCTTTCACATTTTCTTGATCTGTGTCCCAATTCACTTCTCCCTCCTCTTACATCCTCCACTAAGTTCAAGAATTTTGCCTTTGCTGTTTATATCCCCATAGTTTGCCTTTTTTTTTTTTTTTTTGGTTTTTAAATCTTCCTCTAAAAAGGCTCTGTCCATCCCACTCTCAGTAAAGTATTCATATCTAAAAATTCTGCAATTCTTGTTACGCAGAATATACTTGTAGGAAATACACAGGTTGTGAGGGTGTAGGGAATTGGGAGAGGCTTTGCTGGGGCATGGCAGTGTACTGGTGAGAAGAAGCTCTCTGCAAAAGGGCATTGCTGTGACACTTCTCCAGAATTTTCTAACAGGATAAAAGCTCTGTCACAACTGATTGATTCAAACCCTGGTTTGGACTCATATTTCAAAGTGCAGACTTTCATAGCCCAACAGTTTTTGGACTTGTTAGCCATATCTAGCTGTCTGTTTTCTTAATCTAGCTTTATTACATCCTAGGAATACATACCAAAGGCCACATGAAAGGACAAATAATGATTAATACTTAACCAGAATGTGAGAAGGAAGCCACTTATGCATATTTAGCAATGGTATTAAGGTACATAACGATATTTTTCTTATACCACTATTCACACAGTAACTTTGAAAAATTATTTTTAAAATATCAAGGCGCAAAGTTTTAAGGAGTAGGGTCCATAATAAATTACTTTTGGCCCTAATTCTAAATATAAATATTATTAACTGTAGTCCAAAAGTAAACATTTCAAAACTGAAAAGCTTTATCCTGAATTTTTAATTGATATGAACAAAATACATGAATTGCACATATGTTCCTTACCATGTTAACATCAACTTATAAGACACACTATCTTTTTTGGAGGCATACCCCTCCGCCCCCCTTGTTCCCCTCACATGCACACTATATATATGCAGTACTGTCCAAAGAATGGGTAAAGTTGAAAAATATATATGAATTTTGAGATATGGATAAAATATATGGAACTCCACAGAATTCACAGGGTATTATCAATACAATCTAAATCACTGAACAATCCTGCATTATCTAACTGGGTCACAGAAAATCCTCTGAAGCTTCCTTACTCACATTGATGCTCTTGCATCTAATGAATAGTGTTAATTTTTGAAACTATTAGGTGATAAAGCTATGGCATAATTTTATTTTATTTTCTTGTATATGGCATTTTATTTATGTTTTACTTCATGTGCATAAATCTAGCATTCTGATTTTTTGTACTTAGTCCTAGTGGATTGTTATTTTTTTTAACGTCTTTATTGGAGTATAATTGCTTTACAATGGTGTGTTAGTTTCTGCTTTATAACAAAGTGAATCAG
The DNA here is from genome assembly GCF_028023285.1 of Balaenoptera ricei. Lineage (NCBI taxonomy): Eukaryota > Metazoa > Chordata > Mammalia > Artiodactyla > Balaenopteridae > Balaenoptera > Balaenoptera ricei. Next base: position 77,773,008 of record NC_082641.1, read on the forward strand.
CTATACATATACATATATCTCCGTATCTCCTGCCTCTTGCGTCTCCCTCCTACCCTCCCTATCCCACCCCTCTAGGTGGTCACAAAGCACCGAGCTGATCTCCCTGTGCTATGCGGCTGCTTCCCATTAGCTATCTATATTACATTTGGTAGTATATATAAGTCCATGACACTCTCTCACTTCGTCCCAACTTACCCTTCCCCCTCCCCGTGTCAAGTCCGTTCTCTACGTCTGTGTCTTTATTCCTGTCCTGCCCCTAGGTTCTTCTTTTTTTTTTTTTAGATTCCATATGTATGTGTTAGCATACAGTATTTGTTTTTCTCTTTCTGACTTTCTTCACTCTGTATGACAGACTCTAGGTCCATCCACCTCACTACAGATATTTCAATTTCGTTTCCTTTTATGGCTGAGTAATATTCCATTGTATATCTGTGCCACATCTTCTTTATCCATTCATCTGTCGATGGACACTTAGGTTGCTTCCATGTCCTGGCTGTTGTAAATAGCTCTGCAATGAACATTGTGATACATGACTCTTTTTGAATTATGGTTTTCTCAGGTATATGCCCAGTAGTGGGATCGCTGGGTCGTATGGTAGTTCTATTTTTAGTTTTTTAAGGAACCTCCATACAGTTCTCCATAGTGGCTGTATCAGTTTACATTCCCACCAACAGTGCAAGAGGGTTCCCTTTTCTCCACACCCTCTCCAGCATTTATTGTTTGTAGATTTTTTGATGATGGCCATTCTGACTGGTGTGAGGTGATACCTCATTGTATTTTTGATTTGCATTTCTCTAATGATTAGTGATGTTGAGCATTCTTTCATGTGCTTGTTGGCAATCTGTATATCTTCTTTGGAGAAATGTCTATTTAGGTCTTCTTCCCATTTTTGGATTGGGTTGTTTGTTTTTTTGATATTGAGCTGCATGAGCTGCTTGTAAATTTTGGAGATTTTTTTATCCTTTGTCAGTTGCTTCATTTGAAAATATTTTCTCCCATTCTGAGGGTTGTGGTTTCATCTTGTTTATGTTTTCCTTTGCTGTGCAAAAGCTTTTAAGTTTCATTAGGTCCCATTTGTTTATTTTTGTTTTTATTTCCATTTCTCTAGGAGGTGGGTCAAAAAGGATCTTGCTGTGATTTATGTCATAGAGTGTTCTGCCTATGTTTTCCTCTAAGAGTTTTATAGTATCTGGCCTTACATTTTGGTCTTTAATCCATTTTAAGTTTATTTTTGTGTATGATGTTAGGGAGTGTTCTAATTTCATTCTTTTACATGTAGCTGTCCAGTTTTCCCAGCACCACTTATTGAAGAGGCTGTCTTTTCTCCATTGTATATTCTTGCCTCCTTTATCAAAAATAAGGTGACCATATGTGCATGGGCTTATCTCTGGGCTTTCTATCCTGTTCCATTGATCTATATTTCTGTTTTTGTGCCAGTACCACACTGTCTTGATTACTGTAGCTTTGTAGTGTAGTCTGAAGCCCAGAAGCCTGATTCCTCCAGCTCCATTTTTCTTTCTCAAGATTGCTTTGGCTATTTGGGGTCTTTTGTGTTTCCATACAATTGTGTAATTTTTTGTTCTAGTTCTGTGAAAAATGCCTTTGGTAGTTTGATAGGGATTGCATTGAATCTGTAGATTGCTTTGGGTAGTAGAGTCATTTTCACAATGTTGATTCTTCCAATCCAAGAACATGGTATGTCTCTCCATCTGTTTGTATCATCTTTAATTTCTTTCATCAGTGTCTTATAGTTTTCTGCATACAGGTTTTTTGTCTCTTTAGGTAGGTTTATTCCTAGGTATTTTATTCTTTTTGTTGCAATGGTAAATGGGAGTGTTTCCTTAATTTCTCTTTCAGATTTTTCATCCTTAGTGTATAGGAATGCAAGAGATTTCTGTGCATTAGTTTTGTATCCTGCTACTTTACCAAATTCATTGATTAGCTCTAGTAGTTTTCTGGTAGCATCTTTGGGATTCTCTACATATAGTATCATGTCATCTGCAAACAGTGACAGCTTTACTTCTTTTCTGATATGGATTCCTTTTATTTCTTTTCTTCTCTGATTGCTGTGGCTAAAACTTCCAAAACTATGTTGAATAATAGTGGTGAGAGTGGACAACCTTGTCTTGTTCCTGATCTTAGAGGAAATGGTTTCAGTTTTTCACCTCTGAGAACGATGTTGGCTGTGGATTTGTCACATATGGTCTGTATTATGTTGAGGTAAGTTCCCTCTATGCCTACTTTCTGGAGGGTTTTTACCATAAATGGGTGTTGAATTTTGTTGAAAGGTTTTTCTGAATCTATTGAGATGATCATATGGTTTTTATCCTTTAATTTGTTAATATGGTTTATCACATTGATTGATTTGCATATATTGAAGAATCCTTGCATTCCTGGGATAAACCCCACTTGATCATGGTGTATGATCCTTTTAATGTGCTGTTGGATTCTGTTTGCTAGTATTTTGTTGAGGACTTTTGCACCTATGTTCATCAGTGATATTGCCCTGTAGTTTTCTTTTTTTGTGACATCTTTGTCTGGTTTTGGCATCAGGGTGATGGTGGCCTCGTAGAATGAGTTTGGGAGTGTTCTTCCCTCTGCTATATTTTGGAAGAGTTTGAGAAGGATAGGTGTTAGCTCTTCTCTAAATGTTTGATAGAATTCACCTGTGAAGCCATCTGGTCCTGGGCTTTTGTTTGTTGGAAGGTTTTTAATCACACTTTCAATTTCAGTGCTTGTGATTGGCCTGTTTATATTTTCTATTTCTTCCTGGTTCAGTCTTGGAAGGTTGTGCTTTTCTAAGAATTTGTTCATTTCTTCCAGGTTGTCCATTTTATTGGCATATAGCTGCTTGTAGTAATCTTTCATGATCCTTTGTATTTCTGCAGTGTCAGTTGTTACTTTTTCATTTCTAATTCTATTGATTTGAGTCTTCTCCCTTTTTTTCTTGATGAGTCTGGCTAATGGTTTGTGGCATAATTTTAAAACAAAGTGTTTATTTTTAAGTACAGGTGTTGAAAGAGGTTGCTTATTCCATCAGAGTCTCAGGAATTCTCTAGATTCTATTTTACTATTACATAGTTGTCCAGGCTAAATGAATAAATAAAAAAATTTAAAGACTTGATAGACTTCAAATGTTTTAAATTTCACATAGTTACTTTTTTAAAAAGAAATTTAAAAAATGAATTCCAAAAATTAAAATATAGTAAAAAAGTTAAACTAATATGTTACAGTTTATTTCATGATGGATTTGAAGATAAGCAGACTAAAGATTGCTCTTTACATTTTGGTTTAGGACATTTTTGACAGTGATTGGTACACCTCTCGAAATCTAATTGGAGGTGCTGACATCATTGTGATCAAGTACAACGTAAATGACAAGTTTTCATTTCACGAAGTGAAGGATAATTATATTCCAGTGATAAAAAGAGCATTAAATTCAGTTCCAGTTATCATTGCTGCTGTTGGTACAAGACAAAATGGTAAGTATTTAATTTTTCTTTTATATGAGAGTGCAGATACCGTATTAATTTTGAATAGCATTAAGCTTATTAATGATTAGTGCAGTTTTTTGTGTGTTTTTTTTGAAAGCAAAATGACTGTGGGTTTAAATGCCATCTGTTATCTCTTCATCATTGGATATGATAATGGGACATCACAGGAAAGTATCACAACTACTGCTGTGATTCTGATGGGTACAAGTTTGTCTTTTAAACTGCTGTTCTATAGAAGTGAAGGAAGTCAGTAATTGTGTTCTTTTTGATATAGGAGAGGTATTAGGCTGACACTGAGCCCTGGAAAACTCTTTTTGACAATCTAAGGGACTATTCAGTTGGGAAGGATAGATTGTTCACATAAGGATGTGGGATTGGGAGCAGCGTTTTTAGGTAGGTAGCAATGAGTGAGCTGAGTACACTGACAACACCACCTAAGAGAGAGGATTGTTGACTCCGTAGCTGATGGATTAATTTGGTTCAGTCAATTCCAGTAGCTGCTTCTGTGCATACTATTGGCAGATATCTCAGGGTCAACTCAGAATCCACTTTGAATTGGTGGTATTTTATAGTTCTTAGTGGTTATTTCCTCAGTAAATCTGTCTTAAAATTTCATTTTTACTCATTTTTTATTTTTATTGAAGTATAGCAAAATAAAGGACATTAGACTTCAGTAATTTTAGAGCACAGTTTAATGCATTTTTGCACATATATACAGCTATGCAACCATCACACATCTCAAGATCTAGAACATTTGCCTCACTCCAGAAGCCTCTCATGCCTCTTCCCAGTTGATAACACCCCTCCCCAGAGATAATTGCTATTCTGACTTCTAACAACATAGATTAGTTTTACCTATTCTTGACCTTCATACAGATGGAATTATACAGTATGTAGTGTCTTGTGTCTGCCTAATTTCAGTTAACGTGATACTTTTGAGATTCATCCATGCTGAACTTATCTGTAATACATTCTTTTTATTGCTGTGTATTATTCCATTGTATGAATACGCCATGATTTCTTTCTTTCCTTTTTTTTTTTAAATTTATTTATTTATTTTTATTTTTGGCTGCATTGGTCTTTGTTGCTGTGCGTGGGCTTTCTCTAGTTGTGGCGAGTGGGGGCTACTCTTGGTTGCAGTGCGCGGGCTTCTCATTGCGGTGGCTTCTCTTGTTGTGGAGCACAGGCTCTAGGTGCATGGGCTTCAGTAGTTGTGGCATGAGGGTTTCAGTAGTTTGTGGCTCGTGAGCTCTAGAGCGCAGGCTCAGTAGTTGTGGTGCACGGGCTTAGTTGCTCCGCGGCATGTGGGATCTTCCCGGACCAGGGCTCGAACCTGTGTCCTCTGCATTGGCAGGCGGATTCTTAACCACTGTGCCACCAGGGAAGTCCCCCATGATTTATTTCTGTATTCTCCTTTTAGTGATGCTTAGGTAGTTTCCTAGGAGTAGGATTGTTGGGTCATATGGTAGGTATGTTTTTAGTATTAGTAGATATGAATAAAGCAGGCCTGACCCTTCTTTGACCGTATGTCCCCTCTACTTCCCTAACTTTCTTTTTATTGCTGGTCATGATTCTTGAACGAGTCATCCACACTTCCTGAGTGCACTTCCTGACTTCCCATTCATTCTTCAGTCCACTACAGTCTGACTTTGACTTTCACAATTACACTGGGTTTGTTTTCACTCAGGGCTGCCAGTTATATGCCTATTGCCAAACTTAATTTACATTTTAACAACAATCCTTCCTTTGAAATTATTCAAATACACCTCTCCCTCCACTTAATAAAGCTACTCTTTCTTTCCTGTTTGTTCTAATTCTCTTTCTTCTTTCCTGGCGCCCTCATCCTCCCTTACACACATATACCAAATCAGTACATCCGGTAGTTGTTGCCCAGGGTCCCATCCTTTAGCTTCACCTCTTCTTGCTGTTTACTCTGACCATGGACCTGCTAATCTGTTGCCCTAGCTTCCCCTGTATAGACACTGGTGATTACCCGGACTGTTTTTCTGGCTCCAGTCTCTCTTCTGACCCATGTCTCCACAGACATCTTCCTCTTTCTACTGAGTTCCCTGTCTTGGTGAATGATGCCAAACCTATCCATTCACCCAAACTAGAATCATCCAACCCAACTTTCGTTCCTGTTCCCCATATCCAGTTGACTAAGAAGCTCTTTTGACTTTATATTTTAAATTAACCTCAAATTCATTGCTTTCTTGGACCCAAACCAAGGATCATAACCCTAGACATATAAACACTAATATATATATAATAGATAACTAATAAGAGCCTGCTGTATAAAAAATAAATAAAATTCAAAAATTCAAAGAAAAATTCATTGTTTCTCATCATCTTCACTGGATTTTAGTTCCTAGTCATTTAATTATCTCTCATAATGACCTTCATTTTGGTCTAAAGAGGCAGTTCCAGATTTGCAGGATCTGAAACTTACACAATTTTAGAGGTCCTTTGTAAGAAAAAAAACTACAAAATTACAGATACATATATGTATACAAATGAATATTTATTTAGAGTGTGAAAAGAAAGCACAAGAAATTACAACTCCGAAAAAGCTGTCAAATACGACAGACATTAAAAAAAGTTTCTATTATTTAAAAACCTGGGCTTCCCTGGTGGCACAGTGGTTAAGCATCCACCTGCCAATGCAGGGGACACGGATTCGAGCCCTGGTCTGGGAAAATCCCACATACCACGGAGCAACTAAGCCCGTGCGCCACAACTACTGAGCCTGCACTCTAGAGCCCGTGAGCCACAGCTACTGAGCCCACAAACCACAACTACTGAAGCCTGCGCACCTAGAGCCCGTGCTGTGCAACAAGAGAAGCCTGTGCACCGCAATGAAGAGTAGCCCCCGCTTGCCACAACTAGAGAAAGCCCGCGGGCAGCAACGAAGACCCAATGCAGCCAAAAATAAATAAGTAAATAAAATAATTTAAAAAACAAAAAAACCCTGACACTTCTTTAACTTTTTGTATATTTTTTGTGCTCACAGTCTTTGCAGTTCTTCACATGATAACCACTTTTTGAGATTTTCTATAGGGAGAAGAGAATGATAGTTTTTCTTCCAGCATATTTCTTCACTCTCCACATCTTTGTGATGCTGGGCACTTCGGTTTTTGTTGTGTTTGTCTTTCAGCTCTGCCTCTTTGTGTCATGACGCCAAATTAGTCTGCACAGTGGGTGGAAGAAGCATTCCTGAAGGCCATTCATGTACCAAGACAGCTCGCAAACACTTACAAGGAAGTGACTACAAACCACAAATAATATCTCGCTAAACCTAAATTTAAATTCCCCTTAGCAGGATCCTAAAAATGTCCGTGGCTACTCCAGAGCTGCCTGATGCAAGGTGAAGTGAGCTGGACTGGAGAGAGACTTATGTCTTAACCAGACATAGTCAGAATATCTTATTTTGCAGATTTTACAAAAGCATACATCATGTGAAAGAATCTAATGCCTAGGTTTCTCCCAAGGCTTTGGAAACAACCCACAAGGAAGGGCCTTGAAACTTAGGCTTCCTGGTAAATCAGCCTCTGGTCTCCTTTTCCTGCTTGGCTTCTTTCTGAAATGAATCCTCTCAGAATAATCATTCTAGAATATGTCAGATCATGGTACTCAATTCTTTAAAATCTTTAGAAACTTTCTTCTTTTTTTTTTTCTAACTTTTATTTGCAAAATTTCAAATGTAAGAAACTTGATAAAAATAGAACAGTGACCTCCAGAAATTACAAATACAAACACACACACATACACAGCACACACACACTTTTTTTTGTTTGAACCATTTAAGAGTAAATTGTAAACATTATGGGATTTCTTCAATCCTGATTAATTAAACATGTCTCATCTAAGAACAGAGTCATTTTCCTATTAACCATAATGCAATCATCACTCAAGAAATATACTATTACCTATTATACTATTATTTAAAATATAACCCATATTCACATTTTTCGACGTATTCCAAAGCTGGTTTTATTTTTTGTTTTTTTAATCCAGGATGAAATTAAGAACTATGCATTGCATTTAGTTGTCAAGTCTCCCTGGTCTCTTTTAATTCAGAACAGTTCCCAATCACCCAGCCTTTTTTTGGGGGGTGGGGTATCTTTCATGACATTTTTAAAGAATCCAAGCCCATTATTTTGCATGATTCCTTCAGTTGTGATAACTGTGGTTACAAAATAGTGATTTCCTATCATTCCTTCTACACTTATTAGTTGGCATTCTTCTGTAAATAAGGCTTTCCCTTTTCTCTGCTCCCACGTCTTTCTTTAAGAGTCACTATGATTCATGGGTTTGTTTTTTAAATTCAATATTTTATAATCTGTTCTTCTCATTATTCTTTCTGATACTCCAGTTACCCCAGATTTGCCTAGGGGAGCCTCTTCACGCTCTCTCCAATTAATTTGAGTCCTTCCTTGCTTTCTGGCACAGATGTTCCAGGCTCATCTTAGGCTTGGCCTGCTCTAGGACCCACGGGCCTCTCTACTTCCGCTGGCGTCCTCCAGCTAACCTCCACTCAGTTGCCCTTGGTCTCCTCCTCGACCCCCTTTGCGAGGCAATGAGCACTTACATGTTGCTGCAGTGCATGAGGTCCCACCTGTCCTCCAAGCCTCAGCATCCCTCTTTGGTCGTCCTGTGTGTACTGCCTGCAGCCCCTCAGGTTTTTCTAGTTTCTGGGCTGATGAGAGTCTCTCCTAATGTTTGAGGGCTGCTGCATGTGCACACCTCCCTTCCTCCTCTCTCTTTCTCCCTCCCCCATCCCTTGCTTCCTTCCTTCCTTTCTTTCTCCTTCCCACCTCTTCCCCCTCCCCCTCATTATTTCATCATTTCTGTGATTTGGCAGGGAGAGGAGATTGCAGTGTGGGCTTAGCTTGCTCTCTTGAAAGTGGAAGCGATGTCTTCCCTTTTTTCTCACCTTCAGGCCTCAGCATGTGCTATACTGTGTCATGCTCTGAGTGGACTGGCCCTCTGCACAACCCCTGTCATATCTGCATAGCGAATTCATCCTTACCCTTTAAATCGTTCCCTCTTCTGTGAAGCCTTCCACAATCCCCCAGGTAGAGTTAATTTCTTCTCCTCTGTTCCTATGGTGATTTTGTACACCTTTATTTTAGTACTTTTTTTTTTTTTTTTTTTTTTGGGCTGCGTTGGGTCTTCGTTGCTGCACGCGGGCTCTAATTTTGGCGAGCGGGGGCTACACTTCGTTGTGGTGCTCGGACTTCACATTGCGGTGGCTTCTCTTGTTGCAGAGCTCGGGCTCTAGGTGCACGGGCTTCAGTAGTTGTGGCATGTGGGCTCAGTAGTTGTGGCTCGTGGGCTCTAGAGCACAGGCTCAGTAGTTGTGGCACATGGGCTTAGTTGCTCTGCGGCTTGTAGGATCTTCCCGGACCAGGGCTCGAACCCATGTCCCCTGCATTGGCAGGTGGATTCTTAACCACTGCACCACCAAGCAAGCCCCAGTACTTATAATTGTCTGCAGTTGTATCTGTCTTGGCTCAGTTGACTATGAGTTTCATTTATCTGTGTATCTTTATATCTCTGCTATTTGAGGTGTGGTAGGTGCTCAAAAAACATTTGTTCAGTGAGTGAATGAATGGCTTTATGAATGATATACAGAAGTGAAAAGATTATTTTCACTAACAGGTTGAAATTAATTTACCTTGTAAGATGTGATTACAAAGTAATTACAAAGCTAAATCTGTCTCTTCAACTCAAGGACACGTATTGCTTCTCCCTCCTCCAATCCCTTGCAGTCTGTGGAACTGTGCTAGGTGTTCTGGTAACTCCTCTCTCCAGCTCCTTTAAGAACAAGTTCGGCAAACACAATCAGTCTCATCTCTTTCCTTTGTTATACGTGTTTTGACAAGCTTGACTGTGTGTGTGTCTTCATAATACTTGGCTCTGAATAAATTTTTGGCTTTTACTAAATATTGAATCTATCTTTTTTTTTTTAAAGCTTTTTTCCTCTTGTTGTATCTTTTTTTTTTTTTTTTTTGGCTGTGTTGGGTCTTCGTTTCTGTGCAAGGGCTTTCTCTAGTTGCGGCGAGCGGGGGCCACTCTTCATCGCGGTGCGCGGGCCTCTCACTATCACGGCCTCTGTTTTTGTGGAGCACAGGCTCCAGACGCGCAGGCTCAGTAGTTGTGGCTCACGGGCCTAGTTGCTCCGCGGCATGTGGGATCTTCCCAGACCAGGGCTCGAACCCGTGTCCCCTGCATTGGCAGGCGGATTCTCAACCACTGCGCCACCAGGGAAGCCCTGAATCTGTCTTTAAAGTAGAAATTTTTCTCCAGGCTTGACAAAGGTGTATTCATAGCCTTAAGTTCCTGAAAGCGGGCATCCTATCTTTTCTTTTTGGAGCTCTGACAGAGCCTAGTACATTGCAAGGCTGGAATTCCTCAAAGGATTTCTAAGACTCTCAAGCACTGGCAAGATTGTAAGAATCACCCTATCAGTTCTCAAATCCATTGCTTTGAAAGAGATGCCATTCATTTTAATTCCAGAGTTACATTGTGTTTGCTTTAAAAAAAAATAGACATTTTGTGATAACACCTTGAAAGATAATATATAAGAAAAAAAAATAAAAGACTACAGTGTTAACTAGAAGAATAACACTGATTCTGAAGTTCCAGGACTCTGAGGTAGGCTCATAAGAGTGAGTCCTGAAGAAGACACCACAATTTAAGATTATATTGGGTCTTCTCATTGTTCCTGATGAAATGCTAAATGTAGGTTTATTTAATCCATAATGTTTTATTGATTCTCTTACCTAATATGTAATGACTAGGCATTTTTCCTTTTGGGTGCAAGTGAACAAAAAAAAATGTCTTCTGTGACATAGAGGAGATATAATGATTGGATATAAGGAGGCACTTTCTAGGTTGGTAAGATGCTTGTGGCTACACACAATGGAAAATCCCGCTCAGCTGGGTTAAACCTGACACTAGCTGGATTTTCCCTGAAACCAAGTTTATTTCCTAGCCATTATTTTACATTATGCTCTCTTAATTTTTCACTCAAAACACTACTGACTTTATTTTTGTCCAGAAATAAAGTTTAATAAGATGATCTGCCTACCCACCCCATTCCATCAGCATAAGGAGAGCTTTGTAGTCATAAGAAGACCTCTGTCTTCAGAAAATCAAAGGCACTGTTTATGAAGGCTTTGTAAAGAATGTGAAATACCAATGTGTTATTTTTCAAGATAGGCTAAATTGTGTTGGTAACTTTATTTGTTCTGAACCAAAAATGATCTTAGAAAAAGTAAATGCAAGAACTCAGATTAGGATTTGTTGTATAATTTGGAGAAACCAAGCTTCATTTTTAAATCACCACATCTTTGGAATTAATAATTTTTTTACTCAAACTAAATTTTTATCTTATCTTTTGATGGCTCTTTATCAGGTAGAGCAAGTAACAGTTTTATTGTTTCTCCATCTCTAACACACAAGGAGACTTGGACAAGTCAGTTAACCTCTCTGAGCTTCAGCTTCCTCCTCTGCAAAATGAGAACGTGAATACATGGTTTCTGAGCTCAAAATGCTTTCAGTGAAGCTAAATTATCTAAGTCGTATGTGTATGTGCACATATGCATGTTACATGTATAGTATGCACGTGCACTGAATATCCTTAGCGTGCACGCCATGTGTACATACATGTGCTCCATCTCTGTGCAGTTCATTGGTAGGACATTTGTTGTGTATGCTGTGGCGGGGAGTAGCCTAAATGCCCTTTCAGGACCACTGTACTTACTCCCTCAGTTACCTGGTCTTCAGGCCGCTGATGGTGAACAGCTGAGTCCCTTTCCAGGCATTATCCCTGTGCTGATAGAAGCCGCTTGCCCAAGGTTTTGCTCCCTCCACAGGGCAGCCCTCCTTTAATTACTGGCTGATGTAGGGATACAAAGGCCCGGCTTTGTATGGGGAACCACTCTAAAGGGCCATCTAAGCTCCAGAGGCCCCTGTTGAATGGCTCAGGTCTCTGTTGCAACAGCATTGCAGTTCGAATTTTTCCTCTGCCCAGTCCTGCTTCCTGCACCCTTGAGAAGAGACGTTCCCAAGATCGCCCCCCAGTAAACCTCCAGCACACCAGTCTCCATCTCAGAGTCTGCTTCTCAGGGAAGCCAGCCTACAACAACAACATGCTCTTTTAGAAATGGATTTACCCCCTTTTGACTTGGCTGCCTTTTGAACAATGACATGTCTGATGATGTAGCATGAAACCAAACAAAGCTGGCTGATGAATATGGAGTTGAACATACACTTTTAGCGTTATGAAGGTGTGTCCTTAGAGATGGGTTGATGTACAACCTTCCCAGCCATAGGTCTGTACATGGTACAGCCATGAGTCTTGGGACAGTTCACATTTTGAGTAATTACTTTTTATTCCTTCAGTTTTTAATTTTTTAATTTTGAAGCAGAAGATAAAAAGTGACTGGTTTGATCTCTGCAGTTGAATGCTTTAGAGTTCAATAATTGAAACGTTTGGATGAATAAGAACGTACTTCATATGAAATTTACAAAGACTGGCAATTTTGCAGCCTTAGAGATTGAGGTCAAGTTGAGGATTCTATTAAAATAAAAGTATAAGATCTATTCAAACTTAGTGAATATATTTAAAGTTTATTACAAAAAAAAAAAGCGCCAATCCATGGTTTCTATGGGCAGTCAGGTTGTTGATTTTGTATTGATATTCAGGATGTCAAGGTTGTATAAAAGGAAGCAGGCCTGGCATTACGGGCTGATTGGTCTAATTACTATAATAGCCTTGGTAATATTCATTCACCTATTTAAAAATTCTTCCGTTTTCTAAGATCCTATTCATTCTTCTTGCATTTAAAGCTTGTTTATCTTAGGGACCTTGCTGTTATCACTGACACTTCTTATTCAGAGTCTAGTGACTAGTGGATATACTAAATGGCCCTGAACTGTGATTCTGGCATGAGCTCTTAATTTGCTGTTTAATGTCCAGGTTGTCTAGGTACATTTTTTCATGTTTAATTTCAAAAGTCTTTGTTCCTCATATTCATTTTCTCAGAAGAGTTACCTTGCACATGCCCACTGTGTACCTCAGACAGAGGGAGCTGTGTCAGTACGACGGAAGGGATCCAACTTGCTAAAGAACTAGGAGCCACCTATCTGGAACTGCACAGCCTTGATGACTTCTACATAGGAAAATATTTTGGAGGAGTGGTAAGTGGAAATTTCAGTCACATAAATTAGAGTCATTTGTCAGGTTGGCTCTTTAGCTGTTTTCCAGAGCCTCAATTAGAACTTTAGTTTTAAAAGCAGGATTACTTTTAACCTTGTGAAATAAAACGGGAGCAAATACAAAAAAGGTTTTGTCAGAGTAAAACTCTAATTTTACTTCTCTCTCCAAATGAAACATTTTCTGTTGTCTAATACGATACTTTGAATTTTCCATTTGATGACACTTTACACAAACCCGTGATGTCTGTTCAGCAACTGACATTTTGTCACTTTTAGTGAAAAGATTTAGTAATCTTTACACAGCTTGATGAGCCTGGCAACCTGAACCAGCAGGGCCTGAAAGTTCTCCTTCATTTCTGTCTACTACTTGAGAAGGATGATTTTTCTTCACTATGTGTGCTTCGGCAAGATTTCATATACTCCTGATTTTGCTGTAGCTCACAAAATATCCAGAGGAACTACTCGTACAAGTGGCTTCTTGTTGGACAGGTGGGGGGGAGCCAGGGTCTGCTGCTCTGTTGCAGAGGCATCCATTGGGCCCTGCAGGCATTCTGAGGCCCACCTTAGCCCACAGCACCTACGCTACGACACTAGGACTGCGTGGCCCTTGGAGAATACCTGTGGAGTTGTATCATTTAAGTACTACTGACTTTGGAACTATCTTTTCAACCCTCTAAGGAGTGACTCCTTTCAACAGACAAATCTAGTAAACATTGACAAGAGGCTTAAACCAAAGTAAACCCTACATTAAGCAGGAGCACTTTGGACTTCTCCATCAGTTCCTAGCTCTTCATCAAGTACTTTATCCAGTATGCCAGACTCTTCATTGTATATATTCATGTCGAAATGTTGAGGTGTCTACAGATGACCTGAGAAATTTCATTTGTTCTGGAGATACTCAACTCCAAATAAGAACCAAAGATAAAATAAGAACCCAATATAATAGTTCTGATTTCTGTCAAATATAAATGGCTATTATTCATTCAGTAATGTAAAGAAACAATAATATAACATTAAGGAAGATACACTCACAATTAATGTTATCAATGACTGTGAGAATCTTCTGTCTTATTTGTTTAGTGATGAGCAGTGGGTAGAAAGGTAAAGAGGGGTGAAATGTAATTTTTCTGTCAAGCTGATTATATTGCAGTGGCTTAAAAAAATCTTAGTTTGTTCTAAGAATTTTACATTTCCCTGAAATTCCTAGGGAGTTGTGTGTGTGTCGGGGAAGATAGTTTGGTTTCATTTGTTGGAGAAGATGGAGCTCTTGGGGGCCTTTGGTCTCCTGGTTCCCCTTTCCAGGTTCCTGACCCTGAAATTCTCAGGATCACTCTTCCCATTTCCCAACTCCCACTTTCTCTTCTTTTCTCTCATTGTTTCTCTTTGTTCCTAACACCTAGTGTTGGAGGCATGATGAGAATTGAAGGTGTGGTCAAAGTTAGGAGAAAAACTTGGCGGTTTCTTTTTTCGCTAACTCAAGACTTAATGAGAATATGAAAATAAGATGAGAAAGATCTCGTTTTAGACTCTTGAATAGTAAAGTACGACTGGGATCTTGAGTGTAAGAAACAATGGTATTTGCAAGAATATGGATGGAGTGATAATGTCAGAGTGAAAGGAGCATTTTACTATCTTGTGTTTAAGAGTCGGGGAGGAAGAGCTGTGCAGTGTTATCCTCAGACCTGGGCAAGGGTGGCATGTGCCCTGGAGCTCTAGAAAGCCTTATCTGGTCCTCCTCCAGTTGCACCCCTTCCCATAGGGCACGAGTTGATGGAGCCATGGGGATGTGCCCACTACAGCTAGTAGCTCCCTTCCTGACCTGCATCATCCATGTGGTAGCCACTAGCCACACGTGGCTGTTTATATTTAAATTAATTAAAAAATAATTCGGTTCCTCAGGTGCACTATCTACATTTCAGGTACTCTATAGCTACATGTAGCTAGTGGCTACTGTTCCGATGATTAGCACAGATGTTATAGGACATTTCCATCAAAACAGAGCAGAGAGCTCTGTGGAACAGTGCTGCGACCATGCTCCCAAACCCAGGACCCCAGAATTCTCTGACCAGCTGGCTCTGAATCTGTTTCCCAGGTCTGTACAGGCCTCTTTCCTGCGTCTGTCCTCCTGAAGGTGGACTGCATAGCCGGTGTTTGCACCCCTAGTCCTGAGTGATGGCTGAGGGGTGACTGCATATGGGGAGCGGGGGAGGGCACAGTGGATGGAGCTTGGTTGTATAGGTGTGGATGTCCGCCTGTATGCACCAGCCTCCTCAGGTGAGGAGGTGTGGGGTGGAGGAGCGGGAGAGAAGAGGAGGGGTGGTCTTGGGTCCCAGGAGTTAGGGGCCAGCTCTCCCTGTGCTGCATGAAACTCCCGAGGACTCTAAGAATTTAAATCTGAACCTGGCCTTCCAGGCTTTAATGATGACATACTGGTCAAAGCAGGAGGACAGAATATATTTTACATAACAGTTTATTTTCTTGATTTACAACGCTTAAATATTTAAGTATGTGGTATGTGGACCTCCATTTGTACTTTTGCCCCAGGCCTCATACGCCTGGAGCTATGTAAGTGCATGTGGTTAAGATTTTTAATTTATAAAATAAATGATGTATTTCAAAGTAACTTATTCAGGAAAAGAAGTAGAGTGCGTGTGAACTTTCCTAGTTGATATGGGTATATGTGACATAGGGCCAGATCTGTTCTTGCCTTGAATTTCTCTAGTATTAGTTGCTGTGGTTGCCCACGAGATGGTTATTGGCAGTCACACAGTTGTACTGCTTGGCTTTCTTGATTATTCAAGAGAAAATACAGTTCCTGATTGATTGATAGTTTATTTATGTTTAGACAAGGCACAATCTGTTCTGCTTGAAAGATTTTTTTTTTTTAATAAAACAAATTGTTTAAAAGTGTTTGCTAAAGCATACATGTAGTTGGTACTGGCATTAAAAACACTTGGCAGATGTGGTTTGGGGTACAAATAATCATGTCAGATACATCATTTCATTGGAGCTTTAATTAAAATTTGATTCATGTTTTAGTTGGAGTATTTTATGATTCAAGCCTTGAATCAGAAGACAAGTGAAAAAATGAAGAAAAGGAAAATGAGCAACTCGTTTCACGGAATTAGACCACCTCAGCTTGAACAACCAGGTGCATTATTAGCCAATGTCTAGACATTCAGTTGATATTTATTGTAGATCATTTCACAAGTCATAGCAGTTGTTCTCAATTTTGAGTGTGTTCAGGACTCATTTGGCATTTTGATTCAGTAAATCTGGGATGGAGCCTGAATCTGATTTTTAAATAAGCTTCCCAGATGATTCAGAAGCAGGTGGTACCTGGACCACATTTTGAGGACTGTTGTCTTAAAAACTTGAGCCTATGGATTCTTAAAAATAGTGTGTGTGGTAGAGAGCTGTTCTAGATTATAGTCTAATGAGAAATAACCAAATGTAATGCATGAAACTTGAGTGGATCCTGGTTCAATAAAAACATCTAAAAGATGTTCTTGGGACAGTTGGGTAAAATTTCAATATGGACAGGAAATTAGATGATATTATGGAATTACTGTTAATTTTTTTATGTACGATAATAGTATTGTGGTTAATAGAAGAATGTCCTTATTTTTAGGAGATAAATGTGAAAGTATTTAGAACTGAACTATCCTGATGATTACAACTTACTTTTAAATGGTTCATGAGTGAGAGAGGGAGAGAGAAAATCTAGAGATAAAGCCAAAAATGACAAAATATTAATAATTATAGAATTTAAGGGCAAGATATATGTGTGCTCATTGTATCATTCTTTCAACTTTTTTGAATGTTTGAAAATGTTCATAATACAAGGTTAGAAGACAATAGTTAAAAATAAATAAAATTACATCAACTGTTATCAGAATTTATTGCATAATTTTGTGATAGCAATGGTAGACTAGTACTCTATTCAGATCAATTAATTATGGATATTATTTTAAAAAGGTACTTGATAAATATTTGTTGAATGAATGAATGTAAGTTAACAAACCAGGAAAGTATAAATTTGTACAGGAAGTCAATTCCAAGTTTTAAAAAATGTGGATACATAGACCATTAAATTGACTTTGCACTTAGTGGTGTGCACAGTGAAAGGGGCGACATGGTCTGTTATGTAGCAAACACTGGAGCCTTAAGTACTGTCTGGATGAGAAGAAGAGTGGGGAATAGCCAAATAAATAATATTGACAGATAATTTCTTAGTTCTTGTTAATCAAGAAGAGAAAACATACCAGTTCCTCAGAGAAAGCAAAGTATTTCATGTCATTTAGCACTAAAAGGAGTTTCTCCTGTGGGTCTTCATCTGGGGACGCTAGGTGGGATAGTGGGCAGGGCCTTCAGGAGTGTCCTGTCAGCAGTACAGCCTCAGCTTCCACAAGACTGTCTCTTGTACCCCTTCCAATGGGAGAGCTGTGGAATTGCACTGATTGTAACCCAGGGTCCAGTCTGGGTTCACACTGAACATAACCCAGTCTGGGTACACGTTTGTTCTGGTGCTGACTTGTTCTAAGGACAGATCCTGGGCTCTGGGGCATGTGGCTTTCAAACTGTTCTCAGACTTTCAGGGTCTGTAAGGTGCCTCTGGCAGTGGAGAGGAGGCTGGGTAGGGTACAGTGCAGAAAGAGCCTGGCCCCCAACCTACCTTGTTGTTGTCCATTTTGTAGACAGGAGTTTTGCTTTAGAATAAAATTTTGCTTTAGAATAAAATTTTTATTCCTGAAGAAGTTTGAATTGCACTTGTTTAGATGGTTGCATAACCTTCAAGCAACCCTTCACAGATCACACTGTCCTCAGCGCAGCTGTTGCAGAGAGTTCACAATTAGGACCTATGATGAGGGCCTAGGGTGTGGTCCTCTGTGTGGAGGTCCTGCATTTGATGGAGGCTAATCTAATTTTGTTAGCAACCACACTAGGAAATGGAAGGTAACATCCCCTCTTGGAACTCAGGGAGCCTAGACAGCAATCTCCCTGAGGTGTGCTGAGGGGAAGGAGCTGGTTCTCGGGAAGCATAGTGTTTTACTAGGAGGAAAAAAAAATTTTAGCATCAGAATAAAATGTTCACGATGGTTTCAAACAATAGAGTCTAAGACTCTGAGCCCTAGCTTTGAAAGGCTGCAGTTTTAACAATTTATCCCTCCACCTCCATTTCTAGTCCCAGAAAGAAAACAACTTCAGATGTGAGGTTGGGTTCTTCAGAACTTATTCAGTAATTTCTTTGAGTTTTTTTATCTGGTGAAAGTAAAGGATGATGACAACCAACATACTAAAATTCAGTATTTGGAGAAGAATTTTACTTTGGGACACACGTAGTGAGAAATGCTCTTCATGGCATTAGTACATTTTTCATTTGCACTACACAAAGTAAATACAGTATTTCTGTGTGTCTGTTTTAATCCCTGGGTAATTAGTTTATATGTGTTTATAATTAGATTAAGCTATACAGAAAGTGCTGTTTTATAGGTCAGAAATGGCCAAATATTGGCAACTTCATATAGTTCAACCTAATAATACTAAAAAATATTGTTTTGTTGTGTTTGAAACAAACCGGAAATGATGGGGGCCCATAGACCTAAAGAATAATTTATTATTTATTTTTTTTCTTCTTTGAAACAGAAAAAATGCCTGTCTTGAAGGCTGAAGCATCACATTATAACGCTGACCTGAATAACTTGCTGTTCTGCTGCCAGTGTGTGGATGTGGTGTTTTACAACCCAGATTTAAAGGAAGTGGCTGAGGCCCACAAGATCGTTCTCTGTGCCGTCAGCCATGTTTTCATGCTGCTTTTCAATGTGAAGAGTCCTGCTGACATTCAGGATTCCAGTATCATCCGAACTACCCAGGATCTCTTTGCTATAAACAGAGATCCTGCGTTTCCAGGTGCTAGCCAGGAGTCTCCAGGCAACCCACCCTTACGAGTCATTGTTAAAGATGCCCTCTTCTGTTCTTGTTTATCGGACATTCTGCGCTTCATTTATTCAGGTATCTTGTCAAATGGTTCTGGCACATTCTCATAAGCTTTTGAAATGAAGTATAGCCTGTGGTCTCAGGCTATACTGGTTGGTTTTACATTTCTCTTCTTCCTACCATCTGAGGTGACGATTATACATGAAGTAGTATTTTGCTTTATCGATAGGAATTGGTCCAAGCTTTCTGTCTCTTTACAAGTTTCCTTGCCTTGGTTTTAAATCTACTTGTAAAAACAATAATCTCTTTTCCTATTGAGCAGCTATGTTAGTATTTTATTTTTAAAAAACTCCAAAATGTGAAAATACAAGAATTTATTGTCCATTTTAACTTTAAAGAAATAAAATACTTCATGTATATATGAAAATAAGTGTCTTTAGCTACTTATTCATTTTTTTTTGTTTGTTTGACCCAGATTTTGGAGGGAATTGAGGAGAGAAGTTAGCATGGTCATTGCATTCAGTTTAGCAACTAGAAACAGTTGCTAATGTTAGTCTAAAGTTAGTTCAAGCTGAGATCTGATCAACTTTGGCTATGATTATTTTAGACTTTACTTCTTTTATTTACTGTGCTCTTTGTAAGATTCAGCTTATCAATTGTTTTTCTTCTTGTCCTTTTAAAAACTGAGTAGCATGTATATTCTAAAGATTAGACTCTTCATGAGTTATTTTAGCAGATGAACTGAAGGTCTCACATCTAAGTGTCCTATATAAGAATGGAAAAGAATGGATGTAAAATGATTTTTAAAGTAAGCATCTAAATATACATTTTCTGAAGATTTCTCTTTTTTTTAAAATTATTTATTTATTTATTTATGGCTGCATTGGGTCTTCGTTGCTGCGTGCGGGCTTTCTCTAGTTGTGGTGAGCGGGGGCTACTCTTCGTTGCGGTGCGCGGGCTTCTCATTGCGGGGGCTTCACTTGTTGCGGAGCACGGGCTCTAGGCGCACGGGCTTCAGTAGTTATGGCTCGCGGGCTCTAGAGCTCAGGCTCAGTAGTTGTGGCGCACGGGCTTAGTTGCTCCACGGCATGTGGGATCTTCCCGGACCAGGGCTTGAACCCGTGTCCCCTGCACTGGCAGGTGGATTCTTAACCACGGCGCAACCAGGGAAGTCCCAGATTTCTCTCTTCTTTAGTTTTCTTTTTCTACTTGGAATCATATGCTGATGAATTATTAGGTTGAGGTCGATCCTTCTCTGGAATGTGTCTGGAGAAACATTTATGATCTGTTTTTAGACTTCAGAATTGCAGATTGATGACAAGTTTATTAAAGTTTGGAAATAAAGAAAAAAGTGTTATTTAGCGTCAAAGATTTGGGTAGCCTTCAGTTGAAATGATTGATGTTAAGATTTCCCTTTTTTTCATTTGGGTTGTTTTTAGTTTTATAAGTTAAAATAAAAATTAATGGTTGTGAGAAACACAGTTGCAGCATGCAGATTTAAGTGGATTAAAAATATACGTATTGGAGTAGAATGTGGTGGTAGGTATTAAATCCATTGTTCAGTGACTATTGGCTTGGAAAAGGCATAAATAACCACTCGTAGAGAGCATGCCAGCACAGTGCCTTCAGCGTGGAGGCTTCTCTGTAAGTGTTGGTTGAACTAGTGAGTAGACGCTAGTAGCTGTGAATCATCATATGAATAAACCAGATAAGTTAGAGACTTCATTTAGTACTACGGATTTTTATGTTTAAACTTAGAATCTCACAGTTCAGAATTTAAGACTAATTTTGAAAAACCAAAATGTTTACATGTTAAAAGAAAAAAATGTCTTTAATGATATGTCAGAGAACCATGAAGGAAGTGTTTGGCTTTTCTTTTCAATGAGTTTGCTGTTGAAATTATAAATTATTTAGCAAGTTTCCCACAGTATCCATTAAATACTTTCAAAGGCACACAAACACTTTGAGGTCAGTTTTATCCTGTTTAGTATGGTAGCAATAAAATAGCTAGATGTCCCTCCAGTGACAGAACCTGCTTGTCTTTCTCCTAGGGAGTAATTTTTTTTTTAATTGTAAAATTAATACTTGTAGATGGAAAAAAGGGGGAAAAAAAAGAAAAAGTTCTCCTCATCCCCCAGTCCCCTTCCCCGGAGTCCATTATAACTTTTTCATGTGTTCACTCTAATGCTTTTTGAAAGAAATTAATATATTGAGAAACTTACATTAATGAAAATGTAATTTTTGGTGATTGCTGTTTTCTGGGAACCACAGGTAGTTTCCATGGCTGGAGCATAGAGTGGGAGGTGATGGCTGGAAGGAGCTGAGGCTGGCAAGGCCAGTGGGAACTGTTCCTAATGTCCTTAGAAGCTGATCTAGAATTTTATGCATGATCAGACTGGGCTTTAGAAAGATCATCTCTGGTGATGGTGGGAAGATGGAATAGAGCAGGCAAGACAGGAGTCCAGTCAGAAGGCCCTGTTATTCTGGAGCTCAGCCTTAGGAAGGCCAACATTCTGAAAATAGGTAGTTGGTTGGTCTTGCGGCTTGTCCATCATCTGGACCGGTGGTTTTCAAACCTTAAAGTGCATACAAGTCACCAGGTGATCTTGTTAATGTACAGATTTTGATTCAGTGGGACCTGGGTGGGGCATGAGGTTCTGCATTTCCAACAGTCTCCAGGCAGTGCTGATGCCATGGCCCACAAGTAGCTGCAGCACCTGCTCTTGGAAGAACTGGGACCAGCCACAGCGGATAAGGGCCTGGAATTCAGCCCAGAGGCCCAGGAGAGGAACCCAGTTATTAGTCTCAGGGCACAGGGTCAGAATGGAGTCAGCTGCAAGGCTGACTGATGCGGAGCTGTCTGGAACTGGGGCTGTCTGTGCCTTCTTGTAGCCCCTGCCTGAAGTTGGGGAAAGTGAATGCTTAGCAGTTGGGTGGAAACTAAGTGAGCCTGGGAATAGTGATTAGAGGGCAGAGGGGCATGATGGCAGGGAGGAGTTGCTGAGCTACAAGCCCGTGACCAGTTCAGAGCACAGGCTTCGTAGTCTTGATACTGAGCTGTTACGTTTCTGCTCTGAACTCTGCTTGTATGTGACCCGGTCAAGAGGTGGTGTCATGTATGAGCAGGGCCACAGGCCATTGACCTGGGGCTACAGGGAGACCCGGATGTGGGTTGAGGAAATGGGAAAATAAATGCTTCAGCAGGTACCTGTTAATTATTCTTCAGTTATTTACAAAGTATAACTTTAGACTCAAGCAAAAATGATATTGTTTGCTGTGTTTAAAAGACATTAAAGCTATATTTGCACAGTAAAGACAGTTTTGAAAAATGCAGAAAATTTGTTAAGAAAAATCAACCAGATTCCCATTCTCAAATGTCTAAACGTTTATTGATGTTTTGTTTTACCCTTTTAGTCTTTCTGAATCGGTTACTTTAAAAAAAAAAATTTTTTTTTTAAATCAAAGCAAACTAAAATATTAAACCTAATTTTTTTTTCTTAGAGACTTCAATAAAGAGGCCAGGCTTGTGTGTTTTGTTTGTTTGTTTGTCTTATTGTTGTTGAACATTTAAAAACTTTTGAACAGAGCACAAGTCTTAAGACCCAATTACACACTGGTTTCCTCGCAGCAGCCCAGGCCTGTCCGCGGGTTTTGGAGGGAACTGCGGAGGACAGGAGCCAGTTGTACTCACGTCAGTTGGGCTGGGATGCAGAGGCAGAACTCCATGACAGGGCGTGCTTGGGAATATTTGCCCTGAGCAAAAACATGGGCTGAAAAACCCGATTAAACCTATCTCCTGCTTTATAAAAAAAAAATGAACCAAATTACAAAGACTGTCTTAATTCTTTTTAAATAACATGCTTCTTTTTTTTTTAACCTTTAGGAATTTGAAATTTTGTAGGTATTGTGTCACCATGGACATTTGGGTCCTGTATTTAGGAAGGGCCTGTTTAATCCTCTGGTTAAAACTTTACCCATATAATAAAGGCTTCTGTTTATTTTCCTATTCAAATTTCTGAGCAAACAGATACAGTGAAAGTGTGTATGTTTTGCATATGTTAATTTCCTCTTGGAAACTGTTAACACTGCGTAATGTCTGAGTTCTCAATGGCTAACACTGAAGGAGGAATAATCTGAAAAGTGAGGCCGGCAGTTTCCTGGTCTTGAGGAATAATCCTTAAATGGTGTACAATTGTAACATTCTTACAATACACTACACAGTCTTTATGCTGGCAAATTCCTGAGTCAAGGGATCTCAGATGGTGAGGAATTGAAGTCTTTGTAAGAGGCTCAAGAATTTAGTTTTGAGCTCTTCCTGCCACAGATGGCCCTTAGAATTTCACATCACTTAATGAAATGCTGCCAAAGTAAATGAATCTGTGGAAATGAGCATAGTATTTTCCAGCTCCTGAAATTATTCTGCACTGAATGAAAACACAGCTGAATGCACAGTGGTAGACCATGATCTCTAAGGGTCTAAGTAAATAGGTGCTCTGAGAAGTTAACTAAAGAAAATCGCAGTCAGTTATGCAAGACAAGTTCTAGAGCTCTGCTGTATGTACAACATTATGCCTATTGTTAACATAATGTATTGTGTACTTAAAATGATGTTAGGAGGATAGATCGCATGTTAAATGTTATTACCACACACACACAAAAAAAAAGAAAGAAAAGAAAATCTTAGTCTGACTGTTGCTTTATTAGGACCTAAGTGTCAAAGATGGTTTGATTAGCATTTCTAATTATGAAAACAGCCCAATCATTAGAGTGCCCTTATGAACTAGTCTTACTTTCCTTTTCAGTTATTGGATCTTTCTGTGTCTGTTCTCAAACAGATCGGTGGACTGTAGAGATTTACCTGCTACTAATCTCATATATTTAGATTTGATGCTTGCTTTCTTTCAAGTACTCTTCTGAACGGAGATGTATTGTGTAGATGTTCTTTAGTTAATATAACTTTACTTTTAAGAAACAATATCTGTGCTGTCCTTTAACATGCATGAGTGTAGACAGTCAAAACTACATACATACACTGTTTGTTGCATGCCACTGACCCTGGGTTTTGATAGTGGATGAAATGTCTAAAGGAAGAGCAATAGTTGTCAGCTCTCAATACACATTAGAATCACCTGGGAGGCTTTTAAAATTGATATCCAGGCCCCAGCCCCAGAAATTCTAATCTAACTGGTCTGGGGATAAAACCTCCAATGGTATTTTATAAACGATCTCCAGGTAAATGTAATGCACAGCTAGAGGTGAGAATCACTGGCTTAGAGTGAATTTTCTTGATTTGGGGTCCCTTGGCTTCTAAGGGGTTCTTCTACTCCTAACATTTTTAAAAAATATTTTTAATTACCTTTTTTATTATTAAAAAATTTTTTTAACATCTTTATTGGAGTATAATTGCTTTACAATGGTGTGTTAGTTTCTGCTTTATAACAAAGTGAATCAGCTATACTCCTAACATTTCTATACAGACTGCAATGTCTATATGTGCATTGGAAATTTTCGGGAGTGGTGAGCCAAAAATTTATCAGATTGTGAAAAGAGTACGTGACTTTAAGTTGAAAATCATTAGTTGAGGAAGAGGAAAACTACTACACTTCGCTTCTGTCAGCATTCTTGTCAAGGGCAGGTAAGGAGAAGTTTAAAGATAGGCAAACATGCTAAGTACTGCGGGGCTCAGCTGTAATGAGGCCTGAGAGCAACTGGACTGTCAATGTGACTCTTCAGATGAGCTTTGGATCTCCTTGGTACAGCCTGGCTGCAATTGCCTGATCTCATTGGTTCAATAAATATTTATTCTGTGCCCTCTCCACTCCCCGGTATTCAAGAAGGCATCTGGCAAAGTTCTGGGTACATGAAGGGAAACATCAGAAGAGCTAGATTGAGAGTAGATAGAAAAGGATCTCAAGTTACCCAGAGAGGTGAAGCGACTTGCCTAAATTAACACCAGTCATTACTGGCAGAGATAAAACTAGAAACTGGGTCTCCCAGTTGTGTCTACACCTTTTTGAGTTATATTTTTAGGAGTTAGGACTTTCTGTAAGCCATGGGATGGATAGGGGTAATCTCAAAATACACTTTTGGAAACTTATCAGCATTGATAACAAGATACATTTGATGGGGAAAAGGCCACCCGGGAGCAGGGAGGCTGGGTAGGAGGCTGCTGTAGGCCAAGTGAGAGGAGTGTTCGGGGAAAAGGGGAGCTTTTGCTGACCCTGTGTTTTGTAAGACACAGAGGAAAAGGAGCTGACAGAAGTGAAGTGAGCCTAGAAAGAGATGGCTTGAAAGTGGGTTGGGGTGAAAACAAGGGAGGAAGGGACCAGTTGGGGTGATTTTTTTCTAATGTCATGGTTGTGTAGCTCATCAGAAAATTATCGAGCTCCCTTCTTCAGGTTGGTTCTGTAGACTTGGCTATGGAACATCCTACTGTGACCCTGACAATGCATGAGACCTTCTGAATACATTCTGCTCCTCTGCCTGATGGTAGTCACTACTCTCCATGATGAGTATGATTTAATCCAACCTTAGAAAGGACCACAACTACCTCTTACTCAGGGCAAGTAAATAATTTGGGTTTGGACCACTTGTGATGGGAACTCATATACTAGCCATTGCTGTTATCACTAGCTGATCACCTACTATAAAGAGATAGTAGCTGTTCAGGAAGAAGGACTCCAGGTTTTGAGAAATAATTTAGGTGAAGGCAAACTTTTTTTTTTTAATGTGAGAGCTGTTTAAATGTTTTAGTGTAATTACACGGATATATATTTGATAAATAAAAATTAAAAGAAAATACTAAAAAAAGGAACATTGATACCTAATAAAAGATTTATTTTTATTCCTGCTCTAACAGAAAATCCAATGTATATTAATTTGTTCACAGGCGCCTTCCAGTGGGAAGAATTGGAAGAAGATATCAGGAAGAAGTTGAAAGATTCTGGGGATGTTTCAAATGTAATTGAGAAAGTTAAATGCATTTTAAAAACACCAGGAAAGGTAAATTAGTTTATTGTAAGTTAGTTTACTTTGACTTTCTCTGAATTATAACTGATATACTATGGATGAATATACTGAGTCGTGAGGAGTGTCAATAATATATAGTTTTCCTTAAGTATATTTTTTCCATTTAAATATTTTAAATATAAACACATGATTTCTTGCTATCTCTGATTTTATTTCATGTGAGAATTCAAATATGTGTGAGTCATGTCTTTAAAATGTTGGTTTGTGAATTCCATTCTCTGAGACATTCCCCTAGGGCTCTGGGAATATGCAATCTATGTCAAGAATGAAGGGCTGTTGAATTTGTCCAGTTACAGTTAAGCTTGCTGTGGGGGGATGCCTTCTCACTGCTCACGATTTCACTCCAAACAGCTTTCAGGCGCAAGGCAGTTTCTGTGTGTGTCTTTTTCAAGAGTTCCGAGAAATCTGTTTTACTAGGTAGACAGTTAAGGATTTGTTTCTCACCTAGTATAGATTTAAAATTATACATTAGGTTCAAAGATTATAAAAATGTAGACTTTGTATATGGTCATAAACTTGTACACATGAAAGCTCTAGTAACAGATTGTGCAGAGTCTATAAGGGCCTTAAAAGTAAGTTTGTTAAATTTTAAGATGACTACATTATACAGTATAGCCAGTGTATTCTTATTTCAGATTCTGTGATAAACAAATTGGCTACAGTAGATAAAAAAGGTAAGTTGTGTGCAATGCTTAGCAGGATATAGGTTTATATTAACTGTAAAAAAAAAGATTATTTCTTTGATTTTTATACAGACGACTGTCAATTCTACAACCTAAGTTTATTAACAATTTAATATTTTAAAACTGCATCGACTTTTATAAAGACTCCCAACTATTCTTTAATTGAGAAAATGATCTCTCTCTCTCTTTTTTTTTTTTTTTAACAAAGTAACATGGAATTAAGGGGCAAGACCTTTCTTTTCTTGTTTTAATAACACATTGAAGTAAGCACACAGAAGCTGTCCAGTTGTACAGGTGTATGGCAGGGTGGCAGCTCTCTTACAATCTAATTCAACTAAATAATGCTTTTGTAGAAACGTGCACATAAACTTGCATTCTGCTTTTCATAAGTTCCCTAGATTAACTTGTTCATGGACCAGTGAAAATGTACATCTGTATTCTCTGCAAACTTCTGCCCTCCCATTTTTTTCAAATTCAAGACGTAGGTGGGAGTTCCCTGGTGGCCCAGTGGTTAGGATTTGGGCTTTCACTGCCATGGCCTGGGTTCAATCCCTGGTTGGGGAACTGAGATCCAACAAGCCTCATGGTGCAGCCAAAAAAAAAAAAAAAAAATTCGAGGCATAGGTGACAAGGAAATCTGTTACAACAGATTCATAATCTGTATATATCCATACCTGAAATACATCTACATATATTCATGATGTACAAATTCATAAGCTTTATATAAATGGTTAGGATGGAAGTGTTGCCTTTTGTTCTAAACCTGAGCCTTTCCTTGGGTTGGATTCTGAACACAGTCATTCCTTTGAGTACCAAGAATAAAACAAATTCTTCTGGGGGAAGGGAAAGCTGGGGACTATATTATTCCATGAAATTGAACTAAATTCCCTCCTTTGCACAGGAGGACAGAAGATTTCTTCTATGCTTTCTTCCTGTGCTTTCCCGGGGTAAGGGTCTCTCTCCTTCATTGAGTATTGGGAATCAGGAAATAAACATTTAAATTGTGAGTCTGCCACAAATTACCTGTGGCTTTGAGTAAGTCTTCTCAGGGCTTTTTATAAAATGAGGGATAAACTGGCTGATTTCTAAAACCCCTTCTAGCTCTCAGGTTCTGGTGATGCTTTTTCACCGTTCCTCTCCTTTATGTGTGGCAGTCACCCAAACCCTCTCCAAGAGTTCCTTCAATGTGTATTAAAGTATATTGTGTGTAGGACCTGAGACTATAGGAGCAGGATTTGTATTATCCTGTTTTGGTTGTCTGTTTTGCTCATGGATGTCATTCTGGAGTGTATGTTCTTTGGGAGGAAGGATAACATTTTTTCCTTCTCGCCAAACATTTTAACTTCCCACCATAGTAGATTAACCCAGAGTGGGGAGTAGGTGCCGTTTATTCTTATTGCTAAAGTTGTATGCTTGATTATTTCTTAGGGATAAAGCTTTCTGAATTCCCTACCTAGCCAAGCAGAGGGTCAGAGTCTACCCCAGGCTGAGGTTCTGAGCATCAGCCAGGGAAATGGGTGATGGGTGAGGGAAGAGGAGCTGGCCCTCAGTTTCTGGGGTTGTCAGAAAGGATTGTCTGAAGGATCACAGAAAGGATAAACAAAGCACCAAATCCTGAGTGGAGAGCAGAGGAAGGCTGGAAACCCCCAGGTCAGAGATGGTGTTACTGGAGCCCGCCAGTTAGCAGTTGTGAGAGGACAGATAGGTGTGGTCATGGGACAGGTTCTCCAGAGCTCCAGATCATAGATGCAGTCAACCTTTGATGATCAAGATTCCAGCAATGACAGCTATGGGCAGGAAAGATATTCAGGATTATAAGTTTGCAGATTAAGACGGAGATGAATTAATCCATCACTCTCAGGTGTTTTAATGTTGGATCTAGTGAGCAGTAGGACATGGTGTGATAGGTGAAAAATATGTTTTCTTAATTACAAATTAAGTTTTGTGTATATATTTTCTTAATTAGTGAATAAACAAGCAGGTTGTATATGCAAACATATTGTACTAGGTGTTCATATGAGATTGCACTACTGTTGTCTGTTTCCCAGCTAACAAAAGTCTGTGGGGATTCAGGACCCCACAGCTTCTCAGCTGTAGAGTCGAGTTTTCACTTAGCCAATTCCTTCACCGCTGTGAGTGCTGCATAGGGCAGTGTTGCTCATTGACAGGTAGCAGATGTAGTTCTTGAGGGTAAGTTTCCGTGAAAGCTGTGATCAGAGATGCCATAGAGGAGGTAATCATTACTTCTTTAGACATTTAGCACAGTTTTCCAAATTCTCTAGGCAAATTACCAAAGCATATTGTATAACATTTCCCCTTGTATTTTTATTTTTCCTTATAGTTTAATTGCCTGAGGAACTGCAAAACCTATCAAGCCAGAAAACCTCTGTGGTTTTATAACACTTCCCTCAAGTTTTTCCTTAATAAACCAATGCTTGCTGATGTTGTCTTCGAAATACAAGGTATAGTTCAATTTTTACAAAGTTCATTATTCATTTTTATTTCTTGTTTTCTTACCTAACTTTCTATTTCAGCTTCGAATATTTTGGGTGAAGGAATGACTGTTCTCTATTGTAGGATGTAGATTAACACGGCTTGAATTTCTACAAAAATTTTCTAGGGAAATGAGATATTTTATTAAAATAAGAAAAGAAATGTATATATTTTTTTCCTTATTTTTATTTCCTTACCCAATGCTTCATTAACTTTTAGGCACCAGCAAGGGACGGGGTGATCTGTAATATCGCCCCCTTGTATATTTTTGTTTGTGTGTTTCTTTAAGATCCTAGTTTTTGAATCATCTGAAACCAGCCCCCTTAACATTATATTACCTCTAGTTTATTTTTTCAGCTCTCTTAATTGAGCAAAAGGAACTAGTCTGGTTGAGGGTCGTGCCTGGCTTACATCAGGCATCCGTAGATATTGCTACATTTTCTCCTTATGGCACTGAGAATTACCACCGGAGCAGCGGAGAGCTGCTTTTTATCTCTGTAGCAAAGTAATGCTACCTAATTTTAATAAACATGAGCTGTTTTAATGCCCATTATTGATTATTCGCTTGGATACTTTGGTCACTTTAGTAGATTGAAAGCATAGTATTAAAAATGAATTGTGAAATACCTTCAATTATGCAAGAAGACTAGAAGGAGTTGTTTCAGATGACTTAAGTAGCACTTCAGATGGGCTATTACCAAAAGGAAGATATAATTTAATTTTATGGTAGAAATGTATGGCAGCTAACAGTAATTTACTTTTTAAAAATTTTCCCCAGAAAGATCGTTTTACTTGTAACTCTGCTCACTTGCCAAGACAAACAGTGAATTGGAAACTTTCCAAGGTGCGTTTGGCTAAGCTACTGTTAGTAGCTGCAATGTGAGCGTGGGCCACTGAGAATGGGACAGTGAGTGACCTTGAAATTATATAAAAAATGATTTGGTAAAAAGAAAGCTAACAAGGGACTAAATTTGCTTATAATTTGCATAGGAAGCACTGACACCAAACATTGTTAGTGTAACCTACTGAAAAGATTTTCATGGGGAATATTTAATGCATGAAAATATATGTTGTGTTAAGAGAAAAGAAACAGCAGTGATGTGGAGAATCCTTTCTCATAGTCTTTTGCTTTTCTTCCATGATTCCACCTACTGACCCTTTGCAGGCACCTGCTCACACCCCACCTTTGCAGACGCTGGATCTGCAAGGGTTCCTTGTAATGCCTGTGCTGATGCTGAATGGCAGCTGCTCTAGTACCCTTTGTAGCCTCCTCAGCTCAACAGCCAAGGTCTCTGAGGGAGTCAGGAGCAGAGAGAAGCAGGAATGGGTGGAAGCAGGGTCCAGCAACAGCTTCTCTGCCATCAGCTGGAGGAGAGGCAAACTGAGCTCTGAGGAGTGTGGGGAGGGCAGCTTCCAGAGTGTAGAAGCAGCAGTGTTGTCTGCTCTGGAGGAGGGTCTGGAGTGCTAGCTCTAGCCTTGGCTTTGCCTTCCAACCAGTGTGTGTCCTTGGGCAAGTCCTTAATATGTCTGGCCTTGAGTCTTCTCATTTGTAGAGTGGAGAAAGTGAACCATGTAGATTCTAAAAGGTCCTTTTTAGTGTTAAGCTTGATGAGATGATAGTAACAGACCAGGTCAGGGTCTTGCTTGGATGCATATTTACTATATAATAGGTTTTGTTGTGTTACTTTACATTTCTGATCCTCTGTTTCCTCACCTATAAAATGGGGATACTAGTTTCTACCTGGGAGAGTGGTGAGTGGTCTTGGAGATGGAGATGGTGCATATAAAGGTGTGTTTAGAGGCCTGATGGGCAGACTCCACTATGCTCCCCCTACAATGGCATCCAACACTGGTGGATCACTGATTTTTTTGTGTGCTGAACCGAGGGCTGCAGCAAATCCTTTTTAAAAAATGTTCCAGGGCTTCCCTGGTGGCACAGTGGTTGAGAATCTGCCTGCTAATGCAGGGGACACGGGTTCGAGCCCTGGTCTGGGAAGATCCCACATGCCGCGGAGCAACTAGGCCCGTGAGCCACAACTACTGAGCCTGCGCGTCTGGAGCCTGTGCTCCGCAACAAGAGAAGCGGTGATAGTGAGAGGCCCGCGCACCGGCGATGAAGAGTGGCCCCCGCTTGCCACAACTAGAGAAAGCCCTCGCACAGAAACGAAGACCCAACACAGCCAAAAATAAAATTAAAAAAAAAAAAAAAAAAAAAATGTTCCAGGCATCACTGACAACTGGCTGGAGTTGACATGGGATATAAAACCTATTTACTATCCCTGAAGTAAATAGTCATCAAATATATACATATACAAATATATATATATACACACACAAATATATGTGTGTGTGTGTGTGTGTGTGTGTATGTATATATATATATAAAACTACCACCCACAATTTGTTGTTTGAGTTTGTATCTTTTTCCATTAAATACTTTAAAAAAAAGCAGCCTAAAACTAGTTATGGTTAACTTTTGGATCTGATGTAGAAAGGTATGTTTCCTTTTGACATTTGAATCTGTGCCTTGTGAAAAATACTTTTACAGAGTTATATTCTGTCTTGTTTACTTAGTACATATTCTAAATCTCTCTTGAGCTAGGCAGGTTTCCTGTTTTCAGAATAAAACAAAAAATGATTCTAAAAATTTCATTTTTGAAACTTGGCAAGTAGTGTGAAGAAGGTATGACAAATGTAGTATTTTATTTTAGTATATAAAAAAACAAAGATCTTTGATAATCTGTGCAAAGTTACTAGAAACTTGGGCTTTTAAATTTTGTTTCACTCTTAAAACTCTTTTCCTTAAAAAGAATTCTTCAAAAACAATAACAATTAAATACTCCAAAGGAAAATTACTTTAGGCCTTGACATTTTGAAAGGACATGTTTATCTCTTAGCTTGAAAATTGATGTCTTTTTCCCCCTAGTAATTCTTCAGCTCTATCCTATTGCTGTTGCATAAATAATCGTTGCATTATTTTCATTCAGCATGTTTTATACAGTGCTTATACATTTATACAGTTTATGTACAATGTTTAAAAATGTGACTATACTGAGGTATTGTATTACAGTTTCACAATAGAACAATTTATAACACCAAAACAGTAGTTTGAAAAGGTGAGAAACAGAAATGGATGTTTTCTTGGAAGTATGATGGTTTTTCAAACTACATTCGAAGCTTGAAATGGGCTTTGAAAATGCTTTAAGGTACTGACTGTTTTGTTGCTGGTTTTGTAACTCTGTTGTAACTACATTATCAATGGAAAATTTCTGTTAAAATTTCAAGGTTACCCATCAAGCTTCGTTCCCATCTACTACTATCTACTAGGTATTTTCTTGCCAATCTTAAATCCCTCTGCTTAATCCAAATGATGGGTTATCTAGTTTGTTTAAGCCATACTTCGAATTTTCTTTTTCTTTTTTTCATGGTTCCCTATTTAAGATTTTAAGACTAAAGTTACAAGTCAAATAACACCGCCTGTTTGAATTCCTTTTCAATTGCCGTGTACAAATATATCCAGCATGCTTTAGTTATGGAAACTGGTTATCCCCCGGAGATGGGCACTGTAACCTTGAGGGCAGGTGACCTAAAGGCAAAGAGGCAGAGAGGAAGGGGAAGGGGCTGAGAGGGGAGGCTGCCTGCTCGTAGGTGAGGACCTGGGAAGAGAGCTCCTTTGGCTTCTCCCTGCGCCCTCCTGGGGGAGGTGCGCCTGTGTGGGTGACAGTACCAAGCAGGGAGCTCAGAACTGGCACTGTCCGGAGTTGCGTATGCATCCTGAGGGATTATTGGTTTTGGAGAAAGTCACTGGGTTTACGTGGAACTTTTTTCTCCTTTTTCTGAGCCAGAAGATGTTTTGCGTGGATTTCAAGAGGATGAAGAACAGTAATTGTAAATATTTTGGAGAAGAATATATGTCCCTGAGAAGTATGAGATTTAGGGGCTGCCAGGTGAAGACTCTTGGGCAGAGCAGAGTGGTCTGGCTCATAGTGTTACTTTCTGGAAAGGCACAGTTTTGTCACTTACACTGGCGGTGGTGTCTTCCACCAAACTAAAAGCTTGGCTACTCCAAAGCAGGGTAGCTCCGTATTTCTCATCTTTGTACCAAACACGGTGATTGGCACATGGTGGATGCTTGGTGATGATCTGTTGATCTGATCTAGACTGAACTGAGGGCTCACTATGGGTTCGTGGTTTCCTAAGGTGGTGGGAGTGGTAGGAACTGCTTCTCCACCTGTGAGCCCTGGGCCGCATGCGTCCCATCTGGCACTGCCTTGGTGCGGTGGCGCAGTAGCTGGAGAGCTTAGCAAGCTTTCACTGGAGAGAGAGTCAGTTTAGTTTAATGAGCTTCAGTGAGGGGTGTAGACTGAGGGGCCTTTAAAACTGAAAGCCGCTCTGGCGCTCCCACAAGCAGGCAGGCGTTGTTCGTTTAGGAAAGAGTTTCCCTGTGGAGGTCGTACGACAGGGAGGAAGCAGGGGACTAGGTTGTCCCCATCCACGTCACCCATAAAGTCTGAAATGCTCCCCTTGGCCCCAGAAGAGATTCCCTTGCCATTCCTGCTGTGATCTATGGACTACTTAGGCTAAGGATGGTTTACTGTTTCTGATTCAGGGAAGCCCAGCCAGGACTGTACTGTGAGTAATGGTTGTGTTTTCTTCTGAGACACATGGGCAGGGGAGGGTGGTGGTGTCTCAAGCCAATTGCAAAGAATAGATGTTTCATGATAAAAAGACATTAAGCAGAATATTGCATTTCAGTGTTTCTGTCTTCAGGAAATAAAAACTAAGTAACAAATAATTGCCTGACTTGCAAATTGTTGGTTTCAAAGTCAACTTTTGAACTCTTAATTTTTCAATTTATTTTAAAACTACAAAGTCTCCAAAGTTTAATACAGGTTATCACACCCACATCTGGTTTCTGAATATCAGCTTAGCCGTGCCTACTGCAATACCATTCTAATTAGAAGGAAAATTGCTAGAACAATAACTCTGCAGGTTTATCTCCCTTAGCTTTGTTTCCCTGTCTAACCTTTACAGGTACGACGGTGCCAGCCCACAGGGCCGTCCTGGTGGCCCGGTGTGAAGTGATGGCAGCCATGTTTAATGGGAATTACATGGAAGCAAAGAGTGTTCTGATTCCAGTTTATGGTGTTTCCAAAGAGACTTTCTTGTCATTCTTAGAATACCTATACACAGACTCCTGTTGCCCAGGTGAGCCATTATGAATGTTAGATAGAATCTCATAACTCTTTCTTTCCTGATACCCATTTTGAGAAATTGCTTTCTATGAAATCTCTTTTTGTTTAAGGTGTATGAGAGTTGATGTCATGGAGTGTGCTAATAAGCAGGTGGAGGTGATTTGGGGACAACAGTGAACTTTCAGTCAGTTCTCATGGAAGAGCAGAGACTGGGTACCTCTTCTGGGCGCTCAGACCCTGGGATAAGTTCACATGTCCCAGCCAGCACCAACAGCATGCTGATCGCTGTAGGCACCCTGGAAATGGAGGTGTCTTGTGGTACCCAGTGGCTGCTTCACTTCTACACACCGGATCAGAGAGCTCCTTAGAACACTGTCCTTTCATGAGGAGAAAAGGGCTGGGCAGCTGCTGTTATGGCTCTGACTTCTGTTTGAGGCACTTTAAGGAATTTCAATATTCTGAGACTCCTTTGGTCATCTCTCTGGCCCAGAGGATGGGCTTTTTCTGACTTTTATTAAAAAACTTAAAAAGTCTGACTTTTCCTGACTTCTCCTAGAGTCAGACTCCTAAAGCTGACTTATCCAAAAACTTTTCCTAAATGGTTTAGAATGCCCAGTGGACTGTAGGATTTATTTTCCTACTCACCATTAACTAGGAACTGTCTATGGCAGCTTCAGGTTGGAACAGATCTTGCAGGTTTCCTGTAGCTGGAGGCACTTTGGAGAAATTGTAGAATCCTTTCAACAGGCCTGGAGCCTTGGGATGCAGGCGTGGAAGCCCATTTTAATTAGTCTTTGTCCTTTCGCCACCAGATGGCTCCCACCACAAACACAACTAGAATAAGCCCGTGGTGGCTTAGTCCAGGAGCCTGAGACCTTGGTTACAGAACCTGGCCAAGAAACTACACGTTTCAGACCATACCTCTCTTCAGGTTTACTGCTTTAATTTTAGATTTGGAAGACTTCCAATGTTCGTTATTGAAATCTCCTAAGTTTTAAACAAGTCATGAGCCCTCTAGTGAAAAGTTTTAGAAGTTCCAGAACAGAACATTCTTTTAATTGAATTAATTATGGTCTTGCAGCTTTCTATAGAGTATTTTGGAGCCAGTTACAAAACCAGTGTTAAAGACTGGCTTATCATTTCTGTTTAATAAAAATGAAATCATTGGACTTCCCTGGTGGCGTGGTGGTTAAGAATCCGCCTGCCAATGCAGGGGACACGGGTTCGAGCCCTGGTCCAGGAAGATCCCACGTGCCGCAGAGCAGCTAAGCCCGTGCGCCACAACTACTGAACCTGCTCTCTAGAGCCCGCGAGCCACAACTACTGAAGTCTGCGTGCTCTAGGACCCACGTGCCACAACTACTGAGCCCGCGTGCTGCAACTGCTGAAGCCCACATGCCTAGAGCCTGTGCTCTGCAACAAGAGAAGCCGCCGCAATGAGAAGACCACGCACCACAATGAAGGGTAGCCCCCGCTCACCGCAACTAGAGAAAACCCGCACACAGCGACGAAGAGCCAACGCAGCCAAAAAAAAAAAAAAGACATCATTGATTCTTATCAGAACGTGTGTTATTGTGTATTTTATTATTTCAGTATTGGCAAATTTATATATTAAATTTAAAAATTTGACCAGTTTTGAAATAATAAGAAAATTTGGTTTCTTAATCATCCTCTCACTAGAGTAATTGAAGCTTTGGATTTTAAGTTTTATCTTACTAATTAGAAAAAATGCTCAGAAAAGCAATAATAACTATAAGACAAAACACTTTAAAAATTGGTAAAAGGTGAAGGTGTGTGTGTGGGAGGGAAATGAGTCAAAATGAATAATCAAAAAATTAAGCTAGATACTGGAAAATTTGCATTGGGAAAATTGCAGAAAGAAAAATAATCTATTCATTATGATAAATAGTTATCATACATGCTCTTCTTGGTTCCTAGCTACAAAGAATGTAAGGAGTTTAAAGAGGGACAAGAAAGAATTACAGAGAAGTGTTAAAAAAACAAACAAAAAAACCTTGGTGACTGCCAGAGGTTGAGGGAAAGGGGAAGTGGGGAGTTAGTGCTTAATGAGTGCAGAGTTTCAGTTGGGGAAGAAGAAAAAGGTTTTGGAGAAGGTAGTCGTGATGGTTACACAACAACGTGAATGTACTTAATGCTACTAAACTTTACACTTAAAACTGATTAATGCTAGGGACTTCCCTGGTGGTGCACTGGTAAAGAATCCACCTTCCAATGCAGGGGACGCAGCTTGGATCCCTGGTCGGGGAACTAAGATCCCACGTGCTGCGGGGCAACTATACCCCGCGCCTCAACTAGAGAGCTTGCGTGCTGCAAACTACAGGGCCCACGTGCCTGGAGCCTGTGCGCCACAACTAGAGAGAGAGAACCCACACACTACCACTAGAGAGAAGCCTGCGCACCACAACAAAAGATCCCGCATGCCGCAACAAAGACCCGATGCAGCCAAAAAATAAATTAAAAAAAAAAAAAAAGATTAATGGTAAATTTTATGTTATGTTTATTTTACCACAATAAAAACAAAACAAACAAACCTGGGGACTAAAGCCAGAAGAAGAAAAATTGCAAGGATTTAGTATAGCTAGCAGACAGAATTACCCAGTAGCCCTGGAGTTGATTATTAAGGGCAATTGTAGAATCTCTTTCTCTGGAGAATTAAAAACAACAACAACAGATTCACTTCTGTGTGTGAAGGCTTGGATAAATTCCTTTTAAAATGGAGTAATAGTTTAGATTGCTGACTTACCCCTTCAAGGCTTTTTTAGGCATTCTATTCTACATTGGATGATATTGTCAGCATTTTTTGGTTTTTGTTTTTTTGTTGTTGTTTTGTTTTTAGGTCATAAAAGAAATGGTTTTATGGTCCATTTTCTCTTATTTCCCTTCTTGCATCAGCTGGCATTTTCCAGGCGATGTGTCTCCTGATCTGTGCAGAGATGTACCAAGTGTCCAGGCTGCAGCACATCTGTGAGCTGTTCATCATTACACAGCTGCAAAGCATGCCAAGCCGGGAACTGGCATCTATGAACCTCGATATAGTCGACCTGCTCAAAAAAGCCAAGGTAATTGGCCCTATGTATCTGGTTGTTTGATTTTTTAAAAAAATATTACAAAAATTATATTACTTCACTCATTTTTTCTGTTCATTAAGAGATATATTAGTGCTTGTCTTACTTTGGAAATTTGGCTAAATGAAGTAAATGTGCCCTCACAACAATTTCTGCAGCTAGATAATTTTGAAGCATAGTGTTTTTGAGCAGTCCCTTTCTAAGGAGGTAGGATTTGCCAATACAGAATTTTTTTCAACTGAATGGTGGCCCTTATTAGCGTCAGTTGAGTGTGGTGCTGTATTATTTTGTATAGGCATTATAGAAAACAGAATTTACGTTGAATTTCCCTCAGATGATCACATCTTAGGGTTCCTGAATGGAAAATGACAGGATTGGTCCATACATACTGATAGAGATGGTTACGCAGAACTCATTTATTTGTTCGTTCGTTCATCCCTTCGTTCATTCATTCACTTCACGAGCATGTTTTACAGTTCTGGTTGTTTGTAGGAGGTATTGGTGTACTTCATCAATTCTTTCAAACACCTTTTGTTGAAATGTCTCATTGTATGAGGAGTTATCCTACCATTCCATCGCCTGCCCTAAGACAGTTGTAGGGTTGCAGCAGTCATGGCACAGTGATGGGTACTGAATTTGCATTAAGCTGAACCTTCTAAGTCTTTTTCATAGGAATATATTTGATCCATTGTTACAGACGATCAGGACTTTGTAAAATATTATCTGGTGTACAACACATTGACTGTCCCTATGAACTTTGACATCCAGAATTAGGAAAATATGACAAATTTGTCTTCACCCTAGTTGCTAAAATAGAGCCACGTAATGGGGCAAAGGACTGACTCTGTGACAGCTAAAAGCTTGCCTCCACGCTGAGATGAATTTATTAATCAATATGTCTATTGCTCAGAATGGAAAGGAATTCATTTAAAGCACCTAGGTCTTCTCTTATTATCTCCATAACTACTTTGGAGTTCATTTCTCTCATAATCAAGTCTTCAGATCATATGTATTTAATGTTAGGGAAAAAAAAATTTTTTTTAATGAGTAACCTTAATCTCTCTTTGTAATATAATTAGATTGAGCTTGGGATTAATAGCTATTCTCTAGATTTAAAAATTCTTTTTATTTTTTCTCGCATTTTTACAACCTCATTCATTTTTTTTTTTTTTTTTTTTTTTTTGGCTGTGTTGGGTCTTTGTTGCAGTACACAGGCTTCTCTTGTGGAGCACGGGCTCTAGGCGCGTGGGCTTCAGTAGTTGCAGCACACGGGCTCAGTAGTTGCAGCATGCGGGCTTCAGTAGTTGTGGCGCGTGGGCTCAGTAGTTGTGGCGCGTGGGCTCTAGAGCGCAGGCTCAGTAGTTGTGGTGCACGGGCTTAGTTGCTCCATGGCATGTGGGATCTTCCTGGATCAGGGATTGAACCCGTGTCCCCTGCATTGGCAGGAGGATTCTTAACCACGGCACCACCAGGGAAGTCCCTCCTGCATTTTTGATGTGTCATTTTTGTACATTCTAACAAGTCTGTCATACTTTTAAGAAATGGGCACAAGCTTTTCTTTCCTTATCTTGTAGTATCCTTTTACATAGTTCCCGCATAAGAGAACTTCCTACTTGGTTGCACTGATTTCTTTAAGTGCCCCCCCCCAAACACACACGTGCGCACACAATTCCTCATTAGCGTCATTTATGATTGTATTGTCAGAAATTCTTCCTGACCTGTATTCCCTGAATGCGTGGTTTCTATGTGATTATCCTTCTTTCTCCCTTTGAATTTTAAAAGTCTGAGATACCAGCTTTTCTTGAATTTTACTATTTGTTTCTGAAGACTTTTCTGTTTGCTAAGATTAAGCCTACCTTTACCGGTTTTCCTTTAGTCTATTCCTGGTGGTCCCTAATTTGCCAATTATGAATCACAGAAACAGGATAATTTTCTTCCTGTTTGAAGTTCTTAGCTTGAGGTTCAACTTCGCCAGCCAGTTCATCTGTTGGTCAAACTTTAATTAACCTTTCCCTCATTGCTTCTCTGACTTCTAGGAGGTGAAATTGTCTTTTGGCAGAATTAGATTTCCAGTAGCTCTCTGAATAATTGAAATTTCCAATCCCTCTATCATCTCTGCCAGTTTTGTATTGTGTATCAGGAAAGCATCATTCATACTTTTGATACAAATAAGCAGTTTTGATACTGATGAGCTGGAACTCTCCTTTAACCTCTCTCAGTTCTTTACCATGATTCTACCTTCAGGTTCATATGTTTCCATCACGTTGAAATCTTAACACGCAACAGAGGCTTTTTTCCCTTAATCAGATCAGTTCCTTTGGATTGAGGTAGAGATTTCCTTATTCCTCCTCCCCTTTAAACCTTATCTTGGCAAACTTTGGTGATTCCTATGAAGTCCTGTTTACTCTCATATTAAAGTTTTAACTCAAATTCTTGCTTATAATCTGTGCATTTAATATTTGGCTTCTTCAGGCCACCCGTTTTGTTTCTGACCTTTTCCTTGTGAGTTTTGGGGTACTTTTTCCACCATTATTATTCTTCACAGGGCTGTTAAATGCTGTAGCATTTGGTTTATGGTATTTTTTAAAATTTCTTTTTAAAATTCTGTTGTTTATTTCAGTTTAAACTGTCTTCTCAAGTCAGCACATATTCTTCCAAAAATGTAGTTTTTCCAGTGGGATGCATTCCATCTCTTGCCAAGAGCCCACAATTATGAAATCTTAAATCTTATTCAAAAATAAAATTCTGCATTTGAACCATGTTTTTATAGCCAGCTATTCATTTCTGTGGTCTCCCTCTCTTTCAAAGTCACAGCCCTTAGGCAGTGTTCTGAACGTCTGTTGGTAGGTTTTCTCCTCTGGGTTAACCATCTAGTAGTGCTGGTGGCTTCTGTTAAAATAGCTCCACATTCTTGCTCTGTTCCCTTGAGATCACTCATATTCATCTGCTAAAACATAAAGTGAAGAAAGATTGTTAATATGTGATGTGGTATTAGATGAACCATGACGTCTCTTACAATTCAAAAATTCTGAGTTTGTATAATTAAGATCAAAGGGACCTGTGAATTTACATGTAAAATATTCACACATTATAACTTTTAAAAAGAGTGATACTTGAGTTTCATTCTTAAGATTTGAGATTACAAATCTGTCTTCAATTTAGCATTACTTATTGCTTCTATACTATTTTTGAATGTCCTTAAAAGAGCTATATTTAGCCTAAAGGTGGAAACAACCTAAATGTCCATCAACAGATGAATGAATAAACAAAATGTGGTATATACATACAATGGAATATTACTCAGCCTTAAAAAGGAATGGAATTTTAATGCATGCTGCAGCATGAATGAACCTTATGCTAAGTAAAATAAACCAGTCAGAAAAAGGACAAACATTGTATAATTTTGTATAACTTGTATAACTTATATGAGGTACCTGGAATAGCCAAATTCATAGAAAATAGAATAGTGGTTACCAGAGCCTGGGAGTAGGAGGAAAGGGGAGTTATTGTTTAACTGTACACGTAAAGATGGTTAAAATGGTAAGTTTTATGTTATGTATATTTTACCACAGTAATAATAAAAGAACTA
The DNA here is from genome assembly GCF_028023285.1 of Balaenoptera ricei. Taxonomy (NCBI): domain Eukaryota; kingdom Metazoa; phylum Chordata; class Mammalia; order Artiodactyla; family Balaenopteridae; genus Balaenoptera; species Balaenoptera ricei. The sequence goes on from NC_082641.1 coordinate 77,813,739, forward strand.
TACTCATGTTCCTAAGTGGCCTGCCAGCATGCTACTGTAATCTGAATTGCGTGGTTAGATGGATTATTGAGTGTCACTGGGTTGGCACCGGGGTAATGATGTCATGGCCAAGTTTCTGAGTTTCCCTTCCATTAGCTGTTGGAATTCAGGATGATAAATGTGCTGGAAATCCTGCTCAGTGTAACAGTACATCCCAGTTAAAAGCAGTTATTCAGACATAACCTTCTCATAGAAATAATTACATGTGGAAACCCATACCCTTAGATTGATAACATTTCCTCCTCAAAATATTCTTTGGTTTTCTCTGCAGGTGAATTTGTTGAGATATTGCCAGATGTATACCTTTGCTAACCATAATCTTCTCTCTGCTACGCAGATATAAGTGCAGTTAGTGAAGGCCATGACCTTAGATGAAAAGCTTAGATGGAAGTCCTCAAGAACCTCTAGTAGTCTTTGTTACCCACAGATGCAACCATGAATCTGCTTAAAGACATTCAGCCACTATGGCAGCCATAGCTTGTTCTTCATTTGATTTGGTTTCTTCATTGATGTGATTTTATTATTATTCGTTAATAATGCTCCCTTTTCCTTTCTGCTGTCAGAGTAGACTGAAGGCTGAATCATATACAGACACATTAAACGTGGAATTGGGCCCTCCGTGAGTTCTCCTGGACCATTCTCTCGATCTAATCATCATGTTGATGGTCATTATGTACAATATTGTTTCACTTTCCATTTTTCTTGCAGTTTCACCACTCTGATTGCCTCTCAACCTGGCTGCTTCATTTCATTGCCACTAACTACCTCATCTTCAGTCAGAAGCCTGAATTTCAGGATCTTTCAGGTAGATTGTTAATTAATGTTTTTGGAATGAAAAACCTTTACGTTCTTTGTTCTTGGATTTGAGACATAATTTGTAGGAATAGTAGTTTTTAAAAATAAAAAGTCAGTGTAAGACATTCCTTTTAAGTATGCAGTGTGGTAATTGAGGACACTTATAGTAACCAGTGTTTCATAAGAAGCTTGACCTGTGTTACACAAGAAGTTTTCTAATGATTGTTTCATAGCTCCCATCCATTTTTAAGTGCATTTTTTTCTGAAGTAGAGAGAGAAGGGGGCCTCACATGACATTTGGTTGTGATAAATGAGATTTGGTTTTAACCACCTAAGTCAGAAGCAAAATTTAAATAGTACAGCTTTTTAAATTTTCTTCTTAAAAAGAAAAAATTACCTCTAGTATATAGTTCTGTTGTACTGGTATCTTCTGTCTCTACAGGAGTCCATTATATCATTCGGCAATAACAATTTTTTATTGATCAAAGAGTGGTGCAAAATTTACTGAGCAGAGAGTATACTTAATGTGATTTGTTAAGGTAAATTATAAAGATTAAACCCAATCAAAGGGTGAGCTTCTGAGTGCTGCATAAGATGAAAGAAAATGAAAATAGAATAGTCATCGAAGTAGACAGTTTAGATACAATGGTTTGCTTATGTTATTGCCTAGAATAGACCCAAGGAATAATCAAGATAAAGGGAGAAGGAAACTAAAGATCTCCTAGTCAAGTAGTTTCAAACTCTAAGTGGAGAAACCTCCTTGGCGATGATGCCCGCAGTTCTTGTGAGGTGGGGGCAGAGAGCGGGGTGGGTGGTGCAGAAGAGGGAGAGCGGAGGAGAGGCTAGCGCTTGCTGTTCTTGGACTCCTCCCTCCCACCTTCATCCAGAGGGGTTCCACTTTGCTCTGCTGAGATCTTAGAATTCTATGTAAAATTTTGCTTGTAAAAGAGAATCTGCTGCTAGAAGAGGTGAGCATCTCTGGTTTCATTCAGCTGTTCATTGCATATTTAAGGAAACCAAGAAACAGACAGTCAGTTTTTGGCAGATTCAGCCAGTCAACAAACATTGTATGCCTATTGGGAGGCTGTTTACATAGAATTTAACTATTAGTGCAGAAGAGTAACATAATAAATCATAGCAGGACAATAGATATTTATTAACCCTTTACTTTGTGCAAGAAACAAAGTTCATTCATAAACATAAGGCATACTTCCCCTTGCTGTTAGTTAGTAGGGGCATTCTTACACAGTTATTCTTTAAGGAGGCAATTAAAAATGAAATAAATGAACATTTTGATTTTAGGACCGCCTTTATTATGCCACCTGAGGTCACCTTCATTTGTAAAAGACGAGTCAGATGATTTTCTACTTACTATTTTGTGTAGATATGTGATACACATAGAGTACTATTACAACCTTGGGGGAAGGATGCTCTCTAAATCCTTTGAGTTATTAATCTTTATTTTATACTGATACTTATACAATTGCCTATGAAGTATGTTATGACCACCTGGCACAGTGAGAAGCAGGACTCCAGGGTGTAAGTTGAGAGGCAGGGTAAGAAAATGAGGCTGTGTCAGTGATTGTCTTATGTTCCTTTGATGGGAATTAAAACAGTATCCTGAGTGCTCTGATTTAGCGGTGCTTGTTCATGTCCAGGACCTGCTGTGATGTGTCCTTTTGGGCAGAGAAAAAGAAAGCCCCTGTGGATAAGGGAGAATTTGATAATCTGTATCAGCAGTCATAAACTGGCAGTCTATGGGTTGAATGTAACTTGCTAAGGGATTTTATTTGGACCACATGGTATTATAATTTTTTTAGTGTCAATATTATAAATGGTAACATGTCACATTTGAAAATCCAAATTTCTGGCTTCTTTTGACAAAGTTGGAAGATCTGGCTTCTCTGGGCCCATCTTCCCACATGGCAACAACCTGGAACTGAGCAGTGGCTACTCATTTAAAGGCGCGTGTCCTCTCCATGGTGCCATAGTCTCCTCTCCTCCCTGTTGCCTGACTCTTGGCCTACCTCACATGGTCACTTGAGATTGAAAAGGGTTCTTGTCACAGTCTCTTTACAGCTTCCTTAAAGAATTGCTCATTTTCAGCTTCAAAAATCATCACATTATTATTGGAATTCTATGAAATGTTTTCCCTTAACTGGGAATTTTTCTTCTTTAGAGGTGTTTAGAAATTTAAAAGTGGGACTGGAAAAGATCTCAGGTTAATGCTGGCACCGATACATCAGAACTCAGTGAAATAGTTCATTAAATACTAGGCATATTTTATACACTGGACTCTTATACGAAAACAAACAGCAATGCACAGGAATATGTTACCCTTGGCATTTATGGATTCGTTATTCTCACAGTTTAATTTATCTCAATATTATGTTATATATTATATATTATGGAGTTTTTTGTCTCGTTTTGATTTTTGCTGGCTACCAGAGCTCATCTCTGACAAGTTTTCTCTGTTTTTTTGCTTTTGTTTTTTAAGTCTTAACTGAGGGAGCAGCCTTGTGTCACCTTTGCTCCCTAATGAAACCTACAACTAATTTCCCTGGGCAGCTAGGTTGTTTCTTCTTATCCAGGCCCTGCAGCCTGGATCAAGACCTTGTTAATACAAATTATAATAGATGGGGTCAAACAGTAGATGGAGAAGTGGAAACTGACTTAGCAGAAGCAAACCTAGGTGCCCACAGAAGGGAATACTGATGAGAAACAAACTGATTCACCCCGCAGAATACTGTAAAGCCTTAGAAATTTGAGGTACCTGGCATTTCAGAAAGCAGAATGAGGCTTGGGGCTGAAAGCCATAGGATTAGTTGAATGCTTTTGCTACACTCCATCCCACCCAGGCAGGCAAGTGCTTCTCCCTCATCATCACAGGAGTTTGGAGGTTTATTCCTGGATAAGTTAAGCCAAAAAAGTTATAGAATCATGAACTCAGAGTATAGCTGAGATTGGGGCAAGGAGCTGGACTGAAAACATAGAGATCATGTGAAAGTGTCACATTATATAGTAACCCTCCAGCCTTTTTCCCATATCCAGGTTCTGGAATTCTGGCAGCCGGGTATTTGACTCCCACCTTGACTACCACTTTGACACTCATACTCTGGGCATGAAATTGAAGCATCCTTCCCTGACCTCACATAAAAAGCTGTAGGTGCAGTCATTTGAGAATTCTCTCAGTTGACCCAGTGGATATCTGTTCAGTTGTGCTACAGTGTATTCCACCAGTCAGCAAGTCCTGCCCATGCCCAAAAGATTTCCAAACAGTTTTCTAGCATCTCACTCTTAAATATAAAGAGGCCAACTGAGGGTCAACAGATATTTGAGGCAGTGTCCAATGTGAAAGATGAATACCAAAAACAAAACAAAATGAATAAAAACAGAAGAGAAGGGACTTACAAGAACAAAGAGTAGAAGAAAACCTTAAAAAAAACCCTATAATTAATATCCTCAAAGAATAAGAGATATACATTCATAGAACAGGGATAGAATGTTATAAAAAAGAAACAATATTCATAGAGACAGAGTATATAGAATGGTGGTTGCTGGGACTTGGGGGAAGGGGAAACGGAGTTGTTTGATGGGTATAGAGTTTTAGTTTTGCAGGATGAAAAGAGTTCTGGAGATTGGTTGACAACAATGTGAATGTACTTAACACTAATGAACTATACACTTAAAAACAGTTAAGATGGAAAAACAAAAAAAAAATAGTTAAGATGGTAAATTTTATATTATGTGTATTTTACCATAATTTTAAAAAAACAATAAAAGAACAAGAAGTTGCTCTTGAAAATTAGGATAGCAAAAATGAAACCATAACAAAAAAACCAAACAACTAAATAAATAAAAGAGTAGAAAGATAAAGGTAAGGAAATCTAGAAAGTAGGACAAAAAGGATGAAGAGACAGAGAAAGGTTTTTTAAAAAAGTTGGAGGCTCAATGCAGGAGGTGAAGTATCTCAGTAATAAAAGTTAATACAAGAAGAAAAAAGAAAAACAATGCTGAGGAGGAAACTGTCAAAGAAATAATACAAGAAGTTATCCCAGTACTGAGGAACTGAGTCAACAGATTAAAAGGCTCTGCTAAGTGCTCAGCTTAATGAATAACAAGGTCTATCACTGGGCCATGCAGGAACACCGACTATAAATAGAAAAATCTAGACGTTTACAGAATAAAAAACCCCACAGATCACTTATCAGCGACCATGAATCTGAATGGTAGTAGAGTTCTTAACAGCCTTGGAAACTAGAAAGCAGTGGAGTACTGTCTCTTCAACATACTGAGGGAAAATTTTCAACCTAGAATTCCATACCAAACCAAATGATCTATTGGGTGTAAGGACAGGTTAAAGACGTTTCATCACAAGCAAGGTCTCAAAAATACTTCTTATGTATACTCCGCTTCAGGAAGCTAATAAAAGTTGTGCTTCACCAAAACTTGAGAAAACAGAGCGAAGAATCTGGAGTCCAGGAGTGGAGGGATCCAATGCAAAAGCATGAAGCAGGCATAGAAGGCAAGAGGGTACAGGGCTCTGAAGAGAGGGGTCTCCAGGGCAACACCACCACCACCCCCATAGGAATGGCTAGATCCTCTGATAACTGTGGCCCCGTGGAAAACAGAATTGAGAGGACTTCAAAGAGTTTGGAAGGTTGAGTTAGCTACAAAGAAAACTAATTAAAGGAAGAAAACTAAAACAGTATATAATTGTGACTCACAGAATAACATAAATACTGATGACTGAGGGGAGGGGAGGAAGTATACAGCAGAGCTTGGATCTCACCTATTACATAGGAAACCAATAGTTAATATCGAAACTTGATCCCAAATAAAATATATTCAATTAATATTCTTTTTCTGAAACTTTTAGTGGAAGAACGCAGTTTTGTTGAAAAGCACAGATGGCCATCAAATATGTACTTGAAGCAGCTTGCGGAATACAGGAAGTATATTCACTCCCGGAAATGTCGTTGCTTAGTAATGTAACCCTGGAGTTTTTATATACACACACTTTTTCTTGTTATTATGAAGAATGGGGTACTTCTGGGTTCTAGGAAAATTCCTGTGACTGCAACCAATATGGGAGTTAAAAAAAAAAATCACTATACAGCTTAATGTGCTTATTAGTTCTTATTGAAAAAACCTACTATTATGATCTTAAAAGGGAACAAAATATACCATAGGCTAAAATTAAGACTTCACCCGACTATATAAGGCTGTGTACAGCTATTTTTCCCTTTAAGATGCCCTATTGGTTTAGTGATATTAATACCCCTTCCATTTAAGAAATGTTTAAATTTTAAAAAAATCATGTAGGATTAATACAGAAATTTCATCATGTCTGAATAATTGCTCTATTAAAATAAGGGCCTTTTAAAGACCCAGTATGACTGTTTCTATAGTGAGAAATCTAGAAGACTGATCAGGCTGAGATCTTAGGAATAGAAATTTGCCTAGGATTTTGAAAGCGAAATGCCATTTCATTCCAAATCAATGGTAGTGTTTGAACCATAATGGAAAAAAAAATCTGTTTTTTATCTGAACAATCCAGCTGAGCCACCTTGTCTCTCCCCTGGGATTCTGATTAGGCAAGAAATCTATGGAGGACTGGCTTTGTGGCCATGTAACCTGTGTGCTTACACAAGGCCCCCTGCTTAGAAGGGCCCCATGCTTGGTTCAGTGCCCTGCAATCGCCATCTTAAAATTTGTAATAATGTTTGAAGAAGGGCCCTGCATTTTCACTCTGTACTGGGCCCCCCAGATTATGCATATCTCCTAGCAGGGTATGTTTTCTTGCTCAAACGTTATTATCTCTGAAAGCAGAAAAGAGGCACTGATATCAAGGAAAGAGAAGGAAGCTTGCTGAGGGAAGAGATCACATGGGGTTTCCCCCATGGGAAGGTCTGTACCACCCATGGCCTCCCTCCTCTGCCACCTCTGCTGGCAAGTGAGAAATGCATCATGTTGGTTTCACTTTGTAACACTCACAATTCTGGCACTACACAGATGAATACTTTCTTGATCATTCTCTAAGACCAGGATGTTGGTAAAAGTGACTGATCAGTGTGACTTTAATATGCACTTATAAAAATGCTCGTAGGAAAAGACGCTTTCTAGAGAATTTGCAATCAAAGGCTCAAGAGTTTTTCTTCTTTCAGTGTATTTACTAAGATTAGGATATCAGTGGCTTGAAGTGTGTGAATTCTTTCTGAGGACTGAAAGGGTATTTGATGAGGAATAGCATGAACCTTGTCCTTCAAGATTATCTAGTAAGTTCAGAGAAAGGATATAAATCAAGACTTGTTACATGTAGAGAAAATGGTACTAAGATAGAGGACAAAATTCTAGTTTCTCTTGTATCACATGTCAACAGAAACAATTATATCAGAAGCTCACAAGCTGAGAGATGGAAAACCACATTACTTTGTTGTTAGCATCATTTTCATCTGTAATTCGGTATTGGAATATATTTTTCTTTTAATTTCCAGTGACTTTAGAATACACATAGTTTTTCCGACTGTTCAAAGGTTTGATTAAACAGTTTTATACCATAGTATAGACACAGTATTATACAGTTGGTCCTTGGATGTATACCAACACTGTCAGAGTAAAACAGTAAAAATCCCCTACAAATATCTTACAAGAAACCTGATTTTAATTGGATTGTATTGATAAATATTACTGGAATGCATTTTTTATTTTTTGTATTTAACTTACTTGAGCTAATCAACTGTTGACAAATTCCACTTGACAAAGATTAGCATTGGAAAGAATAGATACTGTAGTAGATTTTTAGAAATTCATTCACATTTAAGGCCTTTTAAAATGCAGTGATAGCCTTTTGCTTTTCATAAGCATTTTCTTACCCCTGCATTAATTACAGCACTTAAAATTCTAAGTCAGTCTTAACTTTTAATCTAGGAAATTAAAAAATATAAGTTCTAAAGCAAAATATTTTCTTGAAAATACTATTTAGCATTTCAGTAGACCATAGATAGTTTCTAGGTTGTTGGACAAAAGTGGAAGTTGGGTTTGGGAGCTGGTGCTCTGTTGGTGCTGTGCATGTAGTTTTTATTATGAAAGTTCTTTGCCACCTGTGAGTGACTCAAACACCCCGATGTCACAGCTCTCCTGGGCTAGTCAGAACAGTAATCAAATTAGACTAGACTCTTCAATACCTTTGAATTAACTCAATTTAAAATAACAAGAATTTTTTTTTAGAAAAAACCTTACAGACTATCTTGGAGAAATGAGTGCTCTTTTTGAGTTTTTCTAATTGAAAGATTATTTCTAGATGAATGTATGCTTTGTGCTGATCTCTTGCTTCAATATATTTACCAATCATTTTAATTAGAGAAGATACTGTATGGTAGAACTAAGGCTTTTTCTTTCTGGGCCAGGTTTTCACCTTATATAACCCTTGTATACTCCTGACTACTCTGTGTTCATATTGTAGAGAGTAGGCTTATAATATAGAAGGTTCAGTAACATAGCTGAAATTCACCCTTTCTAAGCCAGCACGGTGGCTTCATATGGGCAGAAGCAGAAAACTGAAGAATTGGATAAATTTGACTGCCAAGACAGCTGAACTTTTCAACTGTAGTTTTAAAAACTACAGTACACTGATATAGCTAATTAGACAAAACGTCCTCAAAAGTATTTTATTTAATTTAAGGCATCTGTTTAATTCAATCTTTAATAATTTTGCAAAGAAGGATATGTGTGTATTTTAATATAGCCTGACCTGAATTTATATGTTTTTAGTTTTAGTATTTAACATTTTTGTAACAAATAAACCTTTTTTTAAAACAAGTTCAACACAGTGTCATGTAGTTATTTTCACCTTGTTGAATTGCTGAAGTTAACTTTGGGAATTCTGCCTTGTATTTCTCAAGCATAATTATGCTTCATGAAAACCACTATGCGTAAAATATTTAGAATGCTGTTGATATGGTAGATGTGTGTGATGAGATAAAGAAATTTATATTACCTTTAACAGCTGGTAGCAGAATTTCTCTTAACAAAAATAACTGCAATTATTTAGAAAAATGCTTTGATAATTATGTAGCCTAGAAATGAGCCCTTATAGGCTTTAGTGTTGGCTGGGGGCAAGACTTTTGAGAAATGGAGAAGCAACTTCACATAATAGAGGGTTGAGAATTTGGATCTTTCCAAAAAAATGAAAACGCAACCTACTGAATGGGAGAAAGTATTTCCAAGTCATATGTCTGGTAAAGTGTTAGTATCCAAAATATGTAAAGAACTCATACAACTCAACAGCAAAAAACCCAAATAATCCAAATAAAAATATGCAGAGGTTCTGAATAGACATTTTCCCAAAGAAGACATACAGATGGCCAAGAGGTACATGAAGAGATTCTCAAGACCATTAATTTTCAGAGAAATGCAAATCAAAATCACAATGAGGTATCACCTCCCACCTGTCAGAATGGCTATCATCAAAAAGACAAGAAATAACAGGTGTTAGCGAGGATGTGGAGAAAAGGGAACCATTGTGTACTGTAGGTGGAGAGGTAAATTGGTGCAACCACTATGGAAAACAGTCTGGAGGTTTCTCAAAAACTTAAAAATAGAACTACCATATGATCCAGCATTTCCACTTCTGGGTGTTTATCTGAAGAAGATGAAAATACTAACTCAAAAAGATATCTGTACTCCTGTGTTCATTGCAGCATTATTTACAATAGCCAAGATATGGGAACAACCTAAGTATCCATCAATGGATGAATGGATAAAGAAAATGTGCTATATATATACACACAATGGCATATTATTCGACCATAAAGTATAAAATCTTGCTATTTGTGACAACATGGATGGACCTTGAAGACATTATGCTGAGTGAAAAAGACAGAGAAAGACACATACCATATAATCTCACATATATATGGAATCTTAAACAAACTAAAACCCCCCAAAAAACTAAGCTCATAGATTTAGAGAACATATTGGTTCTCTAAGGCAAGGGATGGGGGGAGTGTGAAATGGGTGAAGGGGATCAAAAGATGCAAATTTCCACTTACAAAATTGGTCAGGAGGATATAATGTACAGCATGGTGACTATAGTTAATATTACTATACTGTATATTTGGAAGCTAAGAGAATAGATTTTAAAAGTTCTCATCACAAGGAAAAAAATTTGTAACTATGTATGGCAATGGATTTTTTTTTAACATCTTTATTGGAGTATAATTGCTTTACAGTGGTGTGTTAGTTTCTGCTTTATAACAAAGTGAATCAGCTATAGATATACATATATCCCCATATCTCTTCCTTCTTGTGTCTCCCTCCCACACTCCCTATCCCACCCCTCTAGGTGGTCACAAAGCACCGAGCTGATCTCCCTGTGCTATGAGGTTGCTTCCCACTAGCTATCTATTTTACATGTGGTAGTGTATATATGTCCATGCTGCTCTCTCACTTCGTCCCAGCTTACTCTTCCCCCTCCCCGTGTCCTCAAGTCCGGCAGTGGATGTTAACTAGACTTTCTGTGGTGATTATTTTGCAGTATATGCAAATATCATTATGTTGTATATCTGAAACTAATATAATGTTATATGTCAATTACATCTCAATTTTTAAAAATTAGACCTTTCCAGGATGGAGGAGCCCAGGTAGGAGGAGGAGAGAGACCAGGCAGCCATAACATGAGGATGGAATGTGTGCTATATAATACAACAACTCCTCCCTAGAAGTTTCCTAAACTGTCAGTTAAGTTTCCTAAACCCATAAAGGCCTCCACAGTTCCATTGGAATTCCGTTCCTAACACAAATCTGACCTGGGAATGTACCCTTCTAGAAAACTCCCATTGCTTATTAAGGAACCTCCACAGTCCTCACTGCCAGCAAGGCCTTTCCTAACCTAGCCCCATCTTTTCTGCCTTGACAAGTAGAACTGTCCATCCAGATGTCTGTGTATGTGCACACTTCATGCTCTTCCCATGGCTTGGGTTGTGTTGCCGTTTCCTGTCTACTTTGCAAACTCCAGCATATGCTGTAGAGTCCCACTTATATTATTGTACCTCTTTTGCTTTCCATGACTCTCCCAGGAAGAATTAGTTGCTTCTGCATGTGTCTTTCCTTAGCTCTTTATTCGTACCTTTCTTATGGCAGTTATTGCATTTTAGGTATTTACGTATTGGTGGGCTCTCCATGGTAATAACTTGAGGGCAGGTATCATGTCTTGATTTATCTTTGTGACCCAGATGGTTGGCTGAATGGGGAGTTGATGAACAGATAGACTGGAAGAGTGGTAGATCATTGAGGGGATGCAGAACATGTACAAAATGATCTTGGGGACACTTCTGCCTGGGAGTCTCCATTGGAGGTTAGTGTGGTGCTCCAAGGACAATGATGCTTCAAGGACAAAGGACAACCCTGCCTGAAAAACTGTCAGTGTTACACCCAATACCGGACTCTTAATCACCCTCCCCACCATGTTGCGATGGTTACAAAATTCCTGAGCCCACCTGGGCAACGGGACCTGTCCCAAATAAGGAAAGGCATCTGGCCTGTCCCACTCCCACCCCATAGAAGGAAGGTATATGTGCCTCGACCAATCAGTAAACGAAATTTTCACCTCAGACCATTCTTTTGTTTTCTGGCTATAAAAACTGATCAATAGCACATGTTTGGGCTCGACTCTCCCAGACTACTAGCAAGTTGGCCTGCTGTTCTGGCAGTGACCTTTCCCGCTAATAAATTCTATCTTCTTTACATTCTGCCTTGTGTCTGGAAATTCTTTTCCAACCCACGTTCAGACCACGACAGTTAGCAGTGAGATGGGCTGTGGGGGACAGAAAAGTTCCTGTTGTGCGTAACGAAGGGGAAACAACTCCAAAGTTACACATAATGTTTAACTGCATACAAATAATTTCCCTGGCATGCGCTGGCTGTGTTCTCAAAATCTTAATTGTCCTGCTCTACTGTCACAGCCTAATGTTCAGTAATGATCAGATTATTATGAGAGTATCTGAGATTCTCTTACATGTTCAGAGCAAAGAGCTCTCTTATTTACTCCTATTTAAGAAAATACAATTTAGTAGACACAATATATTACTTACTTTAAAAAATTAAGTGAAAAGGAGATGGGATCTCAGCCCCTCTTGGTCTGTTGGCAACTTGGACTGGTAAGTCCGCAGAACTCTTTAACTCAAAACAAACTAACCAAAACTGAACCAGTAACTTTTCCTTAAAGGCTGAGCTTAGTCCTTCATCCAGGACTTAGTGCTTATCTTGTTTTGTTCACATCCAAGCCAAATGGTGCATCCTTTTATCTTGTTTCTTCTTCCCCTAGTAACTGCATCACCACTAAAACACTTTTCTCTTAATACTTATAACTCCTGTTACTCCAGAGTTCCCAGTGGTTTAGTCTCTGATGTGTCATGTTCAAGCAGAACAGCCAAACATTATTTAAAAGGTTTCTCATTTTTTTTATATTTTAGTGTTGTCATTTTGTGATAGGTAATATATTTACCTGGCTCAAAATACTATAAAAAGTATACTTTGGGAAGAGAGTTCTTGCTCCAATCTCTGTCCCCCATCACCCCATTTCCCACATTCCCATAGGTGATCACCTTCATTTGTTTTTTATGCATCATTACAGTGTTTATTTATGGGAGTACAGGCAAAGGAAAATGCATAGTCTCATCTTTCTCCCTATGGTCAACAGAATAATGCCCTCCCTCCAACATCCACATCCTAATCCCCCAAACCTGTGAATGTTACCTTTCATGGCAAAAGGGATTTTGCAGGCATGATTTCGTTAAGACTCTGGATAAGGGAAGATTATCCTGAGTGGTCCATTTTGATCCCAAGGGCCCTTAAAAGAGGGAGGCAGTAGAGCAAGAGGAGAGGAAGCAACTGGGGATGAGAGATTTAAAGACGCTACCATTTGAAGATAGAGGAAGAGGTCATGAGTCAAGGGAGAAGGACAGCCTCTAAAGCTGGAAAAGGCAACGAACTGATGCCAAACCCTGGCCTCTGTGCACCGGCACCAAATTGAATCTCGGAGAGAGAGTTCTGGGTGAAGTAGAAGAGAATAGCTTTATTGCTTTGCCAGGCAAAGGGGGCCACAGCGGGCTAATACCCTCAAAACAGTGTGTCCCATCCCAGGGCGGGGTGGGGGGGGGGGCGGGTGGGGAGGGTGAGGGTTGTGAGGAGTCTTATAGTCAAGGGGCGGGATTTCTGATAACGATCAGGGTGCGTGCAGGGCCTGCATCCCTTCAATCTAGAGATCATCTGGCATCCGGTGGTCCCGTGATCTGTGGTTCTCAGGATATTGAACTGTGACCTTCTTTCTGGAATGAAGAATGCTTCATCGAGTAGTTAACATCTTCCATTTGTTGGGTGGGGGTTTTAGTTCTGCAGAAGAGCTCAAAGGTACTGTTCTGTGTATCCCTTGAGGGGAACCAGGACCCTGCCCCAAGGCAACAGTGTTGTTTCTTGACTGCTCCTCCCTTGTCTCTGCATTCTCTCACTTCCCTGATTAGCAACTGTTTGAAGCTGCCCTTTAGAACTCAGGAAAGGTCATAGAGGCTGAATGAAGCCTATTTCCTACAAACAGGAAATAGGGGACTAGAAAGACTTTCATGCCCTGGAGCCCCATTCGGTCCTGCCTGGTTTCAGAATTCTCCCTTCAGAGCCTACAGAAGGAAGGAACCCTGCTGACATCCTGACTTTAGCCCAGTCAGACTGATTTTGAACTTCTGACCCCCAAAACTATAAGACAATCAATCTGTATTGTTTTAAAGCCATTAAGTTTATGATCATTTGTTAAAGCAGCAAAAGGAAACAAATATACCCCTTTTCTTATATAAAGATGACATGAATTATATCCTTTGTTCTCTTTAAGGAGGATTGGATGGGTCTCAATACCTTGAACATTAGTAATTCATGAAACCGGTTGTTCTCAAAGTGTAGCCGTCATCAAATCACCTGAAGGGCTTTTAAAAACAGAACCTAGGACTTCCCTGGCGGTCCAGTGGTCAAGACTTCGCCTTCCAGTGGAGGGGGTGTGGGTTCGATCCCTGGTCGGGGAGCCAAGATCCCACATGCCTCATGGCCAAGAACCCAAGACGTAATACAGAAGCAATATTGTAACAAATTCAATAAAGACGGTCCACATTTTTTTAAAAGTTTAAATAAATAAAATAAAAACAGAACCCTGGACCCCAGCCCCAGAGTTCTGATTTTGTCAGTCTTGGTTGGGCCTTGAGAACCCACTAAACAATTCCATGTCTCTTGGGTCTGAAGCACCCAACTACTCCAGGGCTCCCTCCTCCATCAGTTTAACTTGACTTCTAGACCCATGTCCCTCCCTGTCTTCTTGATAGTTCTTCTGGCTCTTTCACCTTCCCTTCATTTTGCTAATTCTTCTTCATAAGAGTTTGACCAAAAGACCAGAGTTTCCCCCTGAGGCCTGGGCCTGTGGAGCAGTCAGGCAGAGCAGAGCTTCCCAGGATGATTTCTGCTGGTTGGGGAAGTGATGAGGGAGGTTTCAGGAGGTGGGGTCTCGACTCAGACACTCTCAGAATCACACAGTAGGCCTGCAGGCCTCACCTCGCACTGCCGTTGACCTTCCAGTCGTCTGTCGAGCTTGGGATTTCTTTAGGCTTATGCTGAGTACTGGGCCTTTTACCCTGTTGTCCAACAGATGATACAGGGCTGGGAATTCTCAGTGAATTAATGTAAAATTAAATTCTGAAAGGACTTAGAAACAGCCCTATATGCACTTTTAAACAGGAAATCTGAGTCCATCAATCTTTTCTGTTTATAATGACAGATTTTACTACTATCTCAGAATCTACTTTTTTTCCTGAAAATTGTCTACCTTTTTATTATCTTCCAATTTAAAAAATATATATTCACCTTCCCTGTAAGAATTAGAAACAATATTGGAGCACAATCATAAATAAATAATGTTTTTTACTCTGGAGGGCCTCATAGGACAAAGTTTGGTTAAACCAGTTTTGTGAGCCCTGGGAATTCTTTTTATAGGCAGCAGGTGACCACTGTCCCCTCACACAGGCTTGCTTCCAACTTCTGAGTGCTTTTCTCTTCCTCCTCTTGAATGAAAGTATCTTGCTTTTGCCTGTACTTTAGTAAGTTTAAGGCTATTGAAAAATAACTACAAACTCCTCAGTTGCAGTTTTCATAAAATTAAAATTTATGTAGACTATATTTTTTCCTAGAAATCTCTTGTCTAATTCTCTCCCCAGGGTCACCTGGGTAACTGGACACATCACTGTTCTTGGGTCTTATGGCCCCTTTGTTGGAAGAGCAGTAGGGTGGTTTTTCTAAATTTATAGTGACTTTCTCTGAGGAATGAATTGCCTCAGAGTAAATTAGGACATTTTGGTCTAGAGTAACTACATACCAAAGTCCTTGAGAGGCTATGGGTAAAACCCCTGGTAATAGGGTAGAAAGGCAGATTACAGTGCTGCAATGTCCAGGTACGGTTCACATGCTTTCCTTGACTTAGAAAGAAGAAGTTAGGATAATTTCCTTTGCAAGAATTCAAACGTAAAGATGATCACTTAAAGTAGGTACCCACCACCACCACAACAACAAAAACAACACTTTCTCTTTTATATTCCTCACTATTTTTCATGGATATGGTAAGAAAGGCTGATCTTGTATGGGACCTTAGTATTAGTAGGCATCTGATTGTATTTTACTTCATTTTTATGTGTCTTTTATCACCATTTCCAAAACATAATAGTTGCTTCAGAAATGTCTGTTGAATGTAATGGGGCACAGTTGATGGAGAACCCAACAGAGTTACTGGCCTCCAAGTTGACAGTGTTGACTGCTGTGGCCCAGGGGCCCCATTTCTGCTTAGGAACCAAGGAACTTGACCAGAGGTTTGGCCCCAGGGAGGGGGAGAGAAGTCACTCAAAACAGAAGCAGAGTGAGGCCCCACTCTCAAGGGACTTCAAGGGCAGGGCCTTCAGGGGGGGTGAGTGTGGGAGGACAGGAGACACCCGAGGGATAACTTCAGGAGACTTTGGGTCTCGTGTCCTACAGGCAGAGATGTAATTGAGTGAAATTTCTGTTACTACTGTTTATAGCTGTTATTATTAATTTCTGTTACTACTGTTTATACTGTTTATAAGCTAGGGAGGCTTGGGGAAATTGAAGTACTATTTATTATTTCAGCATTACTATTTATTGCCCTTTTACTAAGTGCCAGGCATTTTGCATATGTTATTTCCTCTTCAAAAAGATAACATATAGCACAGAAAAGTCGTCTGGTGAGGTGATTAAACACCAGTGGCGAAACCAGATTGCCCGGATTGACTCAGATCCCGGCTCCACCTCTTACTGTGTGACCTCAGATAGGTGAGGTAGGCTCTCTCTGGACTTTGCTCATTTATAAAATGGAGCTAATGGACGTAGCAAACGCGTAGGTTCACTGGGAGGAGTAAATGAGGTCATACGTGTAAAGGGCTGAAACCAGTGTCTCGCGCAGAGTTAGAGCTCTGTAAGGATTAGTATGATCACATTGTCCCAGCAATCATGTGAGCAAGGTGCTCTGAGTATCTCCATTCTAGCATGAGCACAGTGAGTGACGGCCTAAGGCCACGTAGTCAATAAGTGGCAGAGCTGGCAGAACTCATGCCTGACTGCAAAGCCCACGTGCTCTACCAACTAGCAAACAGCCTTCATAGGCATCCCAAGAAAAATGTAAAATCATCCAGCTTAGGCGGGAATTGATGCTCCCTTTGAAGGTGTTGTAACACTGCTGGCTTTGTGCCATGTGGGAAAACAAATGGAGTCTGGACATGTCCTGGCTCCGAGGTCAAGGAGTCATGCAGGTCATCACTCCTCTCCCACCTTCATCCCCACCCGCCTCCCAGGACACTATTCCAAGGTCTAATCTGATCATGATTCTTCAAATGTTATGATGGTTTAACACACCACCCTGTGGTTAATATTTGAAGTTAAGTAACCTGAGACTGATGACTGGAAAACAAACAGCATATCCTGGTATGAAGCGTCAGAGAGGAAGGTAGCTGGTTTCAGGGCATGAACAGCCAGGGAATGAGGTTTCTCTGTTAGTCCTCTTTCCTTTTAATCAATTTTAATTTCATTAGTTAACTTAGTTACTTTTAATTCTCATAGGAAGAACCCAAGCCTGGAGAGATTTGCTTAGCCACAGGCACACAGCTAGGAAATGGCCTAACCAGGATTTGAATTCTGTCCATGTGGCTTCTACACCAGGAAGATCTATACCTGGAGCAGCAATCTTGGGTTCTGGGGCCAGTTCCTCTAGGAAATGTGCAGCTTAACATGAACAATCTCTTGTTAAATAGTACAACTGAAATGGATGAATTACATAAGCTATAAAATATGCCTGAATAAAATTATTTTAAAAAGAAAGGAGGAAAGAGAAAGGGAAAAAGGAATAAAAGAAGGGAGGGAGGGAAGGAGGAAGGAAAAATATGAGTAGCTAGAAAAATGTTTTCTTACTGGTTTCATAACTACTGTAAACCAGTGATCTGGGTTCAGTGAAGCCCCACAGAACTGGATAAAAACTGGAAAACTTTGTTTCTGGGTAAATGCTTTGCATATGCCCTTGTGAACTTCTTGCGAATTTATCTCCCCCGCCTTTTCCCTTCCCCCTTCCCCACTGCATATCACACCCACAGTACAGCCTTGGGACAAGAGAATTCTACACTGAATTCTCCATGAAGAGCAAGTATAAACACCTTTTTGTGCGTATGTTTGCTTTTGGTAAAGGCATGCTTGCTGCAATCCACAGAGTCCTAGGATCTCTGACTGACTGAAAGAGTTTTGTGTTAAGGATGCCATTTATACAGTTGCTGATGCTTAGGACTGTGTTGTTTACTAACACATCCCAGATGCTGATTTAGTACATCTGGAAGGGCTAAAGAGTTCAACTGGATTTAGGGCCTGGTTAGGCTCACCTGCTTATGACCTTTTGTGACCCATTCCCACATCATCCCTTCAAGCTGGAGGTGCCCCTCCAGGGGGCTGTTTCCCTGCCATCTATCCTTTGTTGTCCTCTTCCTATGTCTCAGCAAAGGGAGGGAGATGAAAGTGTGTATATGTGAGGGGTTTGGTGAGAATAAGAGCATAGTTGTTGTTTTAATAGACTTTTTAAAAATAAATTTATTTATTTTATTTATTTTTGGCTGCGTTGGGTCTTCATTGCTGCACGTGGGCTTTCTCTAGTTGCGGTGAGCGGGGGCTACTCTTCGTTGTTGTGTGCGGGCTTCTCATTGCGGTGGCTTCTCTTGTTGCGGAGCACGGGCTCTAGGCGCGCGGGCTCAGTAGTTGTGGCTCGTGTGCTCTAGAGCGCAGGCTCAGTAGTTGTGGCGCGCGGGCTTAGTTGCTTCGTGGCATGTGGGATCTTCCCGGACCAGGGCTCGAACCCGTGTCCCCTGCACTGGCAGACGGATTCTTAACCACTGCGCCACCAGGGAAGTCCTTAATAGACTTTTTTTTTAGAGCAGTTTTAGCTTCACAGCAAAATTGAGAGGAAGGTACAGAGGTTTCCCATATTCCTCCTGCCTCCACACGTACATAGCCTCCCCCATTAGCAAAATCCTCTCCCCCAGAGTGATACGTTGGTTACGATTGATGAACCTCATGGATGCATCATAGTCACCCACAGTCAGTAGTTTACATTAGGGTTCACTCCTGGTGCCGTACGTTCTGTGGGTTTGGGTAAAGGTGTAACAACATGTATCATACAGAATAGTTTCACTGCCCTAAAAATCCTCTGTGCTCTGCCTGTTCATCGCTCCTACCCCCAACCTCTGGCAACCACTGATACCTTTACTGTCTCCATAGTGTTTTGCTTTTTCTGGAATGTCATATAGTTGGAATCATACAGTATGTAGCCTTTTCAGATGGGCTTCTTTCACTTAGTAATATGCTTTGAAGGTTCCTCCATGTCTTTTCAGGGCTTAATACCTCATTTCTTCTTAGTACTGAATAATATTCCATTGTCTAGATGTACCACAGTTTATTTTCAGTACCTTCTACTGAAGGACATCTTGGTTGCTTCTAAGTTCTGGTAATTATGAATGAAGCTGCAATAAACATCCATGTGCAGGTTTTTGTGTGGACATCAGTTTTCACCTCCTTTGCGTGATTACCAGGAGTGCATTGCTGGGTCACATGGTAAGAGTATGTTTAGTTTTGTAAGAACCCACCAAACTGTCTTCCAAAGTGGGTATGCCATTTTGCATTCCCACCAGCAATGAATGCGTTCCCGTTGTTCCATATCCTCGTCAGCATTTGCTGCTGTCAGTGTTCTGGATTTTGGCCATTCTAATAGGTGTGTAGAGATATCTCACTGTTGTTTTAATTTGCATTTCAGTCTTTTATCAGATATGTCTTTTGCAAATATTTTCTCTCAGTCTCTGGCTTGTTTTTTCATTCCCTTCACAGTGTTTTGGGTGTGGCTGAACTGCACTGACTCCACTTTGTCAGCTCCACCTTAAGCCCACAGTTGTATTGCCCTCCTCTCTGCAGGACTGAGCTTTAGTCTACTCACAAGGAATGCACCCAAGCCAGCTAGGTTCCCTATCAACTTTTACCCTTTCCTTCATCTGATATGAAAACTGGAAGAATGCCTTTTGCTGAACCAGATGGCAATGAGACCCCTGGTTCCTGTCAGTGAGGATGTGATTTTCCCTATTAGTCAGATTCTATTTTTAGCTTCGGCTCCTTTAAATTCCCCTGTACCCCTTTAGGCAGTGTGGCATACAGCCGCTAATGCCTCTGGATCATCAAACACCTGATCCTGTCTGTGTCAGTTACCCCCAATAAACTTCATAGTTACACTTTATGGAATTGCCTGCTTTGTTTTTTGGTCTCAAAGTCCCTTCTCAGTTTGGAGGGTATTATTCAATATCTCCACCTTCCAACACTTTCACAGAGCAGAATTTTTAAAAGTTCAGTGAAGTCTAGCTTATCAATTCTTCCTTTCATGGGTCATGCCTTTGGTGTTATATCTCAAGACATCACTATACCCAAGGTCATTTAGATTTTCTACTATGTCATTTTCTAGGAGTCTTATAGTTTTGCGTTTTACATCTATGTCTTTGATCCATTTTGAGTTAAGTTTTGTGAGGGATGTAAGATCTGTGTCTAGATTCATTGTTTTGCATGTGGATGCCCAGTTGTTCCAGTGCCATATGTTGAAAAGATTCTCTTTGCTCCGTTGCATGGCATTTGCTTCTTTGTCAAAGATCAGTCGACTGTATGTATGTGGGTCTATTTCTGGGCTCTCTATTCTGTTTCATTGATCTATGTGTCTATTCTTTTGTCAATACCACATCATCTTAATTACTGTAGCTTTATAGTAAGTCTTGATGTCTCATAATGTCAGTCCTCCAACTTTGTTCTGCTGTTGACTATGCTGGGTCTTTTGACTTTCTGTGTAAACTTTAGAATCAGTTTGTAAAATCCAAAAGTAACTTGGTGGGATTTTGATTAGGATTGCATTGAATCTATAGATCAGGTTGGGAAGAACTGACATCTTGATAATATTGAGTCTTCCTATCCATGAACGTCAAATATCTCTCCAGTTATTTAGTTCTGTGACTTTTTTTTGTTGGCCATGCTGCACTGCTTGTGGGATCTTAGTTCCCTGACCAGGGATTGAACCCAGGCCCTGGAAGTGAAAACGCTGAGTCCTAACCACTGGACCATCAGGGAATTCCCTTTGAGTTTTTTTAAAATCCTCAGGTTCATTTATGTTAAATAGGAAAGTGATTGACTTTCACATATTATTACCCTTGTATCCTGAAACCTTGCTGTAACTGCCTGTTAGTTCTAGGAGTTCTTTTGTCGATTCTTTTGGATTTTCTACATAGACAATCATGTCATCTATGAATAATGACTGTTTATTTCTTTATTCACAATCTGTATACCTTTTGTTTCCTTTTCTTGTCTTATTGAATCAGCAAGAACTTCCAGTATGATGTTGAAAAGGAGGGGGACAGTCTTGCCTTGTACCTGATCTTAGTGTGAAGCTTTAAATTTCTTGCCATTACATGTGATGTTAACTGTGGGTTTCTTGTAGATCTTCTTTATCAGATTGATGATGTTCCCCCCATTCTTAGTTTACTGAGAGTCTTTATCATGAATGGGTGCTGGATTTTTGTCGAATGCTTTTTCTAGATCTTTTGGTATGATCATGTAATTTCTGTTGTTTAGCCTGTTAATGTGATTGGTTACATTAATTGATTTTCAAACATTGAGCCAGTCTTGCATACCTGGGATAAATCTGCTGGATTGAGGTGTATAATTTTTTTTATACTTTGTTGGATTTGATTTGCTAATATTTTGTTGAAGAATTTTGCATCTATGTTCATGAGACATATAGGTCTGTAGTTTTCTTGTAGTGTTTTTGTCTGGTTTTGGTATTAGGGTAATGCTGGCCTCATATAATGAGTTAGGAAGAATTCTTTTGCTTCTATTCTCTGAAAAATATTGTAGAGAATTGGTATAATTTCATCCTTAAATGCTTGATTAGAATTCACCAGCAAACCCATATGGACCTGGTGCTTTCTGTTTTGGAAGATTTTTTTTTTTTTTTACAATTCAGTGATTGGAAGATTATTAATTATTGATTCAATTTCCTTAATAGATAGAGTCCTATTCAGATTGTCTATTTCTTCTTGTGTGAGTTTTGGCAAGTTGTGTCTTTCAAGGAATTGGTCCATTTCATCTAGGTTTGTGGGCATAGAGTTGTTTATAGTATTCCTTTAGTATCCTTTTTAAAAAAAAATATATATATATATATATTAATTTATTTGGTTGCACTGGGTCTTAGTTGCGGCATGCGGGCTCCTTAGTTGTGGCATGCGAACTCTTAGTTGCGGCATGCATGTGGGATCTAGTTCCCTGACCATGGATTGAACCTAGGCCCCGTGCATTGGGAGCGTGGAGTCTTTTCCACTGTGCCACCAGGGAAGTCCCTATTATCCTTTTAATGTCTATAGGATCTTTAGTGATGTACCTTCTTTCATTTCTTATATTTGTAATTTG
The DNA here is from genome assembly GCF_028023285.1 of Balaenoptera ricei. NCBI lineage: Eukaryota > Metazoa > Chordata > Mammalia > Artiodactyla > Balaenopteridae > Balaenoptera > Balaenoptera ricei. The sequence continues at coordinate 77,835,633 of NC_082641.1, forward strand.
TCTCTTCTCTCTCTCTTTCCCTCTCTCCCTCTCTCCCTTTCTCCCTCCCTCTCTTTTTTGCCTCTCGCCCTCTCTTTTTTAAGTAACCTAACTAAAGCTTATTGATCTTACTGATCTTTTCAAAGAATCATTTTTTGGCTTTGTTGATTTTCTCTATTGACTTCCTGTTTTCAAAAATTATGTCGATTTTTGCTCTCATTCTCATTATTTTTTTCTCCTACTTAATTGGGGTTTGATTTGCTTTTGTTTTTTTAGTTTCCTAAGGTAGAAGCTTAGATGACTGATTTTAGATCTTTCTTTTTTTAAAATATATGAATTTAATGCTGTAACTTTCCCTCTAAGGACTGCTTTTGCTGCACCCCACAAATTTTGATAAGTTGTCTTTTCATTTTCATTGAGATCAAAAATATTTTAAATTTCTCTTGAGGTTTACTCTTGGACCCATGTCTTATTTAGAAGTGTGTTGCTTAACCCCTGTGTATTTTAGGATTTTCCAGGTATCTTTCTGTGTTGATTTCTAGTTTAATTCCATTGTGGTCAAGAGCACACATTGTATGATTTCTGTTCTTTTAAATTTGTTAGGTGTGTTTTATGGCCCAGAATGTAGTCTACCTTAGTGAATGTTCCATGTGAGCTTGAGAAGAATGTGTATTCTGCTGTTGTTGGATGTAGTCTACAGATGTTGATTATATCCAGTTGATTGATCATGTTGTTGAGTTCGACTATGTCCTTACTAATTTTCTGCCAGCTGGATTTGTCCATTTATGACAGAGAAGTGTTGAAGTCTTCAGCTTTAATGGTGGATTCATCTGTTGTTCATTGCAGTTCTGTCAATTTTTGCCCCATGTATTGTGATGCTCTTTTGTTAAGCACATACATGTTAAGCATTGTTATGTCTTCTGGAGAGTTTATCCGTTTATCTTTATGTAATGCCTTTCTTTATCCTTGGTAACTTTCCTTGCTTTGAAGTCTGCTCTGCTTTCTTTTGATTAGTGTTAATATGGTATGTCTTTCTCCATTCATTTACTTTTAACCTCTATGTGTCTTTATATTTAAAGTGGGGTTCTTGTAGACAACATCTTACTGGGTCTTGTTTTTTGATCCACTCTGACAACCTCTGTCTTTTAATTGGTGCTTTTAAACCATTGACATTCAAAGTGATAACTGATATACTTGGATTATCTATCATATTTGTTAAAGCCTTCTATTTGTTGCCCATGTTCTTTGTTCCAATTTTTGTCTTCCATTTTTTTCCCTGCCATTTGTGGCTTTAATTGAGCATTTTATATGATTGTGTTTTTTCTCTTTCAGCGTGTATCAGTTATACTTTTTTTTTCTTCCCTATTTTAGCTGTTGCCCAAGAGTTTGCAATATACATTTACAACTAGTTCAAGTCCACTTTCAAACAGCAATATACTGCTCCACAGGTAGTGCAAGTACCTTATAATAACAAAATAATCGTAATTCCTCCCTCCTGTCCCTTGTATCATTTCTGTCACTCATTTCATGCATACATAAGCATACATAAACTCATATATATGCATAAGCATCCATAATCAAATACATTGTTGTTATTATTATTTTGAACAAACTGTTATCTGTTAGATCAATTATGAATAAGAAAAATAAAGTATTTTTCACTTGTTCCTTCTTCAGTGTTCTTCCTTTCTTTATGTAGTTCAAAATTTCTGATCTATGTCATTTTTCTTCTCTCTGAAGAACTGTTAACATTTCTTGCAAGGTAGGTATGCTGACAACACATTCCTTCAATTTTTGTTTGCCCAAGAAAGTCCTTATTTCTGCTTCACTTGTGAAGAGTAATTCCCCAGTGTACAGAATTCTAGCTTGATGGGGTTTTTCTCTCAACACTTTAAATATTTCAGTCCACTCTCTTCTTGCCTTCATGATTTCTGAGAAGTCAGATGTAATTTTTATCTTTGCTCTTCTATAAGTAAGGTGTTTTTTCCTCTGGCTTCTGTCAGGATATTTTCTTTATCTTTTATTTTCTGCAGTTTGAAAATGATATGTTTAGGTGTAGTGGGTTTTTTCGTCATTTTTTTTCTGCTTGGTGTTCTCTGAGCTCTCTAGATCTGTGGTTTGGTGTCTGGGGAAATTCTCAGTCATTATTACTTTAAATATTTCTTCTGTTCCTTTTTGTCTTTCTTCTCCTTCTGGTATTCCTATTATGTATATCTTACACCTTTTGTAGTTGTCCCATAGTTATTCGATATCCTGTTCTGGGTTTTTCAGTATGAGACAGGAAGGGGGCAGGGCACAACATTTACAAGAATGACATAGCCAGAGGACACGACATAAACTGATTAGAATCAACTAGGTCCAAGATGGCGGACAAGTTGACTTCCACTAGACCTTGAGCCTCAGTATATGCTCTTTGTAACACATCAGCAAGCTAAACGACACACACACAGGCGCCATGACAGTTACAAGGCCGACCATAAAGGTCAAAAAGTGGGTGGTGGCCCAATTCCTGGAAATCCCCACGCCTTCCCCAAAATAGCCGGAATACTACCCCCACTCATTAGCCTATGAAATAACCCACCCCTATAAAAACTGACAACCCCATACCCTGGTGCCTCTCTCACCTTCTGAGATGGCCCACACTCTGTCTATGGAGTGTGTTTCTCCCTGAATAAAGTTTCTTTCACTTTGCTGTGGCTGGCTCTTAAATTCTTTCCTGCACGAAGCCAAGAACCCACACTTGGCAGCCGTCCCAGGGACTCAGACATGACCTGGGATGTGACCATCCTTTCGCGCCCCACTCTCTTTCCTGCGTCAAGTATTTTTTTCTCTTTGTTTTTAAGTTTTGGAGGTTTATTTTGAGACATTCTCAAGCTTAGAGGTTCTTTCTTCAGTCTTAGTTTGGGCTGCTATAACAAAATACCACAGACTGGGTAGCTTATAAATAACAGAAATTCTATTTCTCACAGTTCTGGAGTCTGGAAAATCCAAGATCAAGGTGTTGGCCCTCTTCCCGGTTCATAGCCTGCAGCTTCTCACTGTGTCCTCACATGGTGGAAGGGAGTGTTGTGGGATCTCTTTTATAAGAGCACTAATTTACTAATTCACCCTCATGACCTAATTGCCTCCCAAAGGCCCCACCTTCTAACACCATTGCATTGGATATAAGGATTCTAACATGAGTTTGGGGAGGACACAAACATTCAGATCATAGCACATGTCAAGTGAACTAATGAGTCCATCAAAGGCATTCTTCATTTCTGTCACAGTGTTTTTGGTCTCTAGCAGTTCTTTTTGGCTCTTTCTTAGAATTTCCATCTCTTTGCTTACATTGCCCGTTTGTTCTTTCATGCGGTTTACTTTATCCTTTATCCTATAGCATCCTATAGCCTTTAGCATGTTCATCGTAGCTGTTTTAAATTCCCAGTCTGATCATTCCAACAGCCCTGCCTAATGCTTCTCTATCTCTTCCAACTGTGGTTTTTGCCTTTTAATATACTAGTAATGTTTTCTTGATAGCGTGAGACAATGAACTGGGTAACTGCTGTTAAGTAGGTATTTAGTAATGTGGTGGTAAGATGTGTGGAAGGAGGGGAGCCTGTTACATCCCTTTGATTAGGTCTCAGTCTTTTTAGGGAGCCTGTGAGCTTCACATGTGCTTCTTGGTGCCCACACCCTGGGGGGGGGGGGTTGCCCTGTCTAAGTAGAGTAGGGTGGCTAGAATGGAGTTGGGTATTTCCCTCTTCCCTTAAGGAAGGCCAGAAGGAGCTGGAGTTGGGGTTTTCCCTTCCCCCAGGTCAGTTAGGCTCTGATAAAACCCCAGCACATTAGGCTGTAGTTAGAGAGTTAACTCTTGAGAACAGACCTTGTTAAGAAAAACAGAATGCTCTGGCTTATTTCCAAATGGTTCCTTTTCTGCTCTCCCTGCTTAAAGCATGAGGGTTTTTCCCTCCAGCATTCACTGTGAGAACCTCATTAGAACTCCAGATGGTAAAACTCACAAAAGCATGGGCCCTCTGATGACTGGGTCCCCTTGGAGTTTTTAGCTCTGAGCGTGGTCCTCATGGAGCCTCCAGCCATTCCTTGATCACAGCTCAGGTTCCCCTCCCCCAGCACTAATTCTCATGTAAGTTGAGATTCTCGGTATTTGCCTGTCAGTCTCCCCAATTTGGGGGGCACTGGTTTGCTCTATGACCTCACTTCTCTTATGGATTTAAGAAGAGTTATTGATTTTTCAGTTATTCAGCTTTTCACTTTTTGTTAGGATGGAGTGGAAACTTCCAAAAACTTCTTACATGCCGAATTGGAAACTGGAAGTCCTCAGTAGCATACATTTTAAAAGTTTATCAGATAAAAGGCTCGGACTCTCAAAATGAGTGCAAGTCCTGCAGGCCAGCACATCACGTAGCCCGGCATTTCCCAAACGCATTTGACCGCGAAGCCCCTTTCCTCGTGTACCATTTATCAACATGCCATGGAACCAGTTTTCTGAAGAACCTACTCGGAGGAACACTGAGCTGGAGCACAGTGCATGCTGGAGAAGTATCAAGTTGTTCCTTGAAGTTGTGGCTCAGAGCCCAGAGGCCCAGGGAGGCCCTCCTTTGGTCATTCCATTAAACCAGGAAACACAGTCCCCTTTACAATGAAAGCCCTGGTTAAATGCAGAGCAGTGCTGTGTGCTCCTGGAACCCTGCTGGGCTCGAATCCTGGCTCTGCTGAGAGCTCCTGGGCAACTTAACCTCGCTGCGCCTTAGTTTTGCCATCTGTAGAATGGAAATGATAATGACTAATGTTAGTTGGCTTATAGGGCTGCTGTGAGGATCACATGAGTGAAAACATGGTCAAAACTTAGAAAGTGCTTGGCACCCAGTGTGTGCAGCTGGGTCTTTCCAAGCTTCTTCCATCAGTGTACCCTGCAGACTCTCACATTCACCTGTTTCAACCAAGGGGGACACTATATAGCCTCTTTAAAATGCCTAGGAAACATGGGGTAAAACCCATACCTTGATTTTGGTGTGAGTTAACCATTATTTGATACTACCTTTACACTGCAGCTGTTTTCTAGATTTTGATCTGTATAAGTAGGAAGACGGAGGAGGACCAGTGTTAGCCCTCTCTTTGGTACAGGGAACTAGTCTCCAATATTTCCAAACTTGTAGACACCCCTCCTTTTTTTCAATATTAAAAAATGGGACAGGCCACAGCCTCTCCACATGTAGTCATTGCGCTTTAACCATTGACTGAAACAAAAGTAATAATCAAAAGCTATTATCAATGTTAGGATGCTTTTTTAAAAAGTAAATGTTTTAAATAGATAATTATATGTACACGCAGTGATCCTTGAAATGAATTTATGTTTTATTTCCTGCTGCTGCTGCCATGTAAGGAAATAGACCAAGAAAACCTTTTATTTTTATTATTTTATTTTATTTTCTTGGCCGTGCCATGTGGTATGTGGGATCCTAGTTCCCCGACCAGGGATCGAACCCGGGCCCCCTGCCTTGGAAGCGTGGAGTTTTAACCACTGGACTGCCAGGGAAGTCCCCAAGAAAACCTTTTAACTGGGTAAATCAATTATTCACCTTTATTAAAATATTAGAAGCTATAGATGCAGTGAAAGATACATGCGATGGCACCTCTTTATATATACCCGTGTAAAATCAGAGTATCTGTATATTCTCTGACCCTCTCAGTAACCCTGAGACCCCTCCCCAGGTTCTGCAGGTCACAGGGTTCACTCTCCTGTAGTCAAAGAATAATCAGTGGAGAAAGGGTCCTCATACTAAAGACCATCCTTTTAGTAAGAAACACTTATCCCTCACTTCTCAAAATCTTACGAAGGGGGGATGTCCCTTCTTGTGCCAGCTCAGGGGTGTTTAAGGGAACACTTTGCATCCATTGATCCATCCCTCATTTGGACAGGGGGAATTTCTCAGTTAGGTTCAGGACAGTCCAGCAGCCATTGGACCTCACCTGAATGCAAAGAGTTTGGGGTAAATTGGCCTCAAAAGTGGCCTAAGAGGAGGGGCGAGGGAGGGAAGGATTGGAAGCTTGGCATTAGCAGATGCAAACTGTATATATAGGGTGGATAAATGACAAGATCCTACTGTATAGCAAAGGGAACTATATTCAATATCCTGTGATAAACCAGAAAAGAATATGAAAAAGAATATTAATATATGTCAAAAAAAAATGGAATCAGACTATAAAAAAAGGGAAAGTGGCTTAAAGCCACATTGTACCCTCACTAGTGCTACCTGCCTCGGGCTTCCTGGATGGAGAGAAGAACCAGGGCTCCTCTCTGGTTAACCTGTGGTTTATCTATCTGGGACCACCCACATTCTTCCCTTCTGGAGGCAGCCTGAGACCCATCCTTTCCTTCCCTTGCACTCTCTTGCCCTCTCTGGCACTCTCCAAACATTCAGCGACTGTGTTTGTGACTGGGATCATCCAAGTAGTGGGCTAAGGGCACTCAGAGTCAGTTTTGCACGTCCACTCTTGCCACAGAGGGGGGTTGCATTCTAACTGTTGGGGGGCAGCCTGGGTGGCCACAGGTTCCAGCTGAGCTAATTTGGTCTTCCGGGGAGCTGTCAGTCCTCCATTCCTAGAGTGAGTCCTCTGGTCCCCGTAGTCTAACCAGAGTTAGAACCCAGGGCAGATTAGGTTAAAGGTCATCCATCCTCAGCCCTCAGGATGACTTGGAAGAATCATAAGGAAAGGCAGTGCAAAATCCCCACCTTCCCACCTTAAAGACAACTTGTGATTTTATGTACAGACTATTCCAAGTTTCACAAGGCACACGACAGAAAACTAAGAAGGCAGCTGCTCTGCTCTCTCCTGAGAAAGCTCAGCTGCAGGCCTCCAGAGCCTCCAGCCCCGCTGGGTGGGACGGAGGACCCCAAACGAGCAGGAAGAGCCACTAGGAGTAAAATCCCAGGCGCACTAGGCGAGGCCCCCCGAGAGGTTACGCAGAGTTCTGCGCTTTCACTGGCTCTGCGATACCCCTCCATCCCCCCTCCCCTCTTCAGCTCTGCGTAGCTCACCAGAAAAGTCACCTGGGGACAGGAAACATAAATCATGTGTAAATATAGACCCGTGTTTAAATATCACTTATGCTTAAAGGGACCAGGCCAGAATTCTCTTCCACTAATTAGTAAGATTAAATTCTTCCCCTTCAAATGTCCAATGTACTTAATAAGAAAAGATCACTATTAATATAGCAAAGGGATTTTAGTTAAAATATCTCAGCCCAATTCTTTAAAATATTTCCCAGGACCCACTAAAAATTGTTATGGCGCAGTGAATGAGGGAGCATGGCTTTCTCTTACAACCAAATGTCAAGGTAATGGCCTAATGATACCCACTGGGGATATAAATAGTGTGATCTGGGCCACCCTGATCACCCCTGGCTGTTGTTTCCCCTTAAGGGCCATCTTTGGACAACCTTGAATTGGGAAGAATGGCTGTCAGGTGTCCCACTCCAGGGGCCAGTCTGGAAGGGGCAGACTGAAGGCAGTTATTAAAATGAGATACATGCAGGAGATTGAATCACTTGCTTTTTAAAGTAAACCAAAGGAATAGAGCTTTGGCTATGAAGTTTTTGCCTGGTTATTCTTGTTGCTTCCCTCTGCCAACCCCGTGTGCCAACTTCTTGGTGCTCTTTGGATGACAGTCCTTTTTATCCCTGCATATCACACCGAATTACTCAGCAAGGAACAGACAGAAAACAGAAGATTACATGAGAGTCTGCACACTGACGAGGGGGCTGCCAAATCCCTTTCCCCTACTTGGCAGCCAGAACCTGGTGGCACGCCCCAACCCGCTGGGAAACTGGAGAAACTGAACAGCTGAAAAGAAAAACGTCCAGGAGCTAACAGCTGGGTAGTCGGCAGCTAATCATTCATTCATTCACTCATTCATTCATTCAAACACCTAACAGATACTTATGAAGTACCTACTATGTGCAAGCAGTCTTCTTGAGGCTGCAGATACAGCAGTAAATAAACAGACACAAATTCCTGGTCTCAAGGGGTTAGTAGTGAAGACAGATAGTAAATAAAGTAAATAAGCAAATTATACAACATATTAGCTGATAAATGCTATAGAGAAAAAACAAGGAAGAGGGATAGAGAATGCCAAGTGAAATTTTAAATAGGGTGATGTGGGAGGACTTGCTGAGAAGGTGACATTTGAACAAAGGTTCTGTGGTGAAGCCCACCAGTTGACAAGCCCAATTCATGCACACACAAATCTTCCAACCAGGTTTTGGTGCCTCATTCTTAAATATTTACGCACAGCCAGATTGCAAATGTTCAATGCAGAACATTGGAAGATCTTCAAATTTAAGCAGAAACAGAACATAGGAACTCAGAGAGAATGCTGGAATCAGAAGACAGCTTTTTAAAAAGCCCCAACTATAATTAATATCCTTTGAGAGAGAAAAGAAAAGATTGCATCCATAAAACAAGAACAAAAAAATATTAAAAAGGAAACAACTGAGAACAGGGAAAAATTCTTGGAAATAAGAAAAAAATCACAGTTGGAAAAAAACCTCAGTAAAAATGTTTTTAAAAATCTCAATAACCTCAGCAAGGTAAGGTACTGCATTTATGAAGCAAAAACAATTCTAGAAAAAAAAGAAACACTCAAATAATATTGAAGAGCTGTTGAAAGTTAAAAACATTATCAGAAATTAAAAACTTGATAGAAAAACAAGGAGGGGAAAATGAGTAAATCCCTCAGAATAAAACAAAGAAAACAGGAGAGAAAATATAGCAAAAACTAGAGGACAAGTCCAGGAAAGCCAGTATCGGATTGCTAGGAGCTCCAGAAAAAGGACGCAAAGAAAATGGAGGGGAGGAAAGTATCCATAAAATAATCCAATAAAATTTCCAATGGGCCTTTCAAACCTCCAAGTAGCCCCTAAAATAGACCCTCCCCAAGGCACATCACTGTGATATTTCAAAGGGAAGATTTTCTAAGTTTCCAGAATATAAAACAAACAAGAAAACCAAACAGGTCATCAAGAATCAGAACGGCTTCAGAGTTCTTAACAGCAGCACTGAAAGCCAAAGACCATAAGCAGTGTCTTCAGACTTCCAGAGGAAGATGACTTCCAACTAGAAGCTCTATCCAGGTGAACTATCAATCAAATATCAATCAAATAATAATATTTTCAGACAAGCAAGGTTTCAAAAGGTTTACTTCCCATTCTCTTTTCCTTAAAACTTATGGAGGATATATGGTCCTCCAAAATGAACAAGACTAAAAAAGAGAAAGATACAATGTGCTAATTTTCCTTTGACAGCCATTCTCCCCTTCTTTCTTTCTTTTTTTAAAACATTTATTTATTTATTCAAAACAAACAACTGTTTTTTTTGTTGTTGTTGTTGTTTTTCCTGCCCTAGACTGCACCTTTGCTCTGGGAAGGTTTTTTCGGGTTTTTTTTTTAATTAATTAATTTAGTTATTTATGGCTGTGTTGGGTCTTAGTTTCTGTGCGAGGGCTTTCTCTAGTTGCGGCAAGCAGAGGCCACTCTTCATCGCGGTGTGCGGGCCTCTCACTATCGTGGCCTCTCTTGTTGCGGAGCACAGGCTCCAGACGCACAGGCTCAGTAGTTGTGGCTCATGGGCCTAGTTGCTCCACGGCACATGGGATCTTCCCAGACCGTGTCCCCTGCATTGGCAGGCGGATTCTTAAGCACTGCGCCACCAGGGAAGCCCCAAACAACTTTTTATTGAAGTTTAGTTGATTTATAATGTTGTGTTAGTTTCAGGTATACAGCAAAATCATTCATTTATATACATATATATATGTTCTTTTTCAGATTCTTTTGCATTATAGGTTATTATAAGATACTGAGTATAGTTCCCTCTGCTATACAGTAGGTCCTTGTTTATGTATTTTATGTATAGTAGGGTGTATCTGTTACTCCCAAACTCCTAATTTTCTTTCAATGTACACCTCCCTGAGTTTTAGCTGGGCAAGGGGCTTCCCAGCAGGGACACCACGGCCTAGTGTCACCCACAGCTAACTTCTGGGCAATGGGATATGAGCAGAAGTGGTGCACACAACCCCTGGGTTGATTGTGATTTCAGAGAGCAAAGCCACCTGCTTGCCTCTGAACTCTTACAAGAGAAATAAGCTTCTGTCTTTATGTTTTTGTTACAGCACTTTAGCTATAACAAATACTTATGGGGTGTGGGAAACAGGAGATCCAACTCAGGATGGAGAGCAATGGAATCCCCAGGATGACAGTGAAGGGAGATCCCAGGAAGAGAGCTGTGCTCTGACGTGGACAGCAAACAGTCCAGATTGGAGCAGTGAAATGCCCCATGTTGAGAGCTCAACTGTTGTCTTTTTTTTTTTTTTTTTTTAACTTGGGGTGAGAATGCTTAAATGAGCCTGAAGCAGATCGTTATCTGAACTTAGTTTGCCTTGTGCTGATGACATTTCTGTTCTCCATGCCACAACCTTGGCTAGTTGAGGGGGTACGGGCTTGCCACACTGCTATGGACGTGGTGTGCTTGGACCTGTTCCTGAAAGCTGGAGGCTGGGGCCACGGAAGCCGAAAATGCAGAGCAGCCCATTTCCATGACATATTTCTGGGGGATGCCCAGTACCTGTTCATACAATAACCTCCCCAGTATGGGTTGCCCAGTGTTTCCAAAGACTCATTTGGGAATACCCCTTTGGTAAACTCCCAGGGAAACAGAAGCTAATCTATGACTCAGAGCCTCTGTTCAGCTTATCTTCTCCTGAGGCCCTTCATCTGATGGTGAGAATACTGCCCTTTCCTTACACAGCTAGGTTGGTGTTTGCTATTGCTTTTCAAAACTAAAATGTATTGCTGAGGGATATTGTAGGAAGTAAAACTATAAAGGATCAGAATGATTACAACAAAATGAACTAGAGATCATCTCTGTGAAGGGAAGAAGGGGATACATTGGGAGGGGGCACATGGGCCTCTACAGTACGGTTTTTTTTTTTTTTTTTTTATCTTTTGGCATGTGGGATCTTGGACCACCAGGGAAGTCCTGGGCCTCTAAGGTCCTTTATCAGTACTCTGGAAGCACGCTGTTATATGGGTGCTTTACTTCTTAACTATGGAAGCAGATACATGGGTGTTCATTTAAATAGAACTATGCATTCTATATATTCTTATATATGTCTAATACATTTTACAGTATTTCTAAATAGCTTAAATACCTATGAAACTGATAAATGTGTGGCCAGGACTGGGGTTTGAGAGGGGTGGAGTAGTGTTGTTTGACATTTTAAACCACATGCATGTATTGCTTTGATAAAATAGAACCTCTGTGCTAGAAACTGGGCATATGAAGGTTTTTACGTCGAGGCTACTGCCTTTGAGTATTTCTGAATATGGCAAGAGACCAGTACAGATGATTAACTGCAATACAGCCTGATGTTTTAAGATTACAGAAGAAGGAGCAATGACTTTTTTTAGTCAAGAGGCAGTGAGAGGAGAGGGTAGGTCCAGAGGGGAGAGTCTGTAAATCAGGCCTTGAAGGCAGGGTTTGAAAGAAGAACAAAGGATAAGAAAGGGTATCTCAGGAGGAAGGAACACAATGAGCGAGGACATAGAAATGTGAAAGAAAGAGCAGGCAGGTGGTCTGGAGGTGATCAGGGACTGTACAGTTTGCACACTGCACAGCCTCCAGGGGTGGCATTCATAGTGTTGTGCAGTGTGTAACCTACTCGATCATCCACAGCCATCTGGTTGAAGGGAGTGGTTAGGGTGCATAAGGGAAGGGAGAGGAAGCCAAAAGTACGAGAGTATTAGGAGAGAAACAGGCAAATGGAATGTGAAAAAGACTATTATTGAGTCCTAAACATTATTCGGTAGGCTAGTGTTGACATATTCAAATTATGAAATTTACAAAATTATACCAACCGTTTATACTTAATGAAGGACAATGGCATGTGCCTGCAGGGGATGAACCTGAAAAAACTTTAAGTTGGTATATTCTGCAATAATCACATTCCTTAAGGTCTTGAGAACGTAGAAAAGAATTGGACAAAAATCACTGTGTGATCCATGGGTACTTCTTTATTAGAGAAGAAATTAACCATCCATACTACAGACTTACAGAGGGAAATTAACTTAATCTTGCAATTCTAGAGCAACCTTCACAATAAGGAATTCTTAAGCTTTCATAGCGTGAGGGGGAAAGAAAGGAGAGAGAGAAAATCATTTAGAACAGAGTTTCCCAAATTTGGCTACTTTCACAGACATATTCTTGGAGGTGGGGTTACAAGTTTTCTATGTAACATTTAAAATTTTATGTTTTACTTTTGTTTATAAACAAATTAATACACACTTGTTCAGGATTCCCTGGACAACCATCTTACGTAACAGAGTGTTGCCACGTGATCGTAGCATCTGCATTTATACCTCTGATCCCTGTGGCCCAAAATGAAGACCAACCGTGCTTAACTTTTCAGTGCGTCTCTCAGACTGCGTGCTCAGACCCTTCATGGAATTGTTGAATATTTCCTATGAGATCTATGAGTTGTCACGGTTCAGAACACTGGTTCACGGCAGTGATTCTCGCAGTAGGAGGGGGTAGGAGGTGGGGTGGGGATGGCGGCTAGGGAGACACCCTTTGAAAAAGCAGATTCAAAATATCTATTGATTTCATAATACAAATTCTATAAAGTCAAACTCAACAAAATAATCTTTGGACAGTAGCAGAAAACCAACTCTAGATTCGACCCAGGAGGTCTGGGATATACTTGGTTGAGAAACACTGGTGTTGAGGTAGAGGAGCCCCAGCACGTGGAGAACACGTAGTAAGGAACACGTGCCAAAGACAAGGAACATCTTTTGGGTCAGTGAGTGAATCCTAAGCATATCTTGTCTTTTTGGAAACCAAAGGGCCAATCCACAAGAAACCCAAGACATCCATCGAACTTCTCAGACCTGTTGTTTTGGGCAAGTTGGTCCCCTTTTAATACTGAGTCAAAAGAAGAAAAAGCTGTTTTTGCCCCCAGAATGCCCCCCACCCACTTTATTTGCGTTAACATATTTCAAACTTTTAAGTAAACAGTTGCTGTAGCTGGGTAAACGTAGCCCCAGGTCCATCCACCAGGAAGTGCTGTCATTATCGGCAATGCCATCCAGCTCTCAAGGGGGATATCCGCCTGGGGTCTGTTCTGCTAGGAAAAAATACAAAGAATTGGATTTTCTTGGAAAAGATCAATTCCTCTCATTTCCCTTTCATTACCAGAACACTTACTCTTGCTGTTTAAGCATAATCGGTTACAGATGGCCTTGAGATGCAAGTTGCCAGTAGAATACTGAGAGCATAATATGCTGAAGGGCAATGCAGATAAAGAGACCTGGGGAATATGGCGGACTCTAGTGCCCACGCCAGCATAGAGGCAGCTGGGGAAATGGTGTTTCCCACCTTCCCAGGAAAGTCGTAAGTTTTCTTTCATTCTCATCTAAGCCTAAATTGCTAAAGAGTGTTCCAGAAAAGCAAACATTTGGCACAGCAGTTAATTGGGTTTTGAGTGCTCTCCTGCATGGGGTGAGGCCAGAAAGCTAACCCAAACAGACACAGTGTTTATTTGAGGGGATGATGTTGTATAATTGTGATGAAAAGTTTATAACATTGACTAATTTATTTCAAGGGATTCAGTTGCATTTTTCAGACCTTGTTTTTTCACTTCATGTTGCTATTCTGAGTAACCACCACAAATTATATGTACTCATTGCTCAAGGGTTAATTATTAATTAGTGGGCAATAAATACTCCTCAAAGAACATTTTAATTTGAACCCCTTTCTCCTTTGGCTAAAACAAACGAGTCTTTCCACCTGTGAGTCAGTGCAATTGGCCTGCTTAGAAGCTAGCTTGCACTAACAAGAGCTGGGGGGAGGGGAGTCCATCAGACCCCAAAGGTATCTTGATTTCTTTCTGAAGAATTCATCACCCTATGGTTTTCCATTCAGTCAAAGATCTCCTTTAGGTTACAATTTTAGAAAACTCTGTTTTGTCATTTGGGAAGCCAATTAGATTGAATTGATTTGCAGGGTGAACACAGGTAAAGCAAAAATTACCTTGATTTCACATTGCACTTAGAATAATCTAGGTTGCTTACCATGGCCTGTGTGCTCTGGTCCCTGCCCACATTTGTTACTACTTTTCCTTCTTTCTGCGCTTCACTCAGTCTGCGCTTGCTTGCTTTCAGTTCCTTGAATATTCCATACTTGTCACCTCAGGGCCTTTGTACTCACTATTATTCCTTCTGCCTGAAAAGCCCTTCTGCTTCAGCTGTACATGGCCGTCTCCTTGTTGTCAATCAGGTCTCAGCTCAACCAGCCCCTCTGAAAAAGGCCTTCCCTTACCACATTAGCTTAATTTGCTCCCCATCCCCCTGCCATGTTCTATCAAATTATTCATTTGTTTCAGGAATTATCTACTTACTTGTTTTTGATCCGTCTACCTCTCTAGAATATAAGTTCCATGTTATCTTTTTGTTCATCTCTGTATTCCCAGTGTCTCGTACAGTGTCTGGCACATAGTAAGTGCTAAATAAATATTTGTTAAATGAAGATTGAGTGAAAAGCTTTCCTCCCATTGATGAAATGAATCCATTTGTAAAAGGAAACTCATACATGACGTCACAGTTCCTCAAATCACCCCAGATCATTCTTTCCCTAGCCAGAGTGCCTTCCTAGATTGTAATAAAACGTGGCAGTAGAATTCCACCATCTCCCAGTGCTCCTGGCCCAGCGTCCCACCTGTCACTCACCTATAATTATTGTAGAGCTCCAATTTGCTTTAGCCGTGTCAACAGCTCCCCTTTCGCATGCATATTTACTAGTTCATTGCATCCACCTATGCACTCTTGACCGATGAAGACCCGAGGTACCTAAAAAAGCAAACAAGCCAGGACATTTAGAGAACATCATTATTAGATTAGACATTTTATCCTTCCTCTAAATATTTCCCATGATCCAAAGCTTTTTCAGATCACTTCACAACCTCCTCATGTATACTCTTTCAGGGCAGAACTTTATTATAAGCATAAAATTATTCATTCAAGAACCTTCTTAAGCCAAGATGCTTTTCAAATAGAATGTTCTGTGTGTGTGTGAGATTGTCTAACTTGTCAAAGGGATTTAAAAATTTTACTCTATGTTTCAGGGAAAGAGTTTTGGTTGGCCGCAGCTGGACCACCCTGATTGAATTCTGGTTTCTCTACAGCTGGGACCACACCTGAGCCCTTAAACTGAGTCATGGCAACCAGGAAGGAGTCTGTCTCTAAGTACAGCTGGAAAAGTATTTGCATCAGTTCTCTGTCCCTGATTTTAGACTCACAGTTTATTAGAGTCGTCTCTCTCGTCTGTGAGCTCTGTCCTCAGCTGGGGAAGGGGTGGTGGTGTCTGAATCTCCTTCTCTAATACCTGGCCCATCATAAGATGTTTAAGTGCTGCAGCCCTGGGAGCAAGGACATGCATCTGCTTTGGTTTCACACCTGGCATGGGTGGGTGGCCCAGGGCCAGCCAGGCTGACACAGTCATTCTACCCGCTGAACGTGTTCATCTTGAGTCAAACTCAGGCTCCCTCCCTGCTGCTAGGTAAGGCGTGTTCCAGGATTCTAGAGGGCTCTTGGAAGGAGGAGAGAGGAGGAAGTCTTTTCACTGTGGCTCAGGCAAATTCCAGGCCAGGGGTGTTACAGAAAGGCTGACTGGCAGTGAAGAAACAAGCACAATGCGGGTACCCTGAGTGGTCAGGAGCAAGCAGGTCCTCTCCCAGAACACTAGGAACATACCAGAAGGGGCAGGACAGGTGAAAGACAGAAGGCAGCAAGAATATTTTCAAAGCTTTTGACTTTCCTCAGAAGGCATAGTAATTCAGATGCATTTTTAAATTGAGGTATAGTTGATGTACAAGTTTCAGGTGTACAACACAGTAATTCACAATTTTTATAAATTATATTCCACTTATTATAAAATATTGGCTATATTCTCTGTGTTGTACAACATATTCTTGTAGCTTATTTTATACATAATAGTTTGTACCTCTTAATCTCCTACCCCTGTATTGCCCCTCTTCCCTTCCCTCTCTCCACTGGTAACCTCTAATTTGTTCTCTATATCTGTGAGTCTGCTTCTTTTTTGTTATATTCACTAGTTTGTTGTATTTTTTTAGATTCCACATGTAAGTGATATTATACAGTATTTGTCCTTCTCTGTCTGACTTATTTCACTTAGCATAATACCCTCTAGGTCCATCCATGTTGTTGCAAATGGCATTATTTCATTCTTTTTATGGCTGAGTAATATTCCATTATATATATATATATATATATATATATATACCCCATCTTCTTTATCCATTCATCTGTTCATGGACACTTAGGTGACTTCCATACCTTGGAAACTGTCAATAATGCTGCTATGAACATTGGGGTGCATGTTCAGATGAAATTTTTTTTTTTAAGTGTGAGAGTTGAGAAAAAGGGCCGGATTATTTCAGTAAGTCCTTACCTTATTTTTATTAAGAAGAGGGTCTGGGTGGAAGTACGCTTTAAAAATTAAGGCCCCAAATTGAAAGGATCCTGCACTCCATTGCCATGGCTATTTCCTATGTCCCGAGAGTGGGGAAGAGCACACAGGACTGTGTTCCAGCAAGAAAGCCTGGTAATGTCCTCCTCAGTCACAGAAGGTGACGCCTGTCCCACCTGCACTGCACGCCTGTGTGGGGACTTTGCAAATGGAAGCGCCATCAAGGCAACATTGCTTTTTTACTAGCTGAAAGAATATGCAGAAATATGAGGTCAGAAACCTAACTTTCCCCCTGGATCTGGCCATTATTTTAGGGAAAATAAAGCACCTCTCAAATTGTTGGGGGCCTTTTGGCTTCTATCTCCCCAGGAACAGTTGGCTGTGGTCAGTTGCAATGGTAAATAAAACAGAATCCTAATGTAATTCTAATGTAATTCTAATACAGGGCTCCTTCTGTTGAAGCCATTACCTAAAGGAGTAAAACTCATCTGAGCTTTAAATAAGGATGAGATGTATTCATTCTTGAACTTCTGTTATTTTCAGAAAGAACTGAGCAATGGTCACTCCTCTTGCCACTTGCCACATCTCCACCTTTGGCCAGGGTGCTGGCCCAGGGGGTTTGAGTTCAGTTATTTGGAGAGAAGGCCCTGAGGAGTAAGGAGTCTTCTCCTTAGATAGCTGTTCTCAAACTTGAACCCTGCATCAGAACTGCAGAGGGCTTGTTAAAACATAGGTTTCTACTCCTTCCCCGCACATTTCTGATACAGGAGATCCGGGTTGGGGCTCAAGAATGTGCATTTTGACAAGTTCCCAGGTGATGCTGACTCTCAGGGGTCACATCTGCAAACCACTGGTTGGCACTGATAGTGGTTCATTCCTCCTGCGGTAACTGAGGCTTTGGGAACCCACAGCTCTACAGCAGCCCCCAGCCACCTGAGGCAGGCCCTGAAACATGATCAGGGCGGAGTTCTGTGCAGACCATCTGGCTACAAACTGGCTTGCCTGAGGGCTGAAAGGCCCCGTTGCCCTTACACCCACCCTCTAGGCTAGGCAACAGTTGGCTGTGGTCAGTGTGATCAGTTGGCAGCAGGACAGTGTGGGAGGCTGTGGTGACAAAACAGGAAGCTGCTGATGCAGCTGAGGAAGGGAGACTCGTCCTCTGTGCCCTCCCCTCCTGGCCCATCCGCCTCTTCGGAGGAACTTGAGTCTGTTACTGCCAAGAAGCAGAGAACTGCCACCATAAAAGCAAGCGTGGGAATTCTGGGGCCCTTCCCCTCCTGGAGCTTTCCGCAGCCCCGGCTGCAGCCAGGTGGCATCTCCTGCACTCCGGTGTTACACAGAGGCTCCCGACGCTCTGCAGCACCTCCTTGGCTACTCCCTGGTACAAGACACCATCTTTCCTTATCTGAATTACTGCTCTAGCCTCCAGAGGTCTCCCAGCTTCAACCCTCACCCTGGCCTTCCTGTCTTCTCTTCCCCCACAGCCACTGGAGCGACCCTTTCAAAATCAAGTCAGATAGGGTTATTCCTCTGCTCAAAACCCTTCAGTGGCATCTCATCTCCTGTCACAAGCACACTCCGTGTGATAGCTTGAAAGGCTTCGCCAACCTGTACCGCGTGATCTCTCGGACCTCATCTCCTCCTAACTCATAATGTTCCACCCATACAGGCCTCCTTGCCAGGCATACTTCTACCCCAGGACCTTAGCACTTGCTGTTCCCACTGCATGAAATGCCCTACCCCTACATTTCTGCATGCCTTGATCCCTCACTCCCTTTAGAGATCTACTAAAATCAGTGAGGCCCTGATGACTCCATTTAAAACTGTACCTTGCTGCCTACAGCCTACCTGCCTTTCCTGCCTGTTTTTTTCTCCATAGCACACATCACTTACCACCTTCCAACATACTATTTTATTAATTGCATTTACTAGAATGTAAGTTCCACAAAGGCAGGAATTTTTGTTTGTTCTCTTCATGGCAGTATTTCCAATGTCCAGAAAAGTGCCTAGTATAGTAGGTGCTTAAAAATATTTGTTGTATCTAGCAAAATTATCCTTCAAAAGCAAAGGAGAAAAAGATTTTCTCACACAAACAAAAAATGAGGGAATTTGTTGCCCAAAGATCTGCCTCGTAAGGAACGTTAAAAGACGTTCTTCAGAGAGAAGGAAAATGATAGAGGTCAGAAACTTGGATTTACATAAAGAAAGAACACTAGGGAAAGGAATAAGTGAAGGCACTGATCTAGGAGCTGTGGCTATAGCGAAACCAAAACCAGTTTCTCCAAGTACATGGCCTGATAGAAGGCCTATGTTTCTGTAATCAATCAAGTCTCTCTGGGCTCCTACTATTTGCACAGCACACAGGCATCACAGGATAAGCAAGATAGCGACAGCTCTCAAGGTTTCCAGTCTCTTCTAATAGAAACCCTTCACTGTTCGGGATCATGAAGTTTACAACTTCAAAGGGTTTGTTCTTCTCCTTGGAGGAATGGCATTCAGGACTCAAGAACCTGTGAAAAGTATTTTGAAAAATTCAAAAACAAACATAAAAGACCACTAGAAGAAAAAGTGTTGCTTTACAATGAATTGAAAAAAAAGTTGTTGAATGAATGCCTGAAGAGGTTTGTTTTTCCTGCTAGAGAATAGGTGCTGCCGGGCTGAAAGATGTAGCTCCCAAACCTGGTTGCAAATTAGAATTACCTTTTTATTTTTTTGACAGGAGATGAACTCTGTTTTCACTTCCAGATTTTTTGAGGTATAACTGACAAATAAATATGTGTGTATTTAAGGTGTACAATGTCATGGTTTGATACACATATACTACATTAAGAAATGATTACCGCAATCAAGTTAATTAACATACCCATAACCTCACAGCTACCATTTGCATGTGTGTGTGGTGAGAACACTTAAGATCTAATCTCGTAGCAAATTGCAAGCACATTATACAGTATTACTAACTATACAGTATTACTAACTATAGTCACCATGCTGGACGTTACATCTCCAGAACTTATTCATCTTATAACCCAATGTTTGTATCCATGTCCTAGGGGTCTTTAAAACTACTGATGCCGGGCTGCCACCTCCCATATTGTGATTTAATTGGCATGCGGTGTGACTAGGGCATTGGGAAGGTTTTTTTTAAAAGCTCTTCAGGTGATTCTGATGAGCAGTAACATTTGGGAACCGCTGGCCCAGAGGAATGCCTCACAGCGGGGGCCACAGGCGTACTTACACTGCCCTTTCCCTCCTTCCAGAGACGAGGGTCCTCAGCTCACAGCAGGGGCCCTGGAAGCAATGGGGTATAGCGTGTTTTGCCTCTTTCTGCACCAGAAGGCTGATTTCTGACTGGAGAGGTGGGGAGAACAGCCTCCCAGGCTTTACACTGAGAAGCCGGAAAAAACACGGTAAGTCAAACTAAACCTGAGCTAGGATATGTGCTTCTGCAAACGCTGTGTCCTAGAATGTGCGTCCTGAAAGGGAGTTTGGGTGAGCTGGTGGGACGGGACTCACCACCATGCCCCTGCCCCAGCACCTGAGCTGATGCTGGTGATCTGGTTGGCTGGCTATCTCGTCGGGAAGCCGTGGGTGCTGAGGAAGAGGAAGGCTTTTCACATAGGGGACAGCGGTTCTTAGGGTCCCACTGTCTACTCATAGCAAAAAGGGATGTAGAGGTCACCTCCTCCAGTCTGGTGCTGCAGCCAGGAGGTCCCTGAGAGTCACGGAGCTGGTGACTTACCAGGATCACACAGCAAACCATTGCGAGAGCCATCCGGAACTCTGGCCTCTGGACTCCCTAACAGGCCTGGAAACATCCCATAATTTAGATTAAGGAGCAATAAGGAGCCGTTAGATTTTTCCAGTGGGAGGAGTTGGATGAAATATGGAAGAATGAGCGATTTAGGTGAAGGTTAAAGAGAGCCTAGAGAAAAGATGGAAGGACAGCAAATCCCACTTGGCCCTGTGAACGCAGAGCAAAGAGTGCACGCGATTCTTGCACAACAACAGAAATGTACCGATCACACTTGGCCCCTGCATCCCTCCTTCCACCCCAGCCCTGCAAGCGCAGACTGTCAGTGCTTAAAACAAAGACTCCAGATAGCTCCCCAGTGACTCCTGGGCAGCTGCTGGGCCCGCTGCCCCTGACGCCCAACACAATCCGCTGTGCTCCCTCCTCTGATGTGAGAGCGCCGTTGGCCGAAGTCCAGCCGCCCATTCAAGGAAGCAGTGTCCTCTCTCAGGCGCCCTCCCCCACCTGCACAGCCCTCCAGCCGCCTGGAGTGACAGACAGAGCCCTAGCGGTGTCCTAGAGAAAGGCACAGGCGTACCACGTTCACAGCCCCGACAAGAAAAAGGAATCTGGGAGCCTTCTCCCCAGCCTTTTAGAAGGAAACCCCAGGCTCACCGTTCTGGCTCCTGTGAGCTGTTGCAAATAGTCTTGAATCTCGTTGGTGTCACCGTGGGCTGTGATATCGACAAATTCCAAAAGCCCTTGTTTGAAGGGCAAGTGGCTGAGGAGCTCCTGGGCCCTTCTGCTGTAGGGGCAGGTGGGCTTGATGAACACAACTACCTTCCCAGGCTGGATTTTGCTGTTCACAAACGCTTGAGCCATGCTCACAGGCTGCTATCTCCTGGGGAGGAAACCTCGATTGCAGGTATTGCTTGGGAGTAAAGCGGGGCCCGGCCAGCTGGCTCTCATTTAAAGGAACCTCCCTGGAGGAGGAGTTTGCCCGGTAGCGCGCTCGATTTTTAAAGGGCCAGTCCTGAAGTCGTTTCAGTCTGGAGTGATTCAGCAGCTAGAGCTTCGGAGGAACGCCCGCTGGTATGTCATCATCAGTAGCTATGTCCAGGCTGTCATTGTCCTCAGCCCCTTCAGGAGCGCCTGCTCTTGGGAAGAGAACAGAGTCAAGTCACTCTCTGGGGAAGCAGAAAGCGTGCAGACCAGCCCCAGGGAGGGGGCGGAGCAGACAGTCAAACCTTTGTTGTCTCTGAGACACAGTTTCTAAAAACATAGGCAGACAGAATCATTCAAGAAACAGAATGCGCTGAAATCTCTTTAGAAGAAGTGAAATTCAGATGGTGACTTTGTGTCCCGTCTTGCTTGGCCTGCACTGTTTGCCGTTGTCACTGTTTAGTGGAATTAGCTCCCCACTTTTAAACATCTGGAGATTTCACAAAAGAACCTGGACCCGCGACCTCTCTCTGAAAGGTCAGGTCGTCTTCATTTGTGGCAGCAGCTGGGGCTGAGTTGTTGTTCTTTGGGTAGGGCAGACAGCGGCTCAGGTAGGCCACTGCCCGCCCCTCGCCGGGCTGGCTCACGCCTTCCAGACCCCTGCTGTTCGTCCCTAAGCATTTGAGTTTGTGACCCTTGAACTGCACTTTAGCATGGAAGTGAATTCCAGCACAAACCCAAATTTCAAACTGCAGGTCCAATGAAGGTCTTTTTCTCTGTTTGACCCTTTGTTTGTGACCCGTGGTTTTCACTGTTGTGAGTCTAAGGGGTGAAATAGCTCACTTCTCACAGTCACCTGAGTGTCGTAAGACGCTGTAGGGCCTGATGCTCTTCCCTGTGGTGCCCACCCTCCCGAGTGGGGCGAGCGAAGTCTTTTGTTCTAGGGCCAGTTCTGACCCCTCCATGTGCAGTCAGTTAAATAAACAAAGCAAGGAAAAAAGGAAAACCACCTCCTTGAAAAGGGAACTATCCTTTTCCCCAGGAGGTTTCACACTGAGACTAGGGCCCAAGCTGGAGCTGCACACCTTCACTGATTGTCACGTCAGAATCCCAAGCATAGCATGACTGAGGGAAGGGAAGAAAATTGACTCCCGGAAGCAGCTCTAATTTTTACTAAAATTAAACGGCAAAGCAAGAAACCCAGATTCTGAGTCACAGAGAGGGACTAAGTAAGATATGAGATCTCTGGCCTCAGAAAGAATGTGCTAGGGCGGGAGGCCTGAGGTGACTGGTCCACGTCAGGCTTGGGACTTCCCAACCCACAGCTTCATTCTCTCCTGAATAAGCTCCTGGCAGAGTCCTTGTCGTCTCTCTTCGTTTCGTCCTTTCGCTCGGACTCCTGTGGCGGGGCCGCTCGCTGAAGCCCGGGGCCTCCTCAGGGCCGCCGTCTTCCCTCCCGCGCAAGGGTCCGCAGCACGCCTCGCGCCTGGCACGTCCCTCAGAACCGCTCTCTTCTCAGCGTCTGGGCGTAGCCTCTCCCGCTCCGCTGGCTCCTTTTCCTCAGCATGCGCCTCTGGTCAAGTCTCTGCCTTGTTACAAACCACCACCACCACCTTCCATCTCCTTGACCCTGCTTTCCTGCCCTTCCCTAAAAGCCAAGTCTCATAGGACTTGCTGTTATGTTTGCCATCTGAACTTGACCCACCTCCCATCCTGTCCTCACCTCAGTGCAGTCTGACCTCCTTCTCAGCCGTTCTGCTGAAACTCCTTTGGCCAACGTCAATCATGACCGCCACGTTGCTAAATCACCTTGCAGCCAGGTGTCCTGCCTGAGACTAACCCAGAAGTGTGGGTGTGGAGTTTCTGGTAAACCGGTGGAGTGAAACTCCCAAAGGATCTGTTTGCATAGGGTCCCTGGAGGGTTGGGTACCTGGGGCAGAGATCAGGGTGCAGGAGGAGAGGGCTTCTGTTGTCTGCCCTACAGCTGAGGCCAAGGGAGTGGTGTCTGAAGCCTTAGGACAGATGGCCACAGGACACAGCTGAAGAAGGCCTTTTCATGAGACTTGGAACAAAAACAGATGGCAAAGAGGGTGAGTCTTCTCCACTTTTCAGAAAATGCCGTGGCTTGACTTCAGTGAAGAATTCAAAGCATAGAATACTCTGTTGCGTTACCATCATGAAAGTTTATAGCTTTGGCACATCAGGAGATGGAACCCATGGGTCTCGGGGCTATTTCAGGGCGGGCAGCCATCATGGGGGCTGCCGTCCTGGAGTGTTGTGCACATCAAGAGGGGGTGTGTGTGGAAGAGACATGAGGACTCTTCTTGGGCTTGTGCACCCCCAGGCACTCCCAGAAATACTGGGGAGCAAGGACTTTTTTCAAGGCAGTGGAGGTCCTGCTCTGCAGATAGTTGGCAACAAGCTAGTGATCCATGTGAAATATGAAATACGGGCTATTACTATTAATGCCATCTCATTTGTACCGCAGGCTGATGAGGGCTGGGACAATCTGGCCACAAATGAGCATTTTTCAGGCTCTTTTGCTTACTTGCCCACTTTGCAGGATTTGACCCTGTAGACCACTGTCCCTCCATCTCCCCTCCACCCCCCAGCTCTCTTCTTCCCCATGTCATTTGCAGCTTGATCTCTTTCTCCTTCCTGTATCTCTGGGTATTCTGTCTCAGCCTCTTCCTCAGTAGTTTTGCCTGCACATGGGGTATATCCTGGGGCTTGGTCCTC
This sequence comes from Balaenoptera ricei, assembly GCF_028023285.1. NCBI lineage: Eukaryota > Metazoa > Chordata > Mammalia > Artiodactyla > Balaenopteridae > Balaenoptera > Balaenoptera ricei. The sequence goes on from NC_082641.1 coordinate 77,859,564, forward strand.
TTCTCACTCTGTGTACACCCTCCTTGAAAGATTTTGTCTGCACACGTGGCTCCAGCTATCACCTTTTTGTTGATGAGCTCCACATTTATTTTTCTCATCCAGAACTCTTTCCTAAGCCTCAGGAATTGATAGTTCATTGCCTACTGAGAAGACCCACTTGGGGTTCCTCAGGCATCTCAGCCTCTGCGTGACCAAAACGGAAGCCAGCCTCCTGTCTCTTCCATACCTGCTTATCCTCCCAGGAGTCCTGTCATCTATCCATCGGCCAGGGCAGAAATCTGGGAGGCATCTTGACTGCTGCTTCTTCCCCAGCTCCCTGCTTTTTATTTATGCAGAGTGACCAAACTCTAACAATTTTGCCTCCTAAGTAGCTCCCCAGTCTGACTGCCCCTGCCTTGGTCCAGCCCTCATCAGTTCTTTGCTAGATCTTGTTAGAACCTCCACCTCGACCTCATTGCCTGGCCTGACACGGCTGCTGGGATGATCTTTATGTATGTACATCCTGTCATGTTCTCTCTTTTTCTTAGGAAACTTCCATTTTTCTATAGGATAAACTCCAGATTGCCTAGTGGGAATGTGGCCCTGTGTGATTGGTCCTCCCTGCCTTAGCCACGTCGCTGCCTTTGCCCCACATTTCTCCTTTACCCCAGCTGTATCGAGTCTGAGCCATTGCACCTGCTCCGCTCTCTGTCCATGGTGCCCCTGGCCCCCATTTCTGTGTGGTGGACTCCTGCTGGTCCAACACGACCCAGATCATGTCTTGACTCCTCTAGGAAGTACCCCTGAACACAGATCTCTTTTCCCCACTGGGTTGGGTGCCCCTCAGCTGAGCTCACACAACATGCTGTACTCTGACTCATGCCATTTCATTGTTCTTTTTTACTCCTTTTCTGTCATCTACAGTGAGCTCCCTGAAGTCAGGGAAAGGGCTTTCATCCCTGTATTACCAGAGGCCAGATGCACACTGGTCCTTATCCATCCACCCATGCATCCACCCTACAAACATTAATCAGCTCCTCTGGGCCAGACACAAAGATCACATGCAGCCCCAGCCCTTAGGACGTTATAGTCTAGGGGAGACGATACAGACATGGAAAATGAACCCAGTGTTATCAAGTATTCTAGGTGGTATAATAGAAGTATGTATGTGCATGAGGGTGACCAAAAGAGAGTGGTCATTCCCGCCTGGAGGGTGCTTAGGGAAAGGTAGACAAAGATGAGCTAGGCTGAACCTCGAGAGAGGAGATGTTTTTGAGTCTGCAAGGTAGGGAAGTGCACTTCAGGCAGAGGGAACAGGAAATGCAAGAACGACATAGAGGGCACTTGGTGTTAAGTGTAGTCACGTGTGAATAGAGCATTAAGGGTTCGAGGTGCGGAGAGAGGAGAGAGACAGCTGGAGAGCAGGCGGATCATGGGTGTCTTTTACCAAGCTGAAGACTAAGGACTTTACATATAGGCAGTGAGGAGCAGTAATAGATATATTTTAAGCATGAGTAGATTTGCAGTTCAATGTTTGATGAATTCAGCATGTTGTGACATCTTCCGTTTAGCACGATGAGTGGCTAAATGCAATTTGACCACAGAAGGAGTGGTAGGGATGCTTTGAAGCAGGCAAACATTTAGGGTCCTTCGAGGCTCACCCTGGGACTGGTCCTGGCTTCCACAAGGCTTGGAGTGTGCAGAAGGGCAGCTCAGTGGGTGATGGGCTGCCGGTGTTCTGAGCTGCCCTCCAGACTGCTAGACTCATCCTGGCTGCCCTTGGCCCTGTCTGTATGCAGCTGCAGGAGTTCCGGTGAATGAACCACGTGGCCAGCAACCCTTTCCAGCCTCAGACACATGCAGATTCTGGTGTGTGGCTTTGCCCGTTTTCAGAGTCTATCTTGTTTGATGCTCTCTCTCTAGATTTGACCACAGAGCACCAATCTGACTCTCACTGTAGACTCTAACTCCAGTTTGACCTCAGAAGACACTGACGCTGACTCTAACTGTGGTCCCTCACCTTCTACCTCTGAAGGGGGCTGCTTGGTGCTGAACTCAGAAACACTACAGCTCCCATTTACTACGGGCCTACTGTGTGCCAGGCTCAGTGCTAGGAGCTTTACATACATCATCTCTAATCCTCACAGCGACTTTGAAAGGTAGATACTTTGGATCCCAAACTGACTAGAGGAATAAGGAGAGGGTCCCTGACTTGAAGTTCAACCAAGGTCAGGAGTAGAGGCTGCTTTCCAATAGGCTCCACCATATACTTGGGAAGTCTCTCCAAAAGTTGCCACCTTTTCTAAGATCCAGGCTCAGTTCGAGATAGCATGTCACCCACTGATACTGGTGCCTTGAGAGTCCCTGGGTCCCACTGAGGTTTCTTGCTATCATTTGAGCTCAAGACTGTATCCTTTACCTTTCCAAGTGTTTCACCACATGCAGCTCTTACTCTTTCTATTGGCTTCATGGGAGGGCTTTCTCTCCTCTCCTTAACCGAATCATGTAAGGCAAACCAAACTGAGCCGTTTATTAGGAATCTCTTTATTAGGGACGGCAGGAAGGAAGTGGCATTATGTTTCTCTCTTTTCCCAACTCTTGGTGCCAAGGTAGGATATTTCACAGGGCATCTGGCCTGTCTCCTTTGGGATGGTTGTGACTGGGGAAAGATGAAAGGTGAAGGATTCCCCTTGGGCTGTGACTTGGATTCCCTCTAAGGGGTTCTAGGGTACTTTGAGAGAAAGCACATAAATTTAGACTTCAGAGCATTGTATAAACAAGCAAAATATGATAACTCCCGCTTTTATAGCCCCAGTCTCTAACCGGGTTTATCAGCTTGGATATTTTAGGTAGAAAGAAACAAAATACCCAGTTTAAACCAGTTTTCATTAGAGGGTTGATTTTCTTGGCTATCAGGAAGTTGGAGGTAGGAGGCAGGCTCAGAGGCTCAGGGATCCAGGGCTCTGGGTGGGTGTATCTGAGATTCTCGTGGTCCTCCCCTCATGGCTGCAGGTTGGCTGCAGCTGGTCCAAGCATCCGTCCTCACATAACTGTGTTCAAAGGTAGGAGGAAGAGGGTAGCCCCGGCAGGGGGTGACACAGGTAGGACATTCCTCCTCCATGCTTTCCCCTCAGCACACTTCCCTTATACCTCCTGGGCTGGAACTGGTTCACATACCCTCCCCAAGGTTAGGGGCTCTCTCCCCTAAGCCCACTGATGTGTGCTTGATACCTGAGTTCTCTGGGCCAGCACAAAGAGACAGCACAGCTGTTGGATAATCGACCCGCCTTACTCTCTGTCATACGTGGCACTCTGATTTTATCGACAAACACCCACCTTTCACCATCAAGAGCAGGGGTCTGCTTTTCACTGGTGCCTCCTTCCCAAGGTAGCTACATCGGAGGTGAAGGGATTTTCTGGACTAGTCCATCACTCCTGTACGTGCTAGGATGCCTCTGGCTGTAAGGAACAGAAACCCCAACTGAAACTGGCCTAAATAATAATATTCAAAAAAACAAAAGTCTGAAGTAGCGCAGCTTCGGGGCTGGCACAGTTGAGAGGCCTCAGCTCCATTCCCCTGCCCTTGTCCACGAGATGGCTTCACCCTCAGCCTGGCGGTGGAATCCCTCATCTCTGTGAGCAACAGTGTCCAGAGGAAGTGAGAGAGGGTCACTTCTGACGATTTCCCAAAGCTCACCTGGTGGTGTTGGTCCACTTTGCCTCACAAGCTCATTCCTGACACAGATTAGCACAAGGCATGGAATGACCACACTTTTGGAGCGAGTAGGCCCATGCCTGGAGCGGAGACGGTTTAGCCTCTCCTGAGGGAGGGGGCCGTGTTGGGGAGGAGTGGACTCCTGGGCAAAGCTGGGAGGAGGAAGGGGAACATGGACGTGGGAGAGGCAACCACCAGCTCCCAGGACAAACTTCTTGGAAGCAGAGAGCCGCCAGCAGGGACTTTATCTTGTTTAGTCAAACGAAGCTGAAAACACTGAAATAAAGGATGACAGCTTCTGCTGTCGAATAGATGGTTGTATCCACTTTTTTGATGCAATGCCTTCCAAGCCTAAATGTTTTCAGCAGTTTCAGATCTGTCACTTCCTCCTTTCCGAAGGCAGGTTATCAAAATGATGTTTATCTGGTAAGTATCCCCTCTGTATGCCTGCTGTTTGCAGGTAGGAAAGCAGCCCCTGGCAGGTTTGGAGGCTGTCCAAGGCCCTCCAGCGATAGACTTGGGATTCAAGCCCAGGTGTGTCTGAGCCCAAAGCAGATGCTCTGTGCTTTGCTCTGCCCAGCAAAGCCCCCGGTCTTAGAGGGAGGCCAGCGTCAGTCTGGAAGGGGCCTCAAAGGCCACCTACACTAGCCCTGTTGCGTGCTGGCGTCCCCGCCAGGGCATTTTTCTGCCGTGCTAGTTCAGCCTGCCCTTGAGCCCCTCTGCGGAACAGGCAGGGATTGGAATCAATGAAAGGAATGCTGGGCATCTCCCACGGAGGGTGGCGCCTGCTGCTGGCTGTGAACCAAATGCCCACGCCCAACCCAAACACAACTTTCAAGTAGAAGGGAACATTGTGTACTTTCATGCGGATTATAGGGCCAGGACGAGGAAGAAGGCAGAACAATGTGTGCAAAGCCATCATGTGAGAGACAATCACAGCTTTGCTTGTGAGAAAAGACATAGTGGTTCCAAATGGGAGTGAAGATGAAATCACATTGCCGGGCTTTTCTGAAAACACACCTGAGCACATTTCTTCTTTCATACTGAAGTCTCTTAGCCATGTGTCTCCCGCAGCTGGTGGCCTGAGTGCCAACTCGCTCCTTGAAGCTCAGCTTGATTCCACAAAGCTGATAAAGCTCAGAAAGCTTAACTGGACCTATGGTGAACTCACCCTACAATGCAAATTAGACATTCCTGTTATCATCTAAGTTCTAGTCTAACTTTTATCTGGATACCTTTCGTTGATACACATCCACTCCCCTGAACAGTCTACAAGCTAGTTTTATTTCTTGCTAATTCCCTTGATGTCAGTACAAAAGAAAACATTGATGAGTGCTCAACTTGAATACCCATCAGTGGGCACTAATTTAGTCATACTATAGGAATATGATAGAAGACTGTGAAATTTTTTTTTACGATTTTTTTTTTGATGTGGACCATTTTTAAAGTCTTTATAGAATTTGTTACAACATTGCTTCTGTTTTATGTTTTGGTTTTTCGGCTGTGAGGCATGTGGGATCTTAGCTCCCCGACTAGGGATCGAACCCGCACCCCCTGCATTGGAAGGCGAAGTCTCAATCACTGGACAGCCAGGGAGTGTCCCATGAAGAGGCAGACACATGTGAACTGGTTTGGGACAGTCTCTTATTAAGATGCAGCAGGATGGCAGCAGTACGCTATCATCACTTGTGTGCAAAGAAATGGTATGTTGAGTGGGACTTTCTTTTTGCACTAGAATTGGGAGGCCAGAGCTGGGGATGAAGAAGGGTAAATACTGCATCTTCTATAGAAAGCCACCAACAGCTGGTGAGACTTCCTTTTCAGGGCTTGCTGAAGGATGACGGAACTGACCCTGTGATCAGCATGCTCTCCCCACCACCTCCCCCGACCCTGGGGGCCTAGAAAAGGATGTTGGTGTTTTTCCTTTTCCTCCTCCAAGCCAAGTGAGAAGGGCTCCAAGAGAAGCATTCTTGAAGATTGGCATGTACCTGCAACAAGGGAGACTGGTACCTCACTTGCCAGTTGGTCAGCTGCTCAGGTTGTCAGTACCTTGGTGCCTACCGAGGAGGACGAAGAGCCTTGGGAGAGATGGCAGGGTCTGGCTCGAAGAAGATGTGTGAGTTTCCCCTGGGGTGAATGGACACCAGGAAGGGGGACAGCATTGAGCCATCTTGTTGTAGCAGCAGGAGCCTGAGGAGGTTGGAAGAAGTTAACCTGCAGCTGGATCTCCCACACTGGGGGAGCTGTCTGGGAGGAACTCTCTATGAAGAACTTACCTGTGAGCCCCAAAGAGCCTGCATTAGGATGCTAGCCACTCAGAAAACATCACCAAGGGCTAGTGTTGGCCAGGGAGCTGTGACCATTCACAGGGAGAGGACCACAATGTAAGCCACTTAGAGATATTTGCCTTCCTTCCCTCTTGTCCCTCTCAGTCCCCAGCCTTGAAAAAAGATGGGGAGAGATCTCATAGAGCCGATCATGTCCCTCCCGTGTCCACTCCAAGAGCTGGACTGGGTCAGGAGTGAAGGAGTGTATATGCCTGCTGCAGGTCCCCCAGCCAGCAACGGGGGTGGGGTTTGAGCTGATATGAGATTGGAATTTTAAACTAGATTAGATGAGACTCCTAATAACTAAAGGCAAACAGAAAGCTATGGGATCTGTTCATCTTCTGCCCACCAGGCAGAGAAGGGAGATTGGACAGAGCACAGTAATAAGTCACAATCAGTGAAAAATAAAAACACTCCAGGTTAGTTTTTTGCAGCTTCATGTATCTGAATATGTATAGACTATCTCTAGAGGGACACACAAGAAATGGGGAACAGAGACTGACTCTTGGGGGTGACTTGGGGACCAAATGCATTCCAAGGATGAGAGGAAAACCTACTTCCTGCATACCTTTTGTGTTGCTTTTTGTTTGCTTGCTGCTATGTACGTGTACGACACAAAATTGGCAGAAGGCATGCCAAAAGCAGTGAGATAGAACAGGAGTGGTGGAAGAAGTGGAGACAGGACCCTTAGATCTCAGAAAAACTTGGCCAAGTTCACCTCTTTAAGGGAATGGGCTCACACTGAGGTGTAAAACCCAAATTCCTTTCTGCCCCAGCAGGAGCGGGGTGTGGGGATGGTAGGGGCTACTCTGCACCCAGGTTGTTCCCGAGAAGCAGAAGATGAGCAAGAATCTGGACGCTCACATACAAGCCACGGGCTGGAAGCCGCCTGTCCCAATGGCAGGGCACGGAAGAGAGACTGCGGTGCACACAGCCCTCCACCTGCCCGTCCTGCAAGTGCTTGTGTAGAAAAACTCACAACATCAAAAAGGAGCCATCACGACACCTATGTACAGACTGTGCAAGAGGAAAAGTCTGGAAGCAGGAAGAGAGGAAATGTCAACAAAGCATTACAAGTTGTATGTATGAGGATTTTCCTTGTGGCATTGTTGGTAATAACAACAACAACCCTAAAACCTGAGAACCACCCAAACACTCATGAATAGGAATTAATTATACAAATCATGGTAACCTATATAACTGACTACTATGAAGTCATTAAAAAATGAGTTATATATGTATGTCCTAATATGGAAAGGTCTTCAAGATATATAATTTTAAGTGATCTAAATAGGCAATATGAGGACATATTGCAAAATTCTAATAATACAAGATGGTATTAGTAGACAGTGAAAGCAAAGTTGCTCCTTCACCCCCATCTCCCAGCTGCTTAGATCCTCTCACCAGGAGCAGCCACTGTTCCCAAATACTTGTGCCAGGATATATTACTGAACTTTTTAAAAAAGTAAGGTCAGAACAGCATGCAATTCCACTTGCATAAAATTTTAAAGTATATATATGTGCAGATGTGAGTATATAAAATATATAATATATATAATGCATAATATGTATATATATACACACAGTACAGTATATAAAAGCAATATATATTGTTTTTCTGAAAAGCAACTCAGGACCCTATTAATCAATCAATTGATTAATTAATTTCTTCAGTCATCTTTAGGAAAATGACTAGCAATCAGAGGAGGGTAGGGTAACTTGATCAAGTCAGTAGTATTTTATTTTGAAAATATTTTAAAATATAAAACACATTTTCCCTGTAAGAGTTTCAAACAATATAAAAGTATTTGAAGTCACAATGATCGCTATGCAGGTGGCAGTTTGAGGCCGACCCTGCCAGAAGAAGTAGGATGCCAGCCAAGAACCAGCAAGGACTGGTGGGACACTAGGCCCCGGGCAGAAGTGCGGTGGTAAAGCTGTGGAAGGGCGGTATCCAAGCTGGCCCCCGGTGACCCTGGCCTCCTGGAATGCATGTCCTGTGTAGTTCCATCTCACACTGCATAGGGCTGACCTGTATGTACCAACAGGATAGAGTGAAATGATGTGCATGACTTTTGAGTTAGTTAGGACATAAAAGACACTGTGGCTTCTTCCTTGCTCTTTCTTGGATCCGTTGCTCTGTCTTACAACTGCCGCAGGGTGAGGACACTCAAGCAGCCCCATGTAGAGGTCCATGCGGCAAAGAACTGAGGCCTCCAGTCAAGAGCCATTGAGTGAGCCATCTTGGAAGTGGGTCCTCCAGCCCTGCTTCAGATGACGGCAGCCTCAGCCAACAGCTTGACTGCAACCTTGTGACAGACCCTGAGCCACCTAATTGGCCCTGGACTGTTGACCCTCAAACACTGTGTGAAATAATAAATGCCTGTTGTTTTAGGCAGATAAGTTTTGAGGTAATTTGTTGTGCTGCGATGGAGAACTGATATGAAGGCCTAGGCACCCTGGGCCTCACCCCACATGCAACAGGGGACTTGATAGTCAACTACTCCAGCACCATTTGCAGGTGGGAGTAGGACTTCTGCTAACACAGGGTATGTTCAGCCTGCAGCCTAAATGTCTTCAGAGCTGACATATGGGAAGGGGTGAGGCAGTTTGAGGCGTGTGTGTGTGTGTACAATATGCGGGTATGTGAATAAGTGTTGTTCCCTGGAGCCTTCCATAAAGGAAAAAAGGGACCTGTTTTATGTGCCCTTTGCCCCCAGGGTGACTATGAATCCTACTTTAGTTATGGGACCTTTTTAGTTTTTTTTTTTTAATAGACTTTGTTTTTTTAGAGCAGTTTTAAGTTTACCAAAAAATTTGCGAGGAAGGTACAGAGGTTTCCCATATTCCTCTTGCCTCTACACGTACATAGCCTCCCCCATTATCAACACCCACCCCCATGTGTTACAACTGATGAACCCACATTGACACATCATAATCACCCAAAGCCCATAGTTTACATTAGGGTTCTCTCTTGATGTTGTACATTTTACAAGTTTGGACAAATGTATAATGACATGTATCTACCCTACAGAGTAGTTTCATTGCCCTAGGAATCCTCTGTGCTCTGCTTATTCATTTTTTCCTCCCAAGAAGGAGCTTTTTATTCCATGTTATACCTTCTTCATTGACTCTTTACCATATGCATGTATCACTTTTATGTTTAATTTTTTATTTATTTAAAGTAGTGATTGGGCAGTAAGGGAGTGGAGAAAAGCAGTATAGTGTAGCCTTTAAAGAGCTTTGGCAGGAGAAAGGGAAGTGAGAAAGTGATAGGGCAATAGCTTAAGAAAATAACAGGGCACAGAAAAAAGTATCTTTAATATGAGGGAGTGTTGTGTACTTTTTTTTTTTTTTTTACAGGAAGCCACCAGTTGAGGGAGGAAAATATAGTGAGAGAGTGAATGCTTGCTAGAGCAAGGTCACAGACAGAGCTGAGGGTAGGGGACAGAGGGCCAGGCAGTGGGGTTAACCTTGGCCAGAAGGAGGGACACATCTTCAGGGGAACGCTGGCATTGGGGGCCTCAGGAGGAGTGGTTCTGGGGCTGAGGATGGGCAAGCCAAGTGGCGGCAGTGAGAAGCCCAAGGGACTCCAGACTGACACATGGCTGAAACAGCAAACGGTGGGCTCCAGGCTGGAGAGGAGGCAAGTGAAGCCAGGAAAAGATGGTGAAAGAACAGAGTGAGGAGGGGTTGACGTCAAAATGAAGATGAAAAACTGGTTCAGTGGCAGAAATTAAAAAAATAATTTTTTAAAAAGTTATGCTCAGTGACAGGAAATTCAGGCTCATAAGCAAGCACTCGGTGGATGCTTGGCTGCATGACTGAATATGAGTAGCAATGTCAGAAATGTTGAAACAAAACTATGAAAGATTTTCAAACAGCAGTTTCAAGCCTTTCTTGGGAAACACAACTTTCCTTTGGCTAAAATGGCCCCACAACTAAACGCGGTCTGTTTGACCAGGGAGGCAACACTAGAGGGAAGCAAACTACTGAGGCCAATTAGCTACCAATTCATCAACACATTAAATTAATCTCTTCGGATTACCAGCTGTACAGCACCTGCCTCTTACAGAAGTAGAAGCTACATTCATGCACAACTGGTTCTGAGAAAAATTCCTTATACGTGAGCTGAGATGCTAAAGGAAATGAATCACTTAGGAACAGAGCATCTTTAATGGAAAAAGACAGCTTGTCCCACCCAGAGACAATTGCTGGGCACACGTATATGGAGCTGTCATTTGAAATGATTTGTCCAAAGTGCTTGAGGTAAAACTTAAATGAAGCTGAAACTGGAAAATAAAGTTCTGAGCTGCCAGTAACTATTGAACAACATTACCAGAGTGTTAGGAGATGAATCAAGAGGAAACACCAGTGTCTTAGCTGTTCCACACCCAGGAATCCTCCCTTTCGTTTCTTTCTACCCAGCATCCTTTCCCCATGTAACAACTCTCAGGTTTCATGATTCCTCCATAGGCATGGAGTTCAATTAAAGATAGACAAGTGTTCTTCAATGGGCTTCTGATTAATAAATTTGGTCACATCCAAATGATGGAAGAGGATGCAATTGTTAATAATAACAAGGTATCTCTCTATCTCTATCTATATGTGCTGAGGTTTCTAGGGTCTAAAAATCAAAGTGCAGAACCATGTGTATAGGACAGTCTCCTTTGTATGAATATAAAAATGTGGGGTATGAGATTATTTATATGTATGTGTATTTATATTTATAGATATTTGTATATGAATGAGATAGATCTATATATCCTAACATGAAAGATTTCCAAGTGAAAAATATATCAAATTTTAAAAGTTGCAAAATAATATCTATATCTTAAAAAATTATATATGTGCATGGATCCATGTACTGTTTATGATGTATATGTCCAGAAAGGGGGCTGGAAGGCTGTACAGCAAACTGTGGGCATGTGGCCTCTGAGGGGAGAGTGGCTGTGGGAGGGATGGTGCCAGTTTTCAGCTTTGCTCCGTAGACTTCTAAATTGTTTGAAACTTGTACAATAAAGATGTATTCATGGGCTTCCCTAGTGGCGCAGTGGTTGAGAATCTGCCTGCCAATGCAGGGGACATGGGTTCGAGCCCTGGTCTGGGAAGATCCCACATGCCACGGAGCAACTAGACCCGTGAGCCACAACTACTGAGCCTGCGCGTCTGGAGCCTGTGCTCCGCAACAAGAGAGGTCGCGACAGTGAGAGGCCCACGCACCGCGATGAAGAGTGGCCCCCCCCCTTGCCGCAACTAGAGAAAGCCCTCGCACAGAAACGAAGACCCAACACAGCCAAAAAAAAAAAAAAAAAAAAAGATGTATTCATGTATTACTCAGATAAGAAAAAAAAAAAAAGCAAAAAGACCAAAAATTAAAACTATGTGATCAACTCTTGATACTTTACTGGGAAATTAGAGAATCAGAGTGTGGTGGTACAGACACGAGGTGACACATCCCAGGTTTACTAAGCATTGCCTTGCAGGGAGCTGCCCAACAGAGGGTCATAAAAGAGAGAGGGAACAGAGTTTGGTAGCATGCTAGGCCCAAGCCCCTCATTTCTACGGATTTGGGGACCACCAGAGAGCTGTGAGGAGACTGAGCTTGAAAGTTCATCTCAAAACATTGTGACCCCTCAGCAGCTATGGGGTAGCGGGGAGGGGAGAGGCCTTATCCAGGTTGCTGAGGAGTAATTTCTCTATACTTTCCAGGAGAAGATGTAATTGTAGGGCTTCCCCTTTGGACTCTGAATTACTAAAAACACAACTGTTTTTGGAGAAGACAGATTGTCACCATGTGGCTGGTGATGCCTGAGTGCTGGGGCATGAGACGGCCCCACTGGCCCTGTGATGTGGGCCAACACGTAGGGACAGGTGACAGTGAAGGCCAGTCTGCATATGATAGAAAGAGCAGATGATCAGAAACTGAGGGTATTTTCTGATAATGAAACTGTCGAGAGAGCCTCATCCACCAAAGGGCAGACAGCAGAAGCAAGAAGAACTACAATCCTGCAGCCTGCGGAACAAAAATCACAATCACAGAAAGATAGACAAAATGAAAAAGCAGAAGACTATGTCCCAGATGAATGAACAAGATAAAACCCCAGAAAAATAACTAAATGAAGTGGAGATAAGCAACCTTCCAGAAAAATAATTCAGAATAATGATAGTGAACATGATCCAGGACCTCGGAAAAAGAATGGAGGCAAGGATCAAGGAGATGCAAGAAATATTTAACAAAGACCAAGAAGAATTAAAGAACAAACAAACAGAGATGAACAATACAATAACTGAAATAAAAAATACACTAGAAGGAATCAATAGCAGAAAAACTGAGTCAGAAGAATGGATAAGTGACCTGCAAGACAGAATGGTGAAAATCATGCTGTGGAACAGTATAAAGAAAAAAGAATGAAAAGAAATGAAGACAGCCTAAGAGACCTCTGGGACAACATTAAACACAACAACATTCGCATTATAGGGGTCCCAGAAGGAGAAGAGAGAGAGAAAGGACCCAAGACAATATTTGAAGAGATTATAGTCAAAAACTTCCCTAACATGGGAAAGGAAATAGCCACCCAAGTCCAGCAATCACAGAGAGTCCCAGGAAGGATAAACCCAAGGAGAAACATGCCAAGACATTGTAATGAAATTGACAAGAATTAAAGACAAAGAAAAATTATTAAAAGCAACAAGGGAAAAATGACAAATAACATACAAGGGAACTCCCATAAGGTTAAGAGCTGATTTCTCAGCAGAAACTCTGCAAGCCAGAAGGGAGTGGCACGATATATTTAAAGTGATGAAAGGGAAGAACCTGCAACCAAGATTACTCAACCCAGCAAGGATCTCATTCAGATTTGATGGAGAAATCAAAAGCTTTACAGACAAGCAAAAGTTATGAGAATGCAGCACCGCCAAACCAGCTCTACAACAAATGCTAAAGGAACTTCTCTAAGTGGGAAATACAAGAGAAGAAAAGGACCTACAAAAACAAACCCAAAACAATTAAGAAAATGGTCATAGGAACATACATATCAATAATTACCTTAAATGTGAATGGAGTAAATGCTCCAACCAAAAGACACAGACTTGCTGAATGGATACAAAAACAAGACCCATATATATGCTGTCTACAAGAGACCCACTTCAGACCTAGAGACACATACAGACTGCAAGTGAGGGGGTGCAAAAAGATATTGCATGCAAATGGAAATCAAAAGAAAGCTGGAGTAGCAATACTCATATCAGATAAAATAGACTTTAAAATAAAGACTGTTACAAGAGACAAGGAAGGACACTCCATAATGATCAAGAGGTCAATTAAAGAAGAAGATATAACAATTATAAATATATATACATCCAACATAGGAGCACATCAATACATAAGGCAACTGCTAACAGCTATAAAAGAGGAAATCCACAATAACACAATAATAGTGGGGGACTTTAACACCTCACACCAATGGACAGATCATCCAAAATGAAAATAAATAAGGAAACACAAGCTTTAAATGACACAATAGACCAGATAGATTTAATTGACATTTATAGGACATTCCATCTGAAAACAGTAGATTACACTTTCTTCTCAAGTGCACATGGAATATGCAGGATAGATCACATCTTGGGTCACAAATCAAGGATAGATCACATCTTGGGTCACAAATCAAGCCTTGGTAAGTTTAAGAAAATTGAAATCATATCAAGCATCTTTTCCAACCACAACGTTATGAGATTAGAAATCAATTACAGGGAAAAAAACCCATAAAAACACAAACACATGGAGGCTAAACAATAAGTTACTAAATAACCAAGAGATCACTGAAGGAATCAAAGAGGCAATAAAAAAATACCTAGAGACAAATGACAACGAAAACACGTTGATCAAAAACCTTTGGGATGCAGCAAAAGAAGTTCTAAGAGGGAAGTTTATAGCAATACAAGCCTACCTCAAGAAACAAGAAAAATCTCAAACAATCTAACCTTACACCTACAGGAACTAGAGAAAGAAGAACAAACAAAACCCATAGTTAGTAGAAGGAAAGAAATCATAAAGATCAGAGCAGAAATAAATGAAATAGGAACAATGAAAACAGTAGCAAAGATCAATAAAACTAAAAGCTGGTTCTTTGAGAAGATAAACAAAATTTATAAACCTTTAGCCAGATTCATCAAGAAAAAGAGGGAGAGGACTCAAATCATTAAAATTAGAAATGAAAAACGAGAAGTTACAACAGACACTGCAGAAATACAAAGCATCATAAGAGACTATTACAAGCAACTATATGCCAATAAAATGGACAACCTGGAAGAAATGGACAAATTCTTAGAAAGGTATAAACTTCCAAGACTGAACCAGGAAGAAATAGAAAATATGAACAGACCAATCACAAGTAATGAAATTGAAACTGTGATTAAAAATCTCTCAACAAACAAAAGTCCAGGACCAGGTGGCTTCACAGGTGAATTCTATCAAACATTTAGAGAAGAGCTAACACCTATCCTTCTCAAACTCTACCAAAATATTGCAGAGGAAGGAACACTCCCAAACTCATTCTACGAGGCCACCATCATCCTGATACCAAAACCAGACAAAGATACTACAAAAAAAGAAAATTACAGACCAATATCACTGATGAATATAGATGCAAAAATCCTCAACAAAATACTAGCAAACAGAATCCAACAGCACATTAAAAGGATCATACACCATGATCAAGTGGGATTGATCAAGTGGGAATGATGCAAGGATTCTTCAATATATGCAAATCAAAGAATGTGATATACCATATTAACAAATTGAAGAAGAAAAACCATAGGATCGTCTCAATAGATGCAGAAAAAGCTTTCAACAAAATTCAACACCCATGTATGATAAAAACTCTACAGAAAATGGGCATAGAGGGAACCTACCTCAACATAATAAAGGCCATATACGAGAAACCCACAGCCAACATCGTTCTCAGTGGTGAAAAACTGAAAGCGTTTCCTCTAAGATCAGGAACAAGACAAGGATTCCACTCTTGCCACTATTATTCAACATAGTTTTGTAAGTCCTAGCCACAGCAATCAGAGAAGAAAAAGAAATAAAAGGAATAGAAAAAAAAGTTGGAAAAGAAGAAGTAAAACTGTTACTGTTTGCAGATGACATGACACTATACATAGAAAATCCTAAAGATGCCACCAGAAAACTACTAGAGGTAATCAATGAATTTGGTAAAGTTGCAGTTTACAAAATTAAATCATAGAAATCTCTTGCATTCCTATACACTAAGGATGAAAAATCTGAAAGAGAAATTAAGGAAACAATCCCATTCACCATTGCAACAAAAAGAATAAAATACCTAGGAATAAACCTACCTAAAGAGGTAAAAGACCTGTACTCAGAAAACTATAAGACACTGATGAAAGAAATCAAAGATGACACAAACAGATGGAGAGATATACCATGTTCTTGGACTGGAAGAATCAATATTGTGAAAATGACTATGCTACCCAAAGCAATCTACTGATTCAATGCAATCCCTATCAATTACCAATGGCATTTTGCACAGAACTAGAACAAAAAATCTTAAAATTTGTATGGAGACACAAAAGACCCTGACTAGCCAAAGCAATGTTGAGAAAAAGAAACAACAAACAGAGCTGGAGGAATCAGACTCCCTGACTTCAGACTATACTACAAAGCTACAGTAATCAAGACAATATGGTACTGGCACAAAAACAGAAATATAGATCAATGGAACAGGATAGAAAGCCCAGAGATAAACCCATGCACCTATGGTCAACTAATCTATGACAAAGGAGGCAAGGATATACAATGGAGAAAAGACAGCCTCTTCAGTAAGTGGTGTTGGGAAAACTGTACAGCTACATGTAAAAGAATGAAATTAGAACACTCCCTAACACCAAACACAAAAATAAACTCAAAATGGATTAGAGACCTAAATGTAAGACTGGACACTATAAAACTCTCAGGGGAGAATATACACAGAACACTCTTTGACATAAATCACAGCAAGATCTTTTTTGACCCACCTCCTAGAGTAATGGAAATAAAAACAAAAATAAACAAATGGGACCTGGTGAAACTTAAAAGTTTTTGCACAGCAAAGGAAACTATAAACAAGATGAAAGAACAACCCTCAGAATGGGAGAAAAATATTTGCAAATGAATACAAGGAAACAAAACGAAAGGAAATATGCGTTCCATATTTTTTAGCTTATTTTGTAACCCACTTTTCCTTCATATTTTGCTTCAGAGAAACCAAACCAAATAAAATATAATTATAATATCAAGGTCCTTAAAAAAAAAAACCCAAAGATTTATTGAGAGGAGAATATAATAGAGTAGCGGGTTGATAATTCCTATGTGGAGTTTTCTCTGGTGCAGGTAGATTCCCCTGCCCCTAAACAGGAAAAATGCTCAGGGCTTTGTGTTCTGAGTTCCCAGATTCCCTTGTCTGGGATGGGGAAGGGGCCAGTGTCAGCTCTTCTGTGTTTTAGAATGCAAAAATTAGTTTTGAAATGTAAGGAGGAGCTGGAGGGAGTGAGGGTATGGGACTGAGCTTTGAGGGGAGGAAGGGGACGGCCTGGCTCCAATGGTAGAAAGAGGGTGGTGGGTCTTGAGTAGCGGGCACCTGTGTGCCTCTCGCCATCCAGCACCCCAAGCTGTGATACACCGGGGCTGAATCAAGCGAATGAGGCTGTGGACACCTGGCAGTGAGCACTGAGTCTCAGGACTTGGGAGCCTGGCCTGGAGGGGGTGGAGGCCACCAGAGGAGCCTGCAGGTGGAGCCAGGGGCTGGACATTGGGCAGCTTGCTGGCGGCCATAATGCACCCAAGGCCCCTGTCCAGTGTTCCTGGATCCTGGAAACTTTAGAACCCTAGAGTTCTTTGCCGATCCCAAAGGAGGGGCAGGGGCAGCGTGGCTAGGGCTGAGCTAGATTTCGTTTTCTTTAGAGGAATTAAGAAATATGGCAATTTTTATGCTCTAGGGTAGTGGAGTGATTCCCACCACACACAGATTTGTTGGTAGATCATTGAGGAAGGGAGTTTCATCCAATGCTTTAAAGAAGCTGGTAGAATTGAAGTTTGGTGTGTGGAGAAAGAAGAACAATGCGTGAGCAGGCCCAGCAGAGCCAAAGGTGTGATGGGGGAGGCCTGCAGAGGAGCTCCTGGCAGCAGGTGTTAAAAAGGGACGTGGGGACCAGAAATCCCTTCAGTTTTCTGTGGGTGTGGCTACAAAGCCCTCCCCTGACTCCTCCAGGACACCTACAGTGAAGTTGAAACTTGTTCCCGATGCTTTTGGGTGGCTGGCTTCTCTTCCCCCTCCTTCCTCTTAGAAATGTTTTAAAGTAACTCTGGGTCATTGTTACAAAAAATTATATAAAGAGACACTTCCTCTTATTCCTGGCCTCAAATTCCTCTCTCCAAACGCAACCACAGTTCCCTGTTTCTTGTTTCTGGAGATGGTTGTTTATGTATTTTTTCTTAAGCAGTAACATACTGGCTCACTGTTCTGCCTTTGTTTTGGTCACATGACAGTTTATCTAGCGTATCTGGAGCTCCAAAGCATCTTTATAATGCTACTTAGTATCCCATTTTATGAATGGACTCTAATACATTTAACCAGTTTCCTGTGGTTGGAGTTTGGGGTTGGTTCAGTCTAGTAGGACGGCTACAATGACTCTTCTTGTCCTGTGAGTGTATTCTTTCAGAGAACTCAGGGCACTCAGAGGGGAATCCAGAGTCCACGGTGTTGCAGAGACAGCCAAAGGGGACTCAGAAACCTGAAGTCAGAGGACCAAGAGAGATTAAATGCCAGGGAATGGGGCTTCCTTGGTGGCGCAGTGGTTAAGAATCCACCTGCCAATGCAGGGGACACGGGTTCGAGCCCTGGTCCGGGAAGATCCCACATGCCGCGGAGCAACTAAGCCCGTGCGCCACAACTACCGAGCCTGCGCTCTAGAGCCTGCGAGCCACAACTACTGAAGCCCGCGCGCCTAGAGCCCGTGCTCCGCAACAAGAGAAGTCACTGCAATGAGAAGCCCGCGCACCGCAACGAGAAGTAGCCCCCGCTCGCCGCAACTAGAGAAAGCCCACGTGCAGCAACGAAGACCCAACGTGGCCAAAAATAATAAATAAATAAAATAAATTAAAAAAAGAATGCCAGGGAATGTTAATATTGGGAAACTTTGGGGCTTTTCTAGCCTGAGAATTAGAGATTTGAGGGATCTTAAAGAGATCTCAAGGACTGTTCATTCATTTTCTCCCTCCTCTGAATCCCAGGAGTCCCTTGACTAACCTACCCTAATGTGCCTGCAGTAGGGTCTTGAGAAGGAAGACTCACCTTTACAGTCCCTGCATCACTTACAGGCCCCCCAGAAAATCTGATTGAATTGAATCTTTTTTTCTTGTGAACAGAAGTATAGCATCTGCTTCACTGTTGTTTTCTTCCTCTGAATCTTCTAATGGAGAACTGCAGTCCTTGCAAAGACCTTCCATTTATTTCTGGGGAGCAGCAGAGGGTGTTTCACATGCACTTAGTAATAAGCCCTTTCAGTGGCTGCTTGACGTCCCTGATACTTTTTACCTTCCTCCTGACTCTGGCTCCATCTCTTTTGGGCCCTGCTGCTGTTTTGCTGGGCTGAGCAGAAAGTTCCATACTTTCGACATCACCCTGACAGCTCTGCGCTGTGAGCCTTGCTTGCACAGATCCTGTAAATCCCTGACATGCCACCATGCTCCTAACATAGGCAAACGTAGGAATGTTCAAGTTTGGGTGTGGTTCCATCTTCCAGGACTGGCTGAATGTTCAAGGATTATGAAACCCAGTACCTCACTCTCTCATGACCTAAAAAGCAAATGGAAATTCCCTTGGGAGGAATAAGTGGGTGGTTGTGTAGACAGATGCTGAGTCTCCTAGTTGTTGAACATTGAGACAAGCAGTAGGGCGATGCCACCTTAATGGACTTAATGGATGATGCAACTTAATGGACCTTAGGCCCTCGTTCTGACACAGTAACACACCTGGCTATTGTTACTCATCTTTGATAATTCCACCCCTTGTGCAAGAAGAAATTGGTTAGGAAGAAAGATTTACATAAAAGAAAGGTGAAAGAGAATTATGCAATCTCCATTTTTGTTTTCTTCTCACCTAGTGGAGTTCTGTGGCAAACTAGCAGAGACAGCAGGACCTGCTTCAATTATGTTCTGCCAGAATTTGCCAGTGTGCTGTAAGGACCAGCAGTGGTTCTGATTGGTTGGAGCCCATGCCATCTGAGATGTTAAATATTTTAAATATGCCTGGGCATATTCTGAAAATCATATTCAATATTACACAATAATTTTATATATGGAAAATTTTAAAAGGGGATTTCTTTTGCAATTCAAACTATAGGAAGTGATGTTTGGCAAATTCTTTGGTTGGTGACATGGGAAAATGCAAAAGATAGAATGGGAGGGAAGAGACCACTGGGGACCAAACCAGAATTTGGGGTAGCGGTAGTAAGAATTTTTCACCTCTCTGACGGGCACATGGATGAAATAAATTTGAGAAACACTCAACTACTAAAAATATAGGTGATAGAGGTGATTCTGGCTAGGTACCAGTTGGGGTAATGCATGAAGAAAACCCCTATTATAGCCTCCCCTCTGTATGTTGGCTGGAGAGCATGCGTTGTCAGACATCAAGATTGAAATCACTCAGCCCTGTGGTCATCGGAGGTGCCATTGGCCTTCCTGTGTCTCTGTGGGGTCCAGCATATTCTTCCAGGACACCCTTGTTTGTTCTTGTCATTCTGTGCCTTTGGGCTTTGTGCTGGGAAAGGACTTCCTGAAGCAGAGGTCCACGGGGGGACAGTGTGTAGAAGTTGAGAGCAGGGCTTCAGGGTCAGGAAGACCTACTTTCCCTCGGCTGCCACTGACTGGCCATGTGAATTCAGGCAAGTGACTTTATCTCTCCAGCCCCAAGTTTCCTCTTTGGTGGACGGTGTTAGATTGGATGGTGTTGGAACCTCTCTCAGAGGAGAGACAAGGATTACATGAGGTGCTATCCTGAAGTATTCCCCACGGTGCCTGGCCCAGAGCACGTGCTCTGCTGGTAAGTGGTCGCTGGTACTGCTGATACACAGGGGCGGGAGAGGGATACTGGGAGTTTGATTTCATGCTAGAAAGAGAAGGCAGAAATGTCAGGAAGGCTCAGGAAATCCCTAAGTTTAGGAACCTGAAAAGGGTGATGACCAGGAATAAAGACCATAAGAAAACTGTAAGACTTCTGAATCTTTGAAGTTTTCCCCTTCCTCAGTATACCTCTAGTTCTAATCAAGAAGAAAATCTTTTTCCTGGATTTCAAGAATGTCAAAGGTAGCTGGAAAGACAAGTCTGTCCTCTGTCCTAGGCCAAAGTTAGGAGTAGAGAAACTCTCAGGAAAAAGAGTAGACAAAAAAACAAAAAAGGCTGGTATCCTGGGGCCCACAGGAAGGCAGAAAAAGTAGCTGACAAGCAGACAAGACTCAAAATATGGCCCTGGGGGCTCGGCCAGCTGGAAGCCTGCGGTGCTTCCTGACACAGTGGCTCCTGGAAGCCAGTTTACCCAGGAACACTCCCTGCCTGTGCTGGGTCTAAGTTTGTGGCTTACTACAAATAAACATTTACTTAATGAACATATAAGTGAATGGGCAAGCTAGCTTAGCCAATAGTTTCTGTTATTTAACTGCTCTCCAGCCCACCAAAGGCATCAGGTGTGCATTATCTGATCAACACAGAGAGCAGCAGAGCTGGGCCGTTGAAGAGACTACACAGCTGTGGTTTCTGCCAGGGCAACATCCCTTCTTCCAGCAAAGAATCTATCTTTTCCTTTTGGGGAATCACCCCTCCCCTATTCTTGATTTGGGTTCCATCCTTTAAGACTCAGTTCTAGCAGGATGTGACTTCTGGTAAGTTCTTAAATCCCAATGCCCAATGTGGTCACGTGACACGAGCTAACCAATCAGAACCAAGCCAGTGTGTTCAAGGAGGGGCACATGATACAATCCAAGACAATGAGATGCAACTCCTGATACCTGGCGCATTGGGATACAGGTGCTCTCTTCCTAGAGGGCTTTAAGTTTGTCTGCTTGCAACTCTTGGAGTTTTGCCTTCCCTCCAGGAGAGCCTAAGTGAGGATGGAGTCCATCAGAATAAAGTGGAGATAAGAGAGGGAGAGATAAATGCCTGATGACACCATTTGAGCACCTGCCTCTGATTGTGCGGATCTGCCCCTGCACTTTTCCATTGCCTGGGCTGGTAATTTCCCTTTTTTGCTTAAGTTGGTTTGAGGTGGGTTTCTTTCACTGAAATACAGCAGGAAGCTGAGAGGGCACCTTCTGTTTTCACCAGTGGAGTACAGAAGCAACATCGTCCTTTTCCTTTAGACCTGGATTATAGACTTCTCTTAACTTTTTAAGAGTTAATCTCTTCATGCTGACCCTTGGTTTTCCCAACTCATGTCTTGACTCAAGCTCTTGAAGCTAGTCTAAAATTAATTCCACACTTTCTAAAATAAGGGGAAACAGAAGTTGGTGAGAGAGTATTTTACAAGATAGTTTTTTGGGTTTTTTTTGTTTTTTTGTCAAACGTCTACCAGTGTGTCCTCTGCCAAGGCTGGTTCAGAGCCAGAGATTTAAGCCCTGGAGGAAGTGCTGCCTTCTTCATGGCATCTTTTTTTTCTTTAATTAATTAATTTTTGGCTGCATCGGGTCTTTGTTGCTGTGCGCAGGCTTTCTCTAGTTGCAGTGAGCAGGGGCTACTCTTCGTTGTGGTGCGCGGGCTTCTCATTGCAGTGGCTTCTCCCATTGCGGAGCATGGGCTCTAGGCACGTGGGCTTCAGTAGTTGTGGCTTGTGGGCTCAGTAGTTGTGGCTCACGGACTCTAGAGCGCAGGCTCAGTAGTTGTGGCGCACGGGCTTAGCTGCTCCACGGCATGTGGGATCTTCCCGACCCGTGATCCCTGCATTGGCAGGCGGACTCCCAACCACTGCATCACCAGGGAAGTCCCTTACTGCATCCTGACAAAGAGTAACTAATAGCTTTAAGACAGTAAGTGAAAAGATGGGAAAGAAAAAAAAAAACATCTGAACAATGGAAATGATGATTCAATTACTTTTCAGGTTCTAAGGGTGTGGTTTGGGGTTTAGTAGGTATTAAATGTGTTTTGCATCTGAGGCTCCATGTCTGTCTCTGGTAAGAGAAAATGTCTCTTAATTGAACCTGACAGGCAAATCAAACTGCCTTTAGTTTTACATGGTTTGACAAACGTGCTTTTCTAAGCTGTGGGTCAGATGAGATGTGGTTCTTTCTTGTCTACGTGGACACCCTGTTCTCCCCTCTTCGGCATGTCCAAAATGTTCCCCACTGTGTGTGACTCTGGGATGGCCCCCAGTGTGCTTTAGTGCTCTCAGCTGTAAAACAAACACTTTGGACTGGATCAGTGATTCCAACTTAAAGAAAAGAAAAAAGCAGTGGGGGGCTTGGTTTGACATAGCTTGTACAGAAGCCCACCAAACTGGAGCTGCTTGGGCTGAGGTGGGAGTGCTGGGCTGGGACCCCGCCTTGTTTGGCCTCCAGGGTGGCTCCTGAGGTGCCTCCCCACGCCTCTAGGACTCTGAGGGGCCTTGTGAAATGCCCACATGTTCACCAAGGTCCTATCCCCCTCCAAACATTGCAGCTCTCTCATTCGAAGTGCCACCTCTGTCATGAAACCTTTCTAGTACCCTGGCCCACGCAGATTTCTTCTTTTTCTGCGGCACTGTCGCGTTTGTGAGTACATCACACACTCTGGCCTATGTTTTTAAACTGACCTAGGTGTGGAGATTTGTCTTCCTTTGAAGCTGGCATGTCCATGTCTTTCTTTTGGGAAGTGACTCAAAACTCACTTGGGAAGCCGAATGTAATGGAAAGAACTCCAGGAAATGGGGACAGAAGCTTTGTTCACAGACTGTGGAAGTCTGGCCTCATCACACCAGGGCAGAGCACAGCCAGTGCAGACCTAAGGCCCCCATATCGGTCCTCCTCCTCCCAGACCTTCTCACCCTAGTGCACACATTGGCCAGGCTGTAGTAGTTGGAAGGTCCTGGAAGATACCTGTGTGATCTGGGTCGTGGCCTCGCCTTTCAGCATCACTGGGCCAACCAGTGATGACGGCATCCCCAGGAGGAAAAAAAGGCTGGGCCTATCACTAGTACCCCACCTGCCTTAGTCATTTCCTTACCACTGTTTTCCTGAATAGAGGGCTTTACAATTGTCATTCTCACTCTGGGGTTCTGTGTAAACGTTATTGGGCTTATAAACATACTTCACGCAATGTGATTTCATTCAACACAGCATTGTCTAACGTGGGGCCTGACCTAGGACTGTGTAGGAAGGTTTTCTGAGGCTCATAGAGACACTGTGGTTGGAACGTCACCTAGTGGCGGCACAGAGTAGTGCTGGTCAGGAATGAATATGAGGAATATTTCCAAAGGGTGGATAGTAAGATAAAGAGCATTCAGGGGTCTTTGGTCTCCACAATTTCATTGAAAATATGCTTTAAAGCAAAATTATCCTGAACATAATTTTTATTCTTTTAAAAATGATTCCAAAGACAAGTCTGTGTCACCATAATGAATACTAGTTATTATTATAGAGTTCTCTAAATGTAGGAGATTGGGAAAAATCTGTAAGTTTTCCATCCCATTTACGTTTCTATTTTTAAAAAATTGTTACATCCACATCCTCTGGGTTTCCCATGCATGTTTTCGCTGTAGGAAGATTCCCCTGAACCTGGAGATTTGGGACCCATGGAATGGGTACCACGCAGTATTACTTTAAAGGGTCTGCATTTGCTCATCCAACCTCACCAATCCTCTCAGCCCCAAAAGTGTCCAGCCTTATGTCTCATCCAGCTGTGGGTCTAGATGTGGTCAATCCAGGTTTCATCTCAGCCCCTGAACGAATTTTGTAAGAATTTCTCTCTCTTTCACTGTCTTTGTTTTTTTGTTTTTTTTGTAATTTATTTTTATAATGGGGTTTAGCTGATTTCCAATGCTGTGTTTATGCCACTTTACACCCACTTGATTCACTTACAGAGAGATATCAATAAATACTTTTTAAGATTAAAAAAAAAATTGGTACATCCAGAAATAATATACCATGTAACCATTAAAGAGAAATAGGTTTATATATAGAACTGGCTAAGAGATATTAAAAGAAGGATGTAGGATGTAGAAAGTATCAAGAGAATGCTACAATTTATGTGAGAAACACATTAGAAAAAAATATATAAATTTGGTCTGAACAAAACTTTTGTTAGTAAAGTGAGAGACTGAATTATTCAGCTCCAAAGAACAAGGGACATTTGCTGCTTCCAGCCACGAGGTGTTCTCAGGTGACTTAGAACCTAACTAGTGTCTGAGGATCAATCCTTGTGATGTGTAGTGGTCCTACAGGGGCACCCCACTAAAACCATTAAGTAAATACTGCTCTTCCAGGGATACACAATATAAGGACTGATCATTTATTGCTGTAAGCGCCCATGGCGTTTTTAAACTGTCACAAGGAGAAACTGAGACATTAGAAGAGTCTAATTGGCCCAAGGGTAACTCCCTGGGGAGCTAGACTCAGAAGCAGCTCACATCCGCTCCACCACACTGTCCTCAGAAAGCTGTTCAGATCAAATCTCATATCCGAATTAGACTACTGAATTGATAATGGGAAATTGTGCCTCAAAGGCCAAACAGCTCCTGAACAGACAGCCAACTCTGGGGATACCAGCTGGTTTTATGTATGCTTTTAAGTACTTAATTGAGAATTGAAAGAAATCCTGCCCTGAAATGGCCAAGATGGGGTTCTTTTGGCTCTCCAAAACTAAATTTTGTGCACACAGAGAAAGCCAGCAGAAAGCAATTTCTTATCATGTCAGTCAGTCTCCTGGATTCCCTGCCTGCAGAGTCTGCTGGAAGCAAGAATGGTAAGAATTTTTCTCTTTTCTAAAATTAGATTAGCCAGAGAAAATATTTGCAGGGCTAGCTCCAATTTGAATTGGAGTCTTCTAAATTGTTAAAATTTTAGAGAGCGCTCATCTTAAAATACTTTACCTATTTTAATTGGTATGCAGAAGCCCCCAAAGGCTTCAAAATTCCAAAATAGCCTCATTGAAAGATTTGTTGTAGAAGGCTAATGAAAGATTAATGATATAAAAGGTACCTAAAACAAACAAAGTTTAAGGATGACATAACTACTGCTTCCCTCTATCCTCCTTTATTTGAGTACTCATCCTAGTAATCCTCTGTCTGGATTGCCTTTCCACTCCGAAGAGACTATTAAATGGTTACTTTAGAAATGGGACCACCTGAGGCTGTAGGCGAGAGGCTGTAGGTGAAACTATTCAGATCAAAGGCCCAACTGAGGGCCATAATTAAAGAATTTCTTAAACCCAGGGAGGATCCTCAAAAGTTTTTGTAAATGGATTACCAAGATAAGGGGCCACCAGTCTGACTAAACTCCTAAATTTAGCTGATATTCAGAGCCTGATGATAGAAAAAAAAAAAATTTTTTTTTTGACCTTCTCCTCTGAGCTAAAATGAGGGAAAGAAAAACATTCCAGCACAGGTGAATTGGTATGTCATTCCTTTGATAACATTAAGGGGGTCACCCAATTCTTTGAGGAATTAAAAACAGCTATCCTTGTTTTACAAATCTAGTCTTTACAGGACTAGAAATGTGAATCCAAAAACAATCCACAGCCTACCAATCCTTCTACCACTCCCCAAACCTCCCCTATTTATTTTAAAAGGCCTTTAAGTATTGAGAAAGGTCAATAGAGTCATCATCATTTAAGTGTAATACTTGTACCTAGGTTTACTAGAAATCAAATAACATCTTATTATTCCTGTTATTAAAATTTGTCAGCAAGAAATATAACTTGATAAGATGAAACTTTTAAGTAAATTGAATGTAATTGAGATAAGAGTTTTTAGGTGAACTCTTTAGGAATAATTATGTTTTAGGACTGTCTACTTAAAATACTTTCTCTAGATTTTTGGTAACTTTAAGCTGCTAAATGAAGTTAAATGATGGGAATTCATTGAATACTCAGATCATTTCCAAATAAGATACTGGAAAATTAATTGCTAAACAAGTCTAAGTTTACCTACTTTTGTCTTATTAGAGAAAAACTAAGATGTTTGGGTTCATTGGACATGTCTTATACCCCACTGAGGAAAGATATTAGGTTATAGAAATGTTATAAGTTTGCCAACCAGAATGTGCTGGTAAGACAGACAGTTCATAATTGCTTACTTAGTTTTCGCTAGAAACTAAGGTTTTTTTAAGGTTAAGAATTCTAATTAAAATATGCAATTAAAACTACTAAAAATTAGTAAGTAAAATATCTTTGTATCCAAGGAAAAAGAAGGTGTAAAGAAAGGAAATTTTTTTTGTTAAGGGAAAAGAAAGTAATTTTGTCCTAAAGCTGGTTATTTCTAAATGGGGAAGAAAATAAGGGACAAATTAATATGGATATAGAAAGTTGTAGAAGGTTTGTGAGAAATGAAAGAATCTTTAGAAAGGAATACTATGTGTAGTCAGGGCTAAGGTTAGAATAAATTTAATTAAGTAAATTTTAATGTTAAAGTGGTACAAAACCTGACTTTGGTTTTCTCTCTGTTAAGAGGACAAAGTTTTCTTAAAATATCGATCGACTTTTTTTTGGGGGGGAGGATTTTATTTATTAAAATTTTTATTGGAGTATAGTTGATTTACAATGTTGTGTTAGTTTCTGCTATACAGCAAAGTGAATCTGTTGTACATATACATATATCCACTCTTTTTTAGATTCTTTTCCCGTATAGGGCATTACAGAGTATTGAGAAGAGTTCCCTGGGCTATACAGTAGGTCCTTATTAGTTATCTGTTTTATATATAGTAGTGTGTATATGTTAAACCCAATCTCCCAATTTATCCCTCCCCCCTTCCCCCCTGGTAACCATAAGTTCTTTAACTGGTAATCTGTTATAATTTTCTCTTGAAATCTTTTATTGTCACTTTGATTAAGTGAATAAGTACTATTCTACAGTGACCCATGATACTATTTGACCAGGTGTTTTGAAACCTTTTTGATATTTTGACAAAATTTCCAAATATCAAATTCTAATTGAAGTTCTTTTGACCTCTAGCTAACTTTGGGATGCTTCAGAGAGGACCCCTGAAGCATCTCAGAGAGAGGAATAATAAACTAATTAGGCTTATTTGCTATGTTAAATTACATAGAAAGCATTGTCAAATGAGTGGTGATAAACCTTCTTAGGTTATATTGTATGGGTAAATATTGTTAAAAAGATATTCTAGAAATTATATGGAATTTCTAAAAATCTGATATGTCTTGGTAAAATGTTATAAGTTATGATTCTAGTTATTATCTTTTTTTTTAACATCTTTACTGGAGTATAATTGCTTTACAATGTTGTGTTAGTTTCTGCTATATAACAAAGTGAATCAGCTATACATATACATATATCAAAAATATGGAATGCTTCATGAATTTGCGTGTCATCCTTGCACAAGGACCATGCTAATCTTCTCTGTATCATTCCAATTTTAGTATATGTGCTGCTGAAGCGAGCACTCTAGTTATTATCTTAAATGTTGTATTCACAGCATTAATCAAGTTTCTTTGTTAATTGCATTGTAATCAGATCTTTAACTGTGCCTTTTAAAGTGTTTTGTCATTTATGGACCATTATTGTTTTATTCTGATGCTTTTGCAAAAAATGTTTCATCTTCAAGAAGAGTCAGAGAAATGACTTTTTGACAAGTACAGGTTTCTGATAACTTTCAGATCATACTGCTGAACTGGGTAAGAAATTAAAGAATTCTAATGGAAAACCTGATAGCTTCATAAAACTGTTAACAGAAGATTAAGATCAAGGATTAGTCACATAGGACTGAGTGAACTGATGAATATGGTATAATTTTTGGGTTTTGTCTGAAATATTACTGGTTTTAATCTGTGTTTTCCAGATATAAAGAAACCTTTCTCCTCAAGCTAATTATGACTTACAGCAATATGGTAAATTATACCTTTGTAAGTAGAATTGAAACATTTATCTTTTCTCTCTACCTGATTCCTCCAGAAATTGGAAACTCTTATGTTCCCAGCAGGCTTGTTATCAGGTGAATAAGAAAGGCTGCCTCCTGGCAGGTGCAGGAATCTTGATATTTTGGGGAACTCAAGAGAGGAATCCACCCAAATCTATAGATATCGCAAGCGGAATCTGATGGCAAGCCAGATTGGTGTGGTTTTCCTGGACTTGAGGGGCCTTTTAAAAGTTCAGTTTGAGATTTCTTATAAAAAGTTCCAGCAGAGCCAACTTAAAAGAGCCTGTATGGTCAATTACATTTATGTAAATGACCAGGCCAAGTTTATTGAAACCAGACTTATTTTGCAAATAAATCAGTCTTAATTTGGCTATATTTGGTACAAATTAGGGTAATTTTAGAGGGGGAAAATTATATTTCAGTGGACATTAAGTAGTAGTGTTATTGTTTTTGAGGGTTTTTTGCTGTGTGTGTTTATTGCCTAAGACTCACTGCTCAGATGGCTCCTTGTTGCTCTGTTACATTATTATAAAGTTTGTTCCTGAAGCTTAGCACAGTAATTTATCTTTGGATGAAGATCAGATGCCCCATGACCTGCAACCAGGAGATTATGCATCGTCACAGCTTTTTCAGTATGCCACTCTTCCTCCCTAACTGCAGGATACAGTTCACTTTTGAAGGGGTTAAGGTGACAGCCTTCTAAGGGTCTGAAGATGCAAGGAAAGGGCTAGATGGCAAACAGGTACACTTAATTTCCAATTATAAAATATTCCTGGTGTGAAATTTTAAAGTGATGGAGTTGGTAAGGTGAGGCTATGGTGAGGAATGTGAAGGAACGTTTTCTGGTACAGCAGCACTTGCCTAGGAGAGATAACAATGGAAGATGTGTTTCTCATAGCTCGCTCTGACCAGCTGAAGCTGATAAAGGACCATGAACTTGGAGAGACCCTGGCACACCAGGCTCTCAATGGTCCTAACTGAAGACTCTTCCTAAACAGTGAGCAGTGAGGTTTGTTTTAGCCAACTGTTTATTTTTATTTTTTGTATTGAAGTATAGTTGATTTACAGTATTGTGTTAATTACTGCTGTATGGCAAAGTGATTCAGTTATACATATATATATATATACACATTCTTTTTTTATATATATTCTTTTATATTATGGTTTATCACAGGATACTGAGTATAGTTCCCTGTGCCATACAGTAGGACCTTGTTGTTTATCCATTCTATGTATAATAGTTTGCATCTGCTAACCCCAAACTCCCAATCCATTCCTCCCCAAGCCACCCCCCCTGCCTTGGCAACCACAGGTTTGTTCTCTATGTCCATGATTCTGTTTCTGTTTCATACATAGGTTCATTTGTGTCCTATTTTATATAGATTCCACATATAAGTGCTATCATATGGTATTTGTCTTTCTCTGTCTGACTTACTTCATTTAGTATGATAATCTCTAGTTGCATCCATGTTGCTGCAAATGGCATTATTTCATTCTTTTTTATGGCTGAGTAGTATTCCATTGTATATATGTGCCACATCTTTATCCATTCATCTGTCAATGGACATTTAGGTTGTTTCCATGTCTTTAGCCAACTGTGTTTAGACCTGTGGATTCATTCTGTCCTCTCCAGAGAGATCCAGAGTACTGGATCTCAATCCTTAGTTAGCAATAACCACATGAAACCTGCTTCTGGCTAGCACTTTAAAAACTCTTTTTCCCTCTCAGTGAACTTCTGCTTCTTCACTAGCTTGTGTTCCTTCGTCTGGCAAGTCAGTAGACTTAGCTTTTTCTTTTTATCTATTTATCTATCCGTTCCTTCATCCATTGTCCATCCATCTCTTCACTTATTGTTTATTAGCTCTGGTGGTCTTTGTTTTATTTGTTGACAGGCATAAATAAATTAGAATATGTAAAGCACTGATAAGTGATAGCTATTATCTTATTCACTCACTGGTATCTTGTGTATATATTATAAGAACAACATGTCACTGGAATATTTTAATTCTGTCTCTACTGGAAGCATACGTGAATGAGTCATTGACTTCAGCTGATAGAACGTTTCTAACCCAAGTTTGTAAGTGACCGTGTGGTGTTCAGAAATGCCTCATTTGGCATCTAGAAAGATGGCTGGGAAGATTTTAAGCCTCTTCAGTGGGAAAGAGGCTGACATATTCAGGTCTCAGTGTCAGACACTGACGTTCGAAAGACTCTTCATTGTGATTCTAACATATGGACTTTTGAAAATTATAACTGAACTCTTTAAGAAACCAGGGTTAAAAGGTAGTTTGTTGGTATATGAGCATCTGTAAGGCCTGTTTCCAAAGCTCAGCATGTGCCCACATGTGCCCACACGCACACAGCCTTGGCCTTGCCCTGTAAACTCCTAGCACAGCACACAAGGGTGGGCCCTTGTTACAAAGGAAATGGCTCTGTTTCTCAGAGCAAAGAGATATTGAGGACACTTCCCAGTAAGTGGTACAGAATAAGGCCCTATTGTTTCCTAGGCCTGCTGTTCTGTGTAACCGGAAGCTCCGGGTCCTGTCCCTGCCCACCTGGCCAGTTACTGCTGCAGTGGCAGCAGCGAGTCCAGGTTCTCCTGGTGAAGGCCAGCCCAGAGCCAACACCACCCGCCTTTCCTACTTGCCTGGGCTGTTGTGGCACATGTTTGAACTGGCCAATGAGGAAAAAGGTCATGGGCAATTTTGAATCAGCTGCCAAGTGCTGCAGAAACTTTAAGCACAGAAATGGACAGGGACCCTGAGGTCAAGACTCTAGACGCCACTGCCCTGCCGTCAGAGCACCTGCTCTGCAGGTCAGGTGAAAGACCACTGGGGACTGCATGACAAAGATGGTAGTAGGGTCACTCAGATAGAGCCAGCAGTCCAGGCCATCACAAGCTGGGAACCGGCTCTGCTTCACGTGTGAGTTACTCCCCTTCTCACTGTCCTTTTAGTTGAAGTGAATTATTCACTTGGAATCTCTACTTTTGCCAATTATCCAACTGGCACGGCTGCAGCTCCTTTCCCCAAACCAACACTGAAGAACCTATAGAAGCAGGAAGGACACATGGATTCTAAACATTAACAACAAACCACCCTCCCGCATTGTGCTTCTCCCTCAGGTTAATGGCTTGAGCTCTCATATGACTGTCAAGAGAAGGTCCTTTCCTCCCCTCGAAGTTCTCCATCTTGCGATGAGTCCAAGGAACCCCAAAGGCCACTTGGTCCAGTTGATTTCCACTGAGCCCCATCAGTGCTGATCTGGGGCCTTGTGGGTCGTGCCAGGAGTTGAACCCAGGCCCTGCTCTGTGCTGCGGTGATTGAGGTTCAGGGGTGCAAACTGTCCTGCATGCGGCCCGTGACCAGTCCAGCAGTGGTTGTTAGTGATGTGCGGATGGGGGAGGAGGTCCTCCTCCCCAGCCTTTTACTGGTGTCACAGCTTTTTGTCAACATCTCTTTGGCGTACACACACACATTCACACACACAGCCATTGCCCCCAAGGCATCCCCGTAGTTCAGGAAGACTAGTTCTAACCCCGACACACAGGCCCTCCCCGAGAAGGCCCTGTCCTGGGGCCTGGTCCAGTCCAGACTCCATTGTCCCTCATGGGCATTTCCCTGATGTTGCTGCTTGCCTGCTGGCCTCCTAGGCAGCTGCTTTGACCCACTGATGTGTTCAAATAACAATGAACCTCAAAAGGGAAGGGGTCAGGGGCTCGATCTGTACACCTTCCACATAACCAGATCTAGATGAATGCTGATGGCAGCCTTTGTGACCCCCTCCATCATGTCCTGTTTCACACTTCTTTACCAGGAGGAAGGCCTAGAGACATCTGCTCTGGAACAAAGGTCTGTTTCAAGGGCTCACTGGGACATTCAAATGACCATTCCTTTTGTTAATTTTTCTTCACCAAACAATCCATTGCATGCATTGTCATTTTATATGTGTCTGTGGTCGTTTTCAGACTTACTTTGTAGGAACAGAACAATTTTTCCAAAGAAAATTTAAAGAGGATCACAGTATTAAAAACACCAAAGTAGTTCTGTTCTGGCTGAAGCAGGGGGTGGGAGGGACGCTGAGGGCTCTGAGCTCTGCTCTCTTGCCCTCCTGCTTTCCCCCTGCAAACCCCCTGCGCTCTGAGGACACCATCTGAACAGTATTCACATCAAGCCTAGGATCTAGAATGAGAAACCTGAGTGTGTGGCCATCAGTCAGGGCTCCTGGCTGTAAGCAGAAAAGGAGTTTATTACAAATACAGTGAGCGGGTCGCCACACCCCTGGGAGGGACAGAGGACAGGTTTGCAGGGAGCAGCCCCACGTAACAACACCGTGAAGACAGTGCTGTGACTGGGCACAGGGACCACAGTTCACCCCACTGCCACCACTGAGCCTGCACACAGGGCCCTGCTGCTGGAGCTGCGGCCACGGGGCCTCTGGAGGGTCCATTTGCTGAGGTCCCTGCTGCCGCTGCCCCATCTACCTAGGATGGAGCCTGCAAAGTCCTTGCTTCTTCACTCTTCCAGCTTCTGAGTCACAGTCTGGGGCAAGAGTGTCCCGTTGGAGGACGTTGTACCACGTGCCTGCACTTTAGCTTTGAGGAAGACTGAGAAAGTGGGTATTTGGCATTTTCAGCCTCTATAATGTGAGATGGATCTATTTTAGGAGGTTGGAAATTCTCCAAAAGGAGAAGGAGGTTCAGATGCTGGGGGAGGAGAGGGATGACATGTCCACTGCAGTAGCTCTGCAAGTTGCTTTATTTCTGAGCATCATTCCTCTAGGAAAGACAATGGCCCTTCTAGGTCATCCATCCATCCATCCGTCAGCAAATGTTTCTTGAGAGCTGTTTAGTTATCTATTGTTTCCTAACAAACTACCCCAAAGCTCACTGGCTGAAACAACCATTTTAATGTATCTTATGATTTTGTGAGTTGGGAATTTAGGAAGGGCTTAGATTATCCGAGAGATTCTTTGCTCCATGTGGAGTCAATTGGGGTCCTTTGGGACATTCACAGGGTGGCCGATCAGACCTGGAGCATTCTAAATAGCTTCATCCATTTGTCTGCCTCTTTGGGATAGATGGCTGGAAGGCTGGGCTCAGCTGGGCTCATCTCCCTCCCCACGTGGACTCTCTGCGTGGACTCTCCAGCAAGATAGCTGGACTTCTTATGTGAAAGCTCAGGGCTCCAAGAGACCAAGTTCTCCTTAAGAACTTGGAGCTGCCATAATGTCACTTAACACTGTGTTCAATTGGTCAAAGCAGTCTCAGGCTAGCCCAGATTCAAAAGGAGGAGAAATAGACTCTGTCTCTTGATAGGAAGCATCAAAGAATTTGCACCCATCTTTAATCCACAATAAGAACCAACTATGGGGCAGGCATATATAGGAGCAGGGCATACAAAAATAAATAAGACGTGGTCCTGTCTTCAAGATGCTCAGTCATATAAGGTTACCTGAAAAGCAAACAAATGAAAGCAGTAAATGAGATCAATGCGAAAATGCATTGTAGATTGCAAAACAATGCTAATATGAAGGATTGGCTCTAAAACCACGATATAACAAACTCTTCTAACGCTCTCAAATATCCGAAATCATTTATTGACCGGTTTGCCAAGAATCAGGAACTCAGCTAAGAGTTTTCCTGGCATAACTGTCCCCAATTCTCAGGCCAACTCTACTGCTGCAACTTCTACACGGTAGAATCAATGCTTCTTGTTTAATTACGCAACATCTTTGGATCTTGCTTTATATCAGCACCCATCAGTCTCTGCTCATCGAAGCTATTTAATAGATGCTTCTCAAGATAGCCACACAGGCTACTTAAGAAGAGATTTTCAGTTTACAGTCACCCACACAGTTATTCCTTGAAGGCTTGGATTCCTCCCTCTCGTAATTATTGCTTTAATCTCCTGAGCCACGAGACAGCAAATTTTCAGGCTACAAGGTTGAAAGAGTTGAAGACATATCTAAAGGTGCAAAATTTAAGTTCCTACTGTGTAAAGAGAACTAGACAACAGACCACTTTGTGCAAATACAGTTTCTGCCTCAGAGAACAGTCACTCAGACAAGATTTTAAAACTGTACATTTACCTGATTGATAAAGTGACATGTAAAGATAGACAAAATGAGAACGTAGGAAATTTGAAAAGTAAAAACACAAAAGTTAGTCATAATCTCATCATCCCAAAATAGTACTATTGGGCTTCCCTGGTGGCGCAGTGGTTAAGAATCCGCCTGCCAACGCAGGGGACACGGGTTCGAGCCCTGGTCTGGGAAGATCCCACATGTGCAGAGCAACTAAGCCCGTGCGCCACAACTACTGAGCCTGCGCTCTAGAGCCTGCCAGCCACAACTACTGAAGCCTGCGTGCCTAGAGCCCGTGCTCTGCAACAAGAGAAGCCACCACAATGAGAAGCCCGTGCACCTCAAGGAAGAGTAGCCCCCGCTCGCCGCAGCTAGAGAAAAGCCCACGAAGCAACGAAGACCCAACGCAACCAAAAATAAATAAATAAAATAAAATTTATTAAGAAAAAAAAGTTCTAAAAAAAATAGTACTGTTAACATTTTGATTGATTTCCTTCTGGGTATTTATTTACTTATTCATTTTCACTTACTGAAAGTAACATTTCATTTTTTAAAGGGCAGTTTTAGGTTTACAGAAAAATTGAGCAGATAGTAAAAATATTTCCCATCTATCCTTTCCTGTCCTATTACTAACATTCTGCATTAGTCGGCACAGTTGTTACCACTGATGTAGCAATTTTGAAACACATTAACTAAAGTCCATCATTTACACTAGGGTTCACTCTCTGTGCCGTGCGGTTCCATGGGTTTTGACCCATGCATAAGATCATGCATCCACCGTGACTGAGTCACACCGATTAGGTTCCCCATTTCTCTTTTGTATTGTCACATCCAACCAGAATACAGTTCAGCACGCAGCTGTTCTCTATTTTTCACCTCAGAGCCTAACAAGCCTTCCTTTACCGTATTGCCCTCTGCCTCTGCACGTCGATAAACTCAAAACACCATAGGAGGCAACAGCCTACAGGTAACCATTCCCCTGCATTAATACTGCGCACGGGTTTTCCCCTCATC
Organism: Balaenoptera ricei; assembly: GCF_028023285.1. NCBI lineage: Eukaryota > Metazoa > Chordata > Mammalia > Artiodactyla > Balaenopteridae > Balaenoptera > Balaenoptera ricei. The sequence continues at coordinate 77,894,802 of NC_082641.1, forward strand.
ATATGGGATCTTTAAAAATCAGTTCGTGGAAATAGCTTTCCACGATCTACATAACATTCAGGGAAGAACAAACAACAACAACAAAGTTTAGGAAGAAACAGCGCTGTGTGGCGTCCCCCAGCGCCTCCCAGACAACAGGCTTTCGTCTGAGGGCCTGAGGCTCGTGCTGAGCGCCAGGTTCCGCGTGGCTGCCGGACCCCGCAGCGGGGGTGGGCCTTCCCCGGAGGCCAGGGAGGAGGGGCTCGGCCGGCTCTCCGCTTCCTTGCTTCTGCGGGAAGGACTGCGCCTCGGCACCACTCCCCGCTCACTGCCATCCATCTGCGCCCCTCGGAGCCTTTAGATGTAAACCCGGCACTAGTTTCTTTCGCCTTTAGGACTGGTTGGCTTCGTGGGGAGATGAGCAGTGGCGTTGGGGGAAGTGAACTCGGGCCGTGTGGGACGGCTGTAAGGGACATGCCCGTCGGATTACCCGACCGGGTCAAGCTGCTTCCCCGGAAACTTCAAACTGTGGAACGCTGTCCGGAAAGTTTTCACCGGAGGGCGAAAAGACTGGCAAGGTCCCTCTGCCCCCTGGCATGTAAAAGTGCGCGCCAGGATTAAGGAGCATAATAGTGCTTTGTTGTGGTGGTGGTGGAAGTGATATAACCCTGACGCTCTGCATCTGCAGACCCCGGAGCGCGTCCGCACGGCCTCCTTCACCGCTCACGTTAGCCCACAGCTCAGCGCCGCGTTCCTACAATGCGGTGGCAAGCGCGGAATCCCTAAAGTCCTCAGAGATGGCGCCGCCGTCCGTGGTTCCTTGCGTCTGTCACGTGTTCCACAGCCCGTATGTGCCAGAAATGGACGCTGTCTCCGGGACAGCGCTTTCCTCATCCCTCACCCCCGCCCCACACTTAAGAATGGGCCAGGCCCGCCCCTCAGACCCGGGTGGGTGCATCCCATCCAGAGATGCCTGTGCAGGCCCCACGCTGGCGCCAAGAGCCCCCGGGAGAGGCCTTGTTTGTTTTCGCCACCAGAGTCCAGTCTGTCCCCTGACCTCTGACCCAGAACTATTTGTTCCAACCATTCCCAGTCTGTTGCCCTGGCTCAAAACAAAGTGGATGAAAGGTCTTTCCTCAAGCCCTGCTTTCATGCTCAGGGGGTCAGTGAAAATGAGTGGGGTGGTCATGTGGCTGATGAATCATTTTGGCCCTGAAACGAACAGTAAAATATACTCTAGTTCAGGGCCTAGTAGGGCGTTGACAGCTGAGAGGCAGTAAACGATAGGAGCACAGTCTTTGGGCCAGAGAGAACTGGGCTTGAGTCTGGCTTTGACTCCTCTGTGTTGTGTAAGCTTAGGCTGACCTCTTAACCTCTCTGGGCCTCAGTTTCCTCATCTGTAAAACAGGGCTGATCATAGCGCATCTCTTATACGGCATTTGTGAGGATCACATGAAAACAAACAACAACAAACCCCACAAAGGTAAAGCACTTAGCCTACTGCCTGGCCTCAGTAAGCTCTCAAGAGACTGTAGTTCTTTTTATTCAGTCGCCAGGAAAATCCCGAAGAATCAATGTGTTGTGTCACTGGTGTCCCTAGCACTGTCAGCAAACACTTCCACGTTGCTGAAGTAGCAGCACCCTTCATCCAACACACCTTTGCTTTGTCTTTCAGGCCTCCTGCTTCCACAGATGCTCATGGGTTTAGGTCAGTAAACTCTCAGGCCGGGAAAGTTTCCTCAGATTGTGACATAAGTGAGCACATCTCTAAAGAGCCAAAGAGGTGCTGGCAAAGACCTGCACAGGCCATGAGTTTCCTGTGAGTTTCCCACTACCAGCCGCTTGGAAGCCGCTGAGGTTTGATTGCAGACTTCTCCTTCCCACAGCTGGCTGCAGTTTACTTCATCTCGGAGTCAGCCCTTGATCTCCTCCACGCTGACAGCCAGTTCTGTCTGGCTGGGGGATTGTGACAGCCTTTGTTTCCATGTGGGCAAAGTCTTTTGAAAAGGGGAAAGCTCATTAGTTAGCTGTCATCCTCAAACGTGGTTAAGTTATGAGTAATTCTACTAGGAGAGCCAGGGAGCTCATTAGGTTGAGACTTTTATCTCCTTGTACAGAGTAGTGGGAGATTAACTGGGATATTGTATGTAAGTTTCTGTCAGCTGTGGAGTTGCTTACAAATCCAGCAAGGAGGATGACCATGATATCACTTTCCCTACCTCTGGGAGGTCAGTAGAGACACCCCTGAATATGCAATCTCGCTATAGCTCCACACATGTGCACACACACCACCCGCATTCTATGGTGAGGAAGGGATGGCGTGTGGCCTTAAGGGTTGGTTTGGATAAAGGGTGCATATTTCTGCTAGTGTTTTTGTTCTTTTTCCAGTCAGGCCTGGCCGTGGCTGTTGCCTCAAAGCCAATGGCACCGACAGGACTTTTTGGTCTCCTCCATCAACTCCAGTCCGCTGCTCCGTCACTCGGCTTCCAGCAGGTGGCGCTGCTTCCCGCGTGGGCCTGGCCCGCCTGCCTTCGCTCCGAGGAAGCCAAAGAGATGCCGGGAAGTTGGGAAGTGGGTCCTCGCGCAGGTCGAGCTGCCGCCGTGGCAAACGCAAATGATGACACACCGGCTTGACGAGGGCCTTTGTCAGAAACCATGGGGATCTGGCGTTTCCGCACAACGGAAAACAAAGTGCTTCTGCCTGCCTGGCCAGAGTTGACATTTGCTCACCATTGATTCCGGCGCATTTACAGGCAGAATGAGTTCATGTGAGATTGCAGGACCTTGCCATGAGTCAGATTCACTTTCTGTAAATCAGAATCAACATTACACTTCCCCTCACTTTGGGCCATTATTTGAACTTTTAGGTCACCATCTGTATTTGTATTAACTGAAGAAATTCGAGTATTTCATAAGAACTTTTTTTTTTTTTTTTTTTTTAAGGGCAAAACCAGCTTAGGGCAGATTGTAGTTTTGAGATTTTTGTCGCTCTTAGCTCCAAAAATAGGTTGGCCTTATATATTATCTACATGTTCAGAAGTATGCCATGTACAAATTCAAGTGAAACTTGTAAAATATTTTCTGGCAGGAAGCCCAGGAGGGGTTGTTCAGGGGGACAATGGTGACTGGCCCAGGCATGGGAGCAAGACACGTAGGTGAGGAGACAGGCGCAGAGCTTTTTTCCAACACCTAGGAGAAAATGTAGACAGCTGGAGTTGATCTGTTCTTAGGGTTATGGCCGAATTTTGATACTGGGGGAAAGAGACAAGATGGAGTTAAAAGTGGAGAGAAACAACAGACCTGGGAGGGTTCGAAAGGGTTTGAGCAGGTGAACAAGAAGGAGCCTGAATTTACATCAGGTGAAGCACCCTGGATTTACATCAGGTGAAGCACCTGAAGAGGTTTAACTTGGGAGGAGCTGGGGGCACGGGAAAGCTTTTCATCGGCAGGAGAGGGTTGAGAACAGCTGCTGGCCTGGACTTGAAGGTACATACATCAGGGAGTGTCCCTGGGCCTTGCAAAGGTGGTTCCCTTACCCGCCTCTCCAACAGGCTGCTCCTGACTCTTCTCTGCCATATTTAGGGGGAAATACATCCCCAAGAAGTTCCCTGTATCCTCGTTCCTAGTTTTAGCTAATCGTTCCCCCCAGGATTTTTTCTATTGATATCCAATCCCCTTATTCACCTCGTGAAACCTCAAATCTCATTGTCTCCTAAAAGTTCTCCTACAGATATGTCTATGCCTGGTTGAATTTTTTGTGCTTTTCTTGGTATGTACTATTATTATTATTTTTGGGGCCTTTTATGTTTTTACTGAGAAAAAGGATCTTTGGAGACCAGGGAAGGTAGGAAAGAGTCTGTGGCCTTTCTTGAGCTCCCTTTTCCTTCCAGGCCTCTTGGGTGGGTGGGAGGCGGTGGTGTCTCCAGCTGCCCTGCTGACCTCTTGCTTTAGTAGGATTGGGTGGGAGCCGATGGGAGGGACATGAGTACACACACAGAGCACCTTTCAGACACAAGGATATGGACGTCTCAGCTGAGTGAGCAAACAAAGAAATAACCCCAAATACTTTGAAAACCAAGTCCAGCAGAGTTTAGCTTTACCCAAATAAACTCACCCCCAAACCCAACCCTCAGGGCACACAGGAAGAGTGATGCTTATATGGGTAATATATTCTCATGAATGTATGCAACCTTATGAGCAATTCTTGGCTTGAAATAGGAATTCTACCCTTTTCTTCTTCACTCAGAGAAACATATTGAGATTGAAGAAAATGAAAGAATTCTCATTCTTTATGAGTGTGTGTGTGTGTTTGTACATATGTATTTTATCTGAGAGGGGAAAAATGCAAACTGACACTTGGCTAAGTAATAGATTATGATTGATCCCAATGCATCAGGGTAGTAGAGAACAGTAAGGACACACACACACACACACACACACACACACACACACACGTTGTCTATCCTATATCATTTTGGAAATGGAGAAACTGAAACTCCTAGGGGGCTTAAGTGAATCTCCCGAGACCATGGTATGTCAGAGGTGCAACTATGTCTTCCAATTCATGCCTTTAAACTTTTGTCTCTTATCCTTTGCAAGGTGGCTGGGACAACCAGGTGCTGGTCTAAGTGCCTCATTCCATTTTCAGAGGAGCTGAGGTCAGGTGCCCCCCTACAATTCGAGAAGGCTTGCCAAGACCACGCCGCGTTCCCCAGCGCTCAGGTGAGTGTTCTCTGGGCGATGGCGCCTGATGAATCTGGCATTTGTGAAACGCATAGGCCGAGAGGCTGGTTGGACTATTGCTCAATATTCTCAGGTTGACAGCATTGATTTTCTGTAATTTGAGAGGAGTGTGGCATGTCAGCCAGGCTTTTATCATGCACCTCTCTTCTCTTCCTGAGGATTGTTTGCATTGTGGAGATTTCCTGGTGATATTTTTAGTGTCTGATTCTCCATGGTTTCTCATTTCCAAGTAACTGTGGCCATGTTTTAGTGACTCGTACAGATGCCCCTGATAGAACTGATGACTGTTGACTGGAAAGCCCGGGGATTGTCCCACAGCTCGCGTTATTGGTTTCAGCTGATTTTCACAAGTTTTCAGATAGCTTGCCTTCCAGAATTACAGATTTTCATTAGCTACCGTTCTTCATGCTGAATCAGAAAAAGGATATATTCTGGGGTAAAGCAAAGGGGATGGATGCAGCAAATATTCACACGCCATTTTTTCAGTGGTCTCCTCTCCCTGCTGCTTCTTTCATGCCAGCTGTAGTTCCCCAAGCCCTGCGTGTGTGGTCAAGGCCGCGTGGGGAAATGAATGAGCCATACTTTTCTGCTTCTCTCTAATTACAAATTTTATCACCTCATCTGACATAGAAAGGGTGTTGGTTGGAAATGAAATACACATTAGGAATAAGCTCTTTAGAAACAGCAAAAAAAAAAAAAAAAAGACAAAACCAGGAAAACAGCTTTCATGGTATTCATAACGTGAAGGGTTTTTTTTTTTTTTTTTTTTAATTTTATTTATTTATTTATGGCTGTGTTGGGTCTTCGTTTCTGTGCGAGGGCTTTCTCTAGTTGCGGCAAGCGGGGGCCTCTCTTCATCGCGGTGCGCGGGCCTCTCACTATCGCGGCCTCTCTTGTTGCGGAGCACAGGCTCCAGACGCGCAGGCTCAGTAATTGCGGCTCACGGGCCCAGCCGCTCCGCGGCATGTGGGATCTTCCCAGACCAGGGCTCGAACCCGTGTCCCCTGCATTGGCAGGCAGATTCTCAACCACTGCGCCACCAGGGAAGCCCGTGAAGGGTTTTTTTTGAGAGTCTGGAGCTAAGGTTATCAAGAGACAGAGGAGTCATCAACCCTTCTTACCCCTTACAATCATGGGAACAAAAACATCCAGATCCACAACACTATACATTTTCCATTCTCTCAACACATCTCCTGGTGATTTTGTCTCATCTCTTCAGCACATGTGCCTGGCTCACATACCACGGCGGCCACCCTCCCCGTCTCTCCTCCCATCTTCTTTGCTGCCCTCACTGTCACTCAAGACTATTCAAAATCACCTTCACTATGAAATCTTCTTGTCCCCCCAGTAGATACCCCTTTATACTATATTATTTTGCTCTTGAAACTTAAAAACCAATGTTCTCAGGTCCTTCTCCGTGTCCATCACATGTCCAACAGATTGCAAGTTCTTCCAGAGTGGAGGCAGAGTGTCTGCTAACTCCTTTTTATTCTTCTTGTGCTTCTTCGTTCCACAGGGTAGTCTTCAGTATGAGGAGCATCTGATCTCAAATCTCTCTCGTTTCCAACTTAGACCAAAATCTAGTGCCCTCCCAGCCGAGCTAAGAACAGAGCCCCCTTTCCAAATGCACATGTGAACCGTCCCTCCGAATAGCCAGGGCCTGCAAACCAATTAGGTTTCCTCTTCTTCCTCTACCCAAATATGACCTTGCCGATACCATCTCCTATTAGATGACAGATGCGGATGTTTTTATTGCATGGTTACTGTTTGCCACATGCTTCCTGGACAGGTTTCCAGGTAACCTTAATGGCTGTGCTTCTGGGGAAGGAGGAGGAGAAAATAACTCACCTCTTCAGTAAGTGGTTTTAAAAATATAACAGCATTTACAAGCTTTTAAAGAGCAGCTCTCTCTCTCCTTCCAGCCGCTCAGGCCTTGTTTGCTTTGTGATAGGAGCCCCCCGTAATGCTTGGCAACCTCTGACTAGGACAGAAGGCAGATTGAAAGACCAGAAGATTGATTTTTCTGTGGAGGCTTTCCATGGGGGGCGTGAGAGAGCGATCTCTTGGGGAAGCAGTGGTCAGGGAGGCTTACTTCTTCACCTGGTCTTCATTCGTGTGTGAGGCTGAACACACTCTTTGTCTCAACAAGCGAATCCCAGACCACAGAGGGGAGCAGTCTATCCTGGAGGTCCTGAGACGACGGGGACCTGCAGGGTAAGAGGCTGGGGCCGTCACAGCCTCTCCTCCCATTCGCTTTTCCATCCAAAACTTGCAGGGTAAATGTCCCCAAATTGCTTGGTGTTCTGCTTTGATGTGGCCACAGTGTGGCCACCCAGGCTTACTTTGGTGCAGCCAGATCCCGTGGATCAAACTAGGCCTGACTGTGCAGTTTTGGAAACTGGGAGGCATTTTCCCCTCTGCCAGAGCTTGGGTTTACCTTCCCCAGGGCACTGAGCAAGAACCTCATGTTTACCAAATCCCAGCCTCATGATTTCTTCCTGTCAGGGCAGGAGGAGAAGAAGTAGGCACATAATATCAAGTAGACCTTGCAACTTCTGTCCCTTCATTTCTGCCCAATATAAAGTTACAAGGGAAAGAATAGGTAGAGGTGAGGTGTTGGGGGTCAGGGGATGGATTGGTTGTGTGAGCTCTGAAAATGTAATTTTAAAATTCTCACTGCAAATCAAATCATTAGATCTTCTGCATATAGTTTTATTTTTTCAAAACTATTTTTAAATTAAAATTTAAAATCTACACTATACTTTAAATGCTCTGGACAATGTACTGAGGTTTTTTTTTTGTGTTTTTGTTTTTTTTAAGAAATGCTGTTGTGAGTCCTCTGAAAGATGTACATTCTCCACCTGGTTTACTTTTTGTGCAGATTTATACATCAACATATCAAAGCTTTTAAAAAATCAAACACTCACACAGTATTTTACAATATCCAATAGTTGCTAAATCAACCCCGAATCTTCTCTAGACTTTTTTCACCCTTTGGTGTTGCCTCGAGCAGAAAATCACTTAAGAACAGCAGCCACTGCCCATCCAAGTTCACTCTCATGGACACAGAGGTGGTGGGCTTTTCCACCTTGGTGTGCAGACTGGTTTTCAAGGTTAGGGAGGGCTTGGTTACATAACAGCTCCTAGGTCTTAAAATAAAAAATGTCATTTCTCCAAAGAAGGTATACAGATTGCCAACAAGCACATGAAAGGATGCTCAACACCACTAATCATTAGAGAAATGCAAATCAAAACTACAGTGAGGTATCACTTCACACCGGTCAGAATGGCCATCATCAAAAAATCTATAAACAATAAATGCTGCAGAGGGTGTGGAGAAAAGGGAACCCTCTTGCCCTGTTGGTGGGAATGTAAATTAATACAGCCTCTATGGAGAACAGTATGGAGGTTCCTTAAAAAACTAAAAATAGAACTACCATAGGACCCAGCAATCCCACTACTGGGCATATACCCTGAGAAAACCATAATTCAAAAAGAGTCATGGACCGCAATGTTCATTGCAGCTCTATTTACAATAGCCAGGACATGGAAGCAACCTAAGTGGCCATAGACAGATGAATGGATAAAGAAGATGTGGCACATATATACAATGGAATATTACTCAGCCATAGAAAGAAACGAAATTGAGTTATCTGTAGTGAGGTGGATGGACCTAGAGTCTGTCATACAGAGTGAAGTAAGTCAGATAGAGAAAAACAAACACCGTATGTGAGCACATATATATGGAATCTAAAAAAAAATGGTTCTGAAGAACCTAGGGGCAGGACAGGAATAAAGACGCAGACGTAAAGAATGGACTTGAGGACACAGGGAGGGGGAAGGGTAAGCTGGGACGAAGTGAGAGAGTGGCATTGACATATATACACTACCAAATGTAAAATAGATAGCTAGTGGGAAGCAGCTGCATAGCACAGGGAGATCAGCTCGGTGCTTTGTGACCACCTAGAGGGGTGGGATAGGGAGGGTGGGAGATGCAAGAGGGAGGGGATATGCGGATATATGTATACGTATAGCTGATTCACTTTGTTGTACAGCAGAAACTAACACACCATTGTAAAGCAATTATACTCCAATAAAGATGTTAAAAAAAATAAAAAATGTCAATCCCCATTTCATGTAGTGGGTCTTATGGGACCTAATTAAAATATGCACATAAGTCTTTCAGGAAACATGAGAGGTAAGAGTCATGCACTGTTTTACATATGTGAAGAGATAACCTTGTATATTTTGGTGTTCATCAACTTCATGAAAATAGATCGTGAACCACCACCAAAAATATCATTTGGTTTTAAAGACTGAATGTACTGGGTTTCTACAATTTCCTTAGGTTATTGGGGTGGAAAGGTGGAACCAGAGGAGGTAAACAGTTCATATTAAGGCAGATTGAGGCTCAGCAAGTCCCAGATTTCCAGCAGGATTGAACTCCCTGAGTCACATCCACTTTGGGTGGAAGATTCACTGGGGAGTGGGAGGAGCAAAAACCAATCTGTCAGACATGAGAAAGCCGGGCCTGACGATGGCTATAGAGTCCCTACAAATCAAAAATATTAAGATTCATTCTCCCTCAGCATGCATAATTCAAAATAAAGACTACTCAAAGCCACAACATAAATGTAAAAGACTCTCCTGTGGTAACTACCTGATTGATTAAAATATTTTTAATTTTTACTTTCTCTCTCTGTTGCTGCAGTCCTAAACACGTACTTGGTCTGCCTGTTAGCTACCTTAGCCCTCCTAGTGAGGTGGGGAAGGGCGGCTATGGAGATGGTCATTGGAGAGAATGGAGGTGCGAGGCTGGGGACGGCTCGAGAGCAGTGCTCTTGGCCAGTCACAGGGCAAACAGAATAAAGAGACACACGCAGCACGAACTCTAGAGTGGGTGGGTTTCAAAATGTATAGAGCAGTTCCTTGTAGGTCCCAAGCACTGGGTACTTAGTGTATGATTTACACACATTTTCTGGCTGGAAGGCTGGAGGCAAACAGACAGCTCATTAGGAAAATAACTGAAGAGCTAAATATAATGGAGGAAGTAGGCAGCAGATCCCAGACAGATGAGCACGGCTCACAGTCTGTCATGGGAGAGCAGAGGCCAGGCCAAGCCAATGCGTCTGTCCCTCAAAGGCCAGTCATTCTAGGGCTTTGTCAGACTAGGAAGGGAAAGGAATGTTTTCAAAGGGCCTTTTGTGGAACACACACAACTCTGGCCCCTGAGATTCAAATCAGGATCTGGAAACCTGTGTAGCAACCGCTTGTATGCACAATGCTTAGAAACCAGCCAGGGCCCGCCATCCTTTTTTTTTCCCCCTTTTCTCTTTATGAGCATTAAGGTTTCCCTGTAGTTGGGAAAGAGATCACTAAAAAACAAAACAAGATACAAATAACCAAAACCTGAAGTTATTCCCTTATTTTTGAATAAAATCAAAGAACGTCACATAATATTTTTTGTTAGATGTTATTCAGAAAACTATACAGGAAATATATTTTAAAAATTCAAGACATTATTATTTGTATCATAGATCATACTGCTTAGTGGGTAATGTAATTATAATAATAAACCAAACCTATGAATATATCAGCAATAAACTTGTTAAAAATTGAAATATAACTTAAAGTAGATTCTCAATTGTTTTTGACCTCTAGTTTCTTTTGCTGGATCCTATCTTCCATGTACATTATCATTTCTTTCTTTTACTTAGAATGGCCAATAATGCTTCTCTGTCCTTTTCCATCTTCAATGAGTGCTATAAACATTAGGAACTCTCTCAAGAAAACATGGGATTTGTGCCTATGTTTACAATTTTGCACCCCCCAGTGTCATTTAGTTTTCAATCAGCACACAGTTCTTGTTTGTCTTATTGGTTTTCCTAGATCTGCACCCTCAAGGGCTCTGGGCTCTTCAGATTTTGTGTTGTGAGGAGAAGCCCATGCCCCAAGGGTAGAAAGCTTAACCCCCTTCCCTGGCTGGTGCCCCACTTTTTAGTCTGGGGCCTATGGGTTTTCTGAGATTCAGTTTTTGTAACTGTTTACAGAGTTGTTTTGGACATCGAACAAAACAATGACTATAAAAGCTCTACTCAGATGCAAATTATGTGTTATTATTAGTAAAGTTTCTATTTTACTCCAAGACAGAGGAACAGTGGTAGTCATTCATTTGGTATTTCTTTTATTCCTGTCACTTGTTTTACATGTTTTCCCCATCTATTTCTGTCCAGGGTTCTCTTCAAATTTCGTCAGTTTAAAATGATGTTGTCATTATTGAGTCATGACTCTGAGTCAGCCATTGAGAATATGTATCAGCTGAAATTAAGGGAAGAATCATCTCAAGTCCAGTAGGACCTGACTATATGGAATCAACTTCTGTTGAAGACAAAGAACTGTCTTTCGTTGTAAAGTTCTAAGTAAAACTATAAGTCAGAGTAATAAGCCAGAACTTCTAGGGCAAGGGACTAGGGAACTCAACAGACAATGAATAAAGAGTCAGAGGGATTTACGAATAGCTGCAGAGGGCAGTTTTGAACCTGCAGGCCTAGTAACCTATAATCATCCTTGAAGACAGGAATATTGTAATCTCAGCAAGCTGAATAAAGGAGGCCAACCAGTGAATCAAGCCTATAGTTATGCAATGGCTTGCCTTGCAGTTCCGAAAGCTTGCTGACAATAGGTTCTCTTTCTCTCCACCCTTTCATTGAAGTTTCTTGACCCAGGAAGGTTGAACACCTGGTAGAAGCCCATGCCTAAATCAAATTCCATAAACATTGGTCATTATCGTCCATCATGTTTCAGTTGTGATTGATGTATTTATAAATCAGCGATTCAAATTTGTCTGTGAAACCCTAGTGCAGAGAGTCTCAATCTTTGATTTTAAGCCATAGCCCCTTTGGAAGTCTGGTAGGGCCTATGGACCACTTCTTGGAATGATGTTCTTAAAAGTATAAAACAGAATTCATAGGATACTAAGGAAACCAAATATATTGAAGAATAGTTATCAAACATTTAAAAAATGAGTGATACAGTAACATAGATGCTTCTTAATACATTAAATAAGATGTATTGGTGGGTTTAATAAGTACTGTACCTTCAAAGTAGTGATGAATGTTAATGATATTTCAAGGTATTGACAACAATGGTTGGTGACAAAGTCACAGGTAACTATTATGCTTTGTTGCCTATCTTCATAATTGAAAGAAATACTAAATTTCAGCTACAGGTTAGTGAAAATAAATGAGTGAGTCTTTCTCCCATCCAAATATATAGATCCCCGGAATACCATCTAAGAGCCCCCTGGGTGTCTGTGGACCCAAGGTAAGCACTCCCAGCAGAGTGGCTTCTTTGCTTCTGGTCCAAAGGACAGACACATGGACTAAGATGAACAGCATTACTTGTATCTTCTTGGTGTATCTACATATAAACCCAACTTTCACAGCTTCGCTCCAAATGGCATTCTTCTGTTTAATGGCAAGAAATAAAGGTGAAATTCATTTGGGAACTAGAGGGAATGTATACTTGTTTTGTGCTTTTGCTAAGGTGACCAGATATCCCTACAACAGCTGGTCAAGGTTTTAGAGTACGTGTCAAAATAAACTCTTAGAGTCATCTTGACTTTATGTGAGGGTTTCCAGGGCCCTTAGGGAAGCCAAGAAGGCTAGTAAAAAAGTGGGCTAACAGCACGATAAAGGTAAGCTGAGGCCCACATTAAGATGTGACAGAGGGCAGAAGCAGGAAGAGGCAAGGAATGTTTGGTCTCAGGCATCAAAATAAGCCCAGGTGGGGCAGTTTTGTACAACTTCAGCCCCGGGTCCCAGGCCTGGGGCAGCCGCACGGTGTGGGCCAAACAAGGTGTTTTTACCAATTTCACAGTGAACACATTTTCAGTCACTCCCCCACATGAGTAGAAACAAAAACAAAACCTACTATTTTGGTTTGGGGGAGCTAGTTTTATTTTAGGGGCTTAAAGGAAGCAAAGAATCTACTGATGTCCACAATTAGGCAATACTGATATAGAATGTATGCTTCAGGAAGCAAAAGGATTTAACAGATCTTAGAAGTAATATACTTTAACCTTTCAGTGACATAGGTTTTAATGTTGGCATCATTTTTTTTAGGAGATGTTGCTACAATGTTTTTCTTCTAATGTGTACAACTTTTGCAGTAAATTATATTGGCATCAGCCAAATTTTATATACATACATATACACATACATGTATTATATGTGTATGTGTCTATGTATGCAGATACATATAGTTTTGTTTTTGTATGTGTTACTGGCTAATACCTGGAGAAAGAAGCATCCCTTTTAGAAAATAAAGGATAGTAAATCAAAGGGATGATACCTGTGTGCTCATGTTTACTTACTCATTTGTTCCTGAGTCACACACACAGTATTTCCAAACAAATGTCTGAGGTTGTGGCACATCCTTTGATAAAGGTTGAGTCAAAACTGGATGAGGGAACTGCTATGAGTAGAAAAAAGGGAATTCAAGTTGTATGGTAGGTTTAGGAAATGTGGAAATGAGATCATATTCAGAGAACAAAAAATTTACTTCTGAAAATAACTGCGTTTCTGAATACTGTATCATCTAACTGGGGGACAGTACTCTGGGTGATGGAGGAACTGCCAGTGTCTCTGGGAGATGGACTTGGTTGGCTGAAGGCGGAGATCTGGGAGCAGCTGCTGCCCCTCATGAGAAGTGGGAATGCCAAGGGGGCAAGGGGGCAGCTTTCCAGGTTGGCCTCGCGGTTATCTGTGCCCTTTGTTCAGTGCATGTCCTCATAGCAGTCTGAGTGTGCCCTGTGGCATTCTCAGACTTCCTTTTGGCTTCTGTGTTTCTGAGAAGTGCCGTAGTCTCACTTTGGTCCCAGCTCAGAAACGCTCCAGCCACGCTAATACCATTCTCTGCACATGGGTGTGGTGACACTGGCCCATGGAATCCTCTCATTTTCCATCCCCTTTCACAGAAGGATAATGGTTAAAGTCCCAGCCATGGTTCTATCCAGGGATGTGGTCTCAAAATTTAACTATAGGAAAAATACTACCATGAAGTTTCCCTAGAACTCATCTTTGCAGTGTTTTAAATGGAATTGTGAAACATTTGGTGTCCCTTGTTCCCAATAAAAATGTGTTCCCTGCTTTTCTTTAAAGAAGCCATTTCCTTCCTGGAATATTTTTAAAAAACACACTGCACACGGTGTTCTGGGAGCTGCAGGAGGATTAAGAATGACCTTTAGCCAAGGAACCAGGCGGCACAACTACAGGAGATTTTGACCTATTTTCTTTTTTATGTGTATAATATTGCACCTCTATGGAAAACACTGGCGAGGTTCTAAACCAGCCTCAAGCAGATGCTAAATATTCTCAGAGAGATGGCCTTGAAATGGTAGAGAAATTGTCTAAATACACACCAGGGTAAGCCCAGCTCAAATCTGTTACAGGCATGTCCCATTCAAAGGAGGGGTTGGGATTTCTTTTAAAAGGACAGAATATAAGATAAAGTGTACATTATGATAATACCATTTCCTTACACCAGCTATTACTTGACAGTTTGAGGAGCACTTTCATGATTGTCTCATTTGATTTTTTTAGAGATAAGGTTAACAGAGCAATGATAATAGTTGCATTATACAATTATATAGCAGATGGAATTAACAAGGGCATAAGAACACTCATCTTTAAAAAAAAAAAAATCTTCCTCTGTGTTAAATAGTTAATATGACAGAACAGATATGGCAATGAAAGGATGAAGTATGATAAACAGAGTTAATTCAGAAAGGAAATAAACATTTATGAATCACTTACTATGAGCCAGGCACTGTGCAGGGACCTTGGCATGCATTATTCCACTTGATTCTGACAACAGTTTGGAAGCATTGAGTATTTTAACAAAGACAAAACTGACGATCAGAGAGGAGTGATTTCACTGACGGCGTAAAGTAATTGTACAAACTGAGAGGTGAGCCCATGTCTGTATTGTAAAGCCCATTGTCTTGTCATCATAACACCCTACCTCAAGTTACTTAGGATGAATGTTGCCCACCAATTCTTCTCTTTCCTTTTAACTCTTACCATCCCTTCAGAGGGTGTGATCACACTCTCCATAGGGCCTTTCATCATCATCATCACCATCATAATAATGGTGATCATTCACTGACCCCATTTAATGCATCTTACTATTGTTGCTTATAGATTTCTCATCTTACCCATGTTATACTATATGTTCTTTGAAAGTAGGTCTTGGAGTCTTACTCATTTTTATATCTTAAGCAGCATCTTACATACTGTTCTGCATCTAATATCTACTCAATAAAAATTTTTGAATGAAACTTAGTGAAGCAAAATGCTTGTAATCCAGGGAGCCTATTAACTAAAGAGTTTGAAGAAAAAAATAATGTTCTAGCTAAAGGATGGTAGTGTAAAGTTATATATTCTTTACCTCCTTCCATGAAACCTACAAAGGGGATGAAATTTAAAACGATAAAATTTTGATAGAAAAAGTCCATCTGCAATGAAACTAGGAAATAGCTAAAGTCTCAAATCACATTATCTGCCAAAAATAGTGAATCAGGACCGAATCAAGGGAGGCTATACAAAGCTGAAACACACCTTCTGGGTTCCAATTAGGATTCAGATTTCTCTCAAAGTGAGTGCTATAAGGGGCCCAGGTGCTGCTGTTTTACTCAGAGCAAGGACTGAAGGTGTGGTTGGGACACAAGAGAAATGCACCCTCTGGGGGATTGTTCTACATAGTAGAGCAGAGAGGATGGTAGACAGATGGAAGGATGTTATTGGGCAAGACATATTTATTTTTCCTCTAAATAGAATTCCTATTTAGGAGGCAAGGCAGAGAGGATGAAAAAGTGGTAATGGCAACCAGATTTGCAGTGGTTGATCAGATTCAAACAAGGAACTACAAATAAACAGAAATAACCAAACAAAAGATAGAGCCAGAGTCTCTCATGATCCTTACTGACATTGTGCTTGGGTGATCCACTCACTCGAGAGAATATGATGAATATGGCTAAAAACTGAGGAATCAGACCCAATCTGAAACCTGTAGCTGCCCTAACTTACCCACTGACTCCCCTCCATAACTACCTTCCTCTCCAAGCCAGGAGAGAAGTGCATTCCCTTCAGAGCAGAGTCTATGTTTTCATGTAGCCTTAGGCATACTAATAACATCAAAAACAAATTAAAAAAACAAACAGAAAACGAAAAGGAGGCAAGAAACTCAACAATCAGAATGCAGATGAAGATTACTGTTAAAAAGAACTATTCCAGCAAACCAAATCATCTCAGATGCGTATTTATCTCCACTCCCAAAGAAATAAAAGAAAAATACATCTTTTAAAAACAATTTGAAAATGGAATATAAGAGATCAAAGAAGAATAAGCAAAAGAAGTTAAAGTAAGCTGAGAGTTATGAAAGAAATTGAAGATAATAAAAACATCCTAGAAATGAGAATCACATTAGAACAGATGTTGAAAACATATTCAGCAAAGCAGAGGTCAGACTAGAGAGAATAAAATAGCATTTGCAGGATGAAAAAAACCTCAAATAAATGAAATTAAGTAGAAAGAAGATGACAGTTATTAAAGACAGCCAACATCCAGTCAGCATATAAGATAATGGTATCCCTGAAGTAGAGAACAGAAAAAATGCAGCCGGAAATAAAAACGTCAAAAATAAAATTAAAGAAAACTCTACTGATAAAAAGTATGATCTGACTCTGCAGATGAAGAGATTCAGGGGAAAAAAACTGATCACAGAATAATCAACACAATGACATGTAAGTCAAGTTACTGAAATTTAAGGACACTGTAAGAATTCCTAGGCATCTACGCAGAAAAAACAAATTTCCTAGAAGGGGGGAAAAGAGCAGGCTGACCTCAGATTTCTCAACAGAGGTATTCAATTAGAGAAAAAAGTGGACCACAAAGTCTAGTCAACCACAAGATGAATCCAAATTAAGTCTCAGGAAAGGGGAAGGCATAGTGTTAAAGGATGAGGTAGAGCCCAGAATTTGTTTACTATAGAGCTAAACCAAGCGCACATAAAATTACGGTTAAAAAACAGAATGTAACTATTGTAAATCCTAAACATATAAACATATAAAATAAACATACAATATAATATATAATATGATGTAATAGCCCAAAATTTTCCGTAGGGAAATTAACATTTTTTCTTCTCTCCTCATTCATAGCATCAAAGTTTGCTGAATTCAAGAAACAAAATATCCTTGATCACTTTTAGAAACTGATTCACAATATTTAAAATTTTTACATTTGTAAATTATTTCTGAACATCCTGTAAACAGTCTTTGTATTTTGAGCTTTTCTCATGCTTTAAGAGGATTTAGTGAGCGAGGCAAGGTAGGGATTGTCAGCAGGGATAGTGACTAAAACGTTAAACCGTTCAGTTGAAAAAAGAGCATTTATTTGGCTATTGTTGGTGATGATTTCAGTTTTTCCTTACTAGGAATAATCTGACTCTCAATCAGGAGTGATTAAATTATAAAATTATGATATAAACAGTGGAATACCATACCGTTGTTAAAAAGAATGAAAGAAGTCAACAGGGACTAACATGGAATGTTCAAGCAATGTTGTTAAGTAAAAAAATTAAGTTGCAGACCTATAGTTTGATATCCTGTTTGAACAGAAGAAAAAACTGTGCATGCATATGTACCGTTAGTGGCCCCCTCTGGAGCCTAAGGTAGGTGAGTGAGAACAGGGGTCTTCTACTTTTTATTTACTAGGTACTGTTTGAAATTTTTGCAAGAGTAGAAATAATTTTTTTTTAACAAAAGAAAAGACAAAGGACAAATTTTAATTTTTTCATCGAATGACCGTAACATTCATGGTCAGTGACTTAGAAAGATAATCTGATGAAACTGATTTGCTTAGAAGTGTCTTTTAAGATTCTGTTCCCACTCAGGTGGACACTTGGTCCGGCTCTGATGCCGTGCACCCCATCTCTGCGCAGAATACAGATGGAGGGGATGGTTGCAATAGTGGAGGAACCCTGGGAGCACCATCAGTGATCTGTGCAAAGGCCCGAGCTCAAGGGTGGTGGTAGCAGAGAAGAAGGCATTTGCAGAGCAGATTGAGGTATTTACCTGGTTGAAGGAGCCCAGGCAACGAGGAGTAGCTGGCCCAGAGCACAGCTAAGGAAATGGATATTTTACCTCCTGTAAAAAGAGGTTCGTTCACTTCAGTACTCTTAGAGGAAAAACAGTTTCAAGAAGGCAGAACATGAGTGGACTGTGAGGAGGCCTTACGGGGGCTCCTCTGTCGCCAGGTAAATCTTGGGGATCAGCACCAGGTCTGGGAGGGCAAGGCACACTGACAGGAAGTGGGGTGCAGTAGGGCAACAAGATTTGCATTCTTGTCCTAGAGCTGATACCACGTCACCCTCTGGCCTGTTCTTGGTGGGATGTCCCACTCCACGCTATACAGGGTTTAAAGGGAGGATCAATTGCGAACAGCTGAGAAAGTGCTCGGACAAGGCACAAAGCACTGTACATCGTAAAGTGGTCTTTAAGGAGGTGTTCACCTCGCCTCCCTGCTTTACCTCATTTTATTCCCAGAAGTGCTTTTTCAGCTTCCCCGTCCTTTGGGCATCTTTCTCTCACCACTCTTGTTTTGGTTTCCTGCTTGCCCACCGATGCCCTTGTTAGAGTCACACCACATGGATGGTTCCCCTGGCTGCTGACAACAGAGGTGACGGGTTGGTAGTTTTGATAGTACAGATGTTGTTTCTTTCTTCCTCAGAGAACCTGCCTCTAGCTGATAGGGCTCTATCAACGTGGCCAAGGCTTCTTACCAGAGCCCCAAATGCCTCCAGTGCTGGAGGGCACCTGCCAGTCGTGGCGCCCCGTGTGCACACTCTGCACCAGCCTCCAGCCTCAGGGGAGACGGCGGGCTCGCCGACCCCTGGGAGAGCAGCCACTGTTCCTCCCCAGCCCAGACCTTCCCACGGGAAAACTCACGGACCGCTTTGGGAGCCACTGGCTGCTAAACTGAGGTCTCTCTATTTTGGAAACTTTCCTCAGAACTTAGCAGCCACATGAGAAGGCCACCAGGAGAGAACCTCAAGTACCCAAACGCCTCTGATAGGCGATAACCTCCAGTGGTTCGCAGGAGGGAACCATGTCAGGGCGTCTCTGGGCCTCATCTCCCCAGAATTGCTTAGCAAGGACAAAGCAGCACCTGAGGGAACAAGTTCAACACCAAAAACGCCGGACCCTAAATGGCTCTTGTGAATGAGAAGCGATTTGCATAAACATGCATTCAGTGAGTGCTAAAGGCCTTCCTCTGGGGCCTTTCCGGCATGTTCTCTCTTCCTGGTACGTTTTCCTCTCTTCTGACTCCTCTCATCCTTCAAGTATTAGTTTCCATGCCAGTTCCCCAGGGAGGCCTTGCCCCATTCCCTCACTGCCCTATGTCCCCTTATTATTCATTCTCAGAGATTTATTTTGCAGCATTTACCACAACTGGAATCAAATAATTTGTGTAATTCGCATCTGTCCTGTTCACTGGTACATTCCCACCACCTAGCACCATGCCTAGTGCACGTAACTACTGGATGAATGCACCAGAGCTGTGACTGAGGAACTCAAGAGCATATATGACAGGGTTTAACACAGGACTCTTTCTGACAGCTTTGGATGAAGTCACAAGACAATAGATGGCATCTACCCCCATAACATAAAGCAAGATGCTGGGCTTGTAGAGGAGGTTATCAGAAAACCCAGTTTTGTTCCCCTTAGCTCCTGGCTCCACAACGGCATAAGGGCTTGATGTTGAGCAGTCAGCTGATGTGGGAAATCAGAGGGTTTGTATGGAGAGTTGAGAGCGTGCTTCCCCTCACCACAGGCTAATGAGAGTGGCTTCGTGGAGACCACTTAGATGTTGGCAAGGAGGCAGAGAAAAGGGAACCTGGCGCACTGTTGGCAGGAATGCAAATTGGTGCAGCTGCTGTGGGAAACAGTACGGAAGTTCCATAAAAAATTAAAAGTAGAACTACCATATGATCCAGCAATCCCACTTCTGGATGTTTATCCAAAGGAATTGAAATTAAGTTCACAAAGAGACACCTGTGCTCCCATGTTCATTGCAACACTATTCACAATAGCTGAGATATGGAAACAACCTAAATGTTTATAGACGAATGAATGGGTAGAGACAATGTGGTATATACATACAGTGGAATATTATTCAGCCTTAAAAAAGAAATCCTTCCATTTGTGAGAACATGAATGGACCTGGAGGACATTATGCTAAATGAAACCAGCCAGACAGAGAAAGACAGGTACTATGTTTTCTCAATTATGTGTACAATCTAAAATAGTCAAACTCATAGAAGCAGAGTAGAATGGTGATTACCAGGGCCTGGGGTGGGGGTGGGGTGGAGATGGGGAGGTGATGGTCGAAGGGAACACAGTTTCAGTTATGCAAGAGAAATAAGTTTCGAGATCCGCTATACAGCATAGTGCCTATAGCTAACAATACTGTACTGTATACTTAAAATTTGCTAAGAGGATAGATCTTCTGTTAAATATTTTTATCCCGTGCGTGTGCACACACACAAATAATGATAATAAAGGGGGCAAGAGGAAACTTTGGGAGGTGATGGGTACGTTTGTGGCCTTGCTGCTTTCACGGTATACACTTGTCCTCAAACTCATTGAATTGTACACGTTAAATGTGTACAGCTTTTTACATGTAATCATTCTTCTATAAAGTCAAAAAGAAAAAGAAAACCTGCTTTGTGACTCTGCAAGCTTAGGGGTCACAGAGGGGGCTGGAAACTGATTTACGTCTGAGAAACCTCCAGCCCTCCACCAGAGTGGAGGATGCATTTGGAGGTCACTACACCTGCACAGGTAGCAGGCCCGAAGTGCTTACTTTTGTTTGCGGCTGGGGTGGGAGGGTGATGAGAGACCAAACACCTCTAGTTGGCATATGCTGGCCTGGTTCTTCAGAAAAGGGCTCTAAGCTGCTAGTTTCCTGCCTGAAGAGGTCGGGGCTGTGCTGTTGGAGGGCCACCCCAAGGAGATGCCCTGAAAACACCCTGAGAGGCTGGAGCGCTCAGCAGGGTGCTGTCCCAGGCACCGGGGGACGGGCTCTGACTACGCCCAGAAGCAGCCAAGGGCAGATTTCAGAGGCGCCGTCAAATAGGCCCTCTCCTTCCCCTTATGCCTCCCCCCTGCCCTCTGTTCCTTCAGCCCTGGGAGGTGCCAAGAGGTGGGAGGAGGGGGCAGGGTGGCAAGAAGCACTTGGCTTCCAGCCTAAATCAGGCCTAAGCTGGAAGAGGGGAGAAGATTTAATTTTAAATGCATTTCAGAGTTTTGGCTATTACACCAGACTGGACTTACTAGTTCCTGAAATGAGACCTATGCTAAAAGTGACCACAGGACTTACCACCTAAAAGTAGCTGTCCTAGAGGAATTATGAGACTTGCCAGAGATCTCATCTCTGGGGACAGAGAAACAGCCACGAAAGTGGGTTTGTGAGATTGCCCTACCCAGTCCCTCTAGTTGGATGCAACAATCTCTGTTTCATCCTAATATAACCATGGTGTGTAGGTATTATCCCAACCTACCAGTGATGATGGAAGGAAGATTCAGGAGTTTAGGCAAATTGCCCTGGGTCTCAGGTTGGTAAATCTCAGAACCAGGTCTCAGCCCCCGGGGTGCAGGACTCCATGTTCCATTTTTGGCTCTCTACGCTGCAAGGCATTTTCAACTTTACTTCCAGACTTTGCATGTCTTGCTTGTAGGTCCCTGGTTCTGAACTGGCCTTCTCACTATTGATAAGCCAAGTCATCTTTGACCAAAAACAGAGGAGAAATGGTAATACGTGCAGGTTAACAGAAGGGAGGGGCCATAATAGATCATTCAGGTGAGAACAGTGAGTTAAGAGAAGGGAAGAGCAGGTGGGGAGGTGATAATTGGCTACCGCAGCAACAAAGGCTTGTCAACAGGGGCCGGGAGGGGAAGGTGGCACGAGCGGAGACAGGAGGAGCTTTGCCCACTGTCCCTAGTGCCCCCTTACAGTTGTTCTCAGCTGCAGAGTCTGTAGCTCAGGTGGCCATGAGAGCCCTGGAGACCCTCTTGGCACCCCTTTGACAAGGCTGCCTTAAATGAACTCTATTCCTTGGGAGGAGAAGGGAAAGCTTACAGGTGTAAGAGGGGGAGTCATTTTCACAGGAGACTTTTCCCCAAAGCATCGTAACTGAAATGAACGGTGTCAACCCCCTCCGGTAACTAGATGGCGAGAAGCACTTACAGACAAGGCTCTTTTAAAAACTCTCCCCTATGAAGACACGTGGAAAAGAGAGTTAATAGAGAGAATATTAAAAGTTAAGCTTTAGTCTGGAACAAATGCATCAGCACTGTAAGTTACTGGTAGCTGTGATGTTAAGAGGAGCTACTGTGGTGCTTGAAAAGGTTCACAGAGAAAACATTCTGCAGAGCAATCAGGAGCAGAGACTTTGAAATGCTCTAGGTTGTGTTTATCTACCGCAGGGACTCAATCACGGTTATGCGAAAATCTAATAGGCTTTTCAGTTCTGGGTGGCTGCTTGTTTGTCAGGTATATTGCTACAAAACTCTCCAAGTCGAAAAAAAGATGGAAAGAAATAATTAGAAAATAAACAGCCAAAAAATACACATAGAAAACTTACTAGGTGCCAAGCACCACTCTACATATATGTGATCACAACAACCCTCTGAGGCAGGTACTACCCCACTCAGGGTGGGAAGCTGAGGCTGGAGGGCTTTGCAGGCTCGGCCACGCTCTGCAGCCTGACTGTGCTCGGAACCGCTGGTGGTGTGACGCCTCTTGTTTGGCACTTTCCCCCTCCTCCCTGTCTTGTATCACTTGCCAGCAGTGGCTGCTGGGCTGTTCTCAGCTCCTCCCTTGGAAGAGTGTAAGCTCCTGGGGTCTCCTCCTGCTCTGGTGGGCTGTCATTTAAACATCTTCATTTCATCATCTACGAAATGAAGACAGTTGTTTGTTCTCGGTGCTGTTGACAGGCCCTGCTAGCTCTATCATTACAGGAATCCCAAAGTCCTTTGATTATCCTCAAAATGTCTACTGCTTGGAAGGTTATGGAAGCACTAGGCATTAAAAAAAAGGTCAAGAAAAGCACATGTCAAATTTAAAGAAACATCAGGCTAGAGACGCTTAGACTGCCATCCTCTACCATGTCCCTGAGAAGTGGGGAAATGAAACCAGAACCTGTCAGTTATGATAAACAATAAAAATAACTTTTTAAACCATTTCATTTTATGTTCCAAACCATTATAGACCATGTAGATGCTCATATTCCAGAGGTGCCTAGAGGTATGAATGCCAGTGTTGGAAAGAGCTGTACCCTTTGAAGGTGTGCAGTTAGTTATTCAGGGCAAAGGGATTCCCAAAGTCAGTCTGCCATCAGTAACTCATTCCTTAATCACGACTTCGGGAAGATAAAGTGGCAAGGCACACAAACCTGAATGATATAGCAGACTTTCGCAGTAATCCAAATTCTCTGGCCACATGAATTTTAAATGACATATATGGATAGCCTGCCTCATTCATTCTTTCAGTAAATTACTATCGAGCACCTTCTCTATGCCAGGCACCAGGCTAGGAGCTGGGGACACACTAGTGAATAAGGCAGTCTCTACTCTCATGGAACTTATTTAATTAATGATACAATTAGTATTTAATTATAATTGTGACAAATGCCGCAAAGGAGAAGTATAAGATGAAAGTGAACATATACTAGGGTGACCCAAGTTAGTCTGAGAGGTTAGAGAATGCTTCCTGGAGAAAGTGATGTTTAAGGGGGAGATCTTAGGGGTGAGGATGCCTTAGCTAAGTGAGAGAGGGATGGAGGGTAGAGCTGGTGGTACAGAAGGGTTACTGGAGAACCTGAAGGCAGGCCCTTGTGACTGGGATGGAGTGGGAGTAGCAGGAGATGAGACTGGTATCTCATGTGGTGGACTGCCTATCTCCACCACAGTGGAATTCTGTAAGCCCCCTGGAATCCATGAAGTATAGAAAGGCAGTCCGTCATTTCTTAGAGGCCCCAACTTTCGAACTCAAACATGGTGGCCGATAATGTGGGCTCAGTCTTTAGGAAGCACTCTTCTGTATTTCACAGACCAGATAAGGAATTCTTATCATCCTTCTCCAGATGCCCAGATTGTCCCAAGTACCTAATTACAGCAAGACAAACCAGCCTGGCCGCTCCACTGAATTAAACAGGCAGGAGTTGTAAATAATAACACATCTCCACCGTCATACAGCAGAATCATCTGACCCCAACTGGAGAATTAAGCAATCATAAAATATCAGAGCCACCTACTGCCACAGCCAGACTCCGGCCCCAATCTCAGAAAGGTAAAATGAGTGGGGCAGGTACGTGTAGGTCTACATCAATAAAACCCCAAACACTCCACCTCGAAAACTTAAGCAGAATTCTCTCAACCTTTGTCCCCTTTGTAATCAATCAAAGCAGACTCATCCTCACCTAGAAAAATAATGCTCCTCCCTAGTGCATGCAGCAGATGGCTGGTCTCAGAACCTCCAAGTGCTTTACAAACAATAATTGAGCCTCTGCCATACCCCAGTTAGAAGGCATATTTTCACTCTATAGCTGAGGAAAGGAGTTAAAAGACAAGCACAATGTCAAATGTCCAGTGGGGGAGGGCTGCTGAAATAATTACAACATTGGGAACCTCATTCATTCCTGGGGCTCCTCATAAACCCAACCAGAATCATGGCTGGCACTGAGCATTCTGGGTTTTTAATACTAGTGCTTAATTGAGGCTTGCTTCCTTTCCTCCTCCATTAGGCTTTCAGAAAACTTGTAGAAACTGCATGTTAAGGATCCAACTAGAATGTTCTTATATCTAATTCACACTGGATAGATACCCCTTAGAGCTGGAGTCTTTTACTGAGACAGCCTTTTAATATGAAGAGAAAATGATGTGATTCCACGACTATAACCCTGCTTCTTCTCTCTACCTGCACTGCCACAATCTCCTTCCAATAGCCCACTGTTAAGATGGCACACATTCGAAAATAAAGGACACACATGTTTTCTCAAAAAGTATTTTGGCCTTCCTTCAAATTTAGTTATCATTTCTGACAAAATCAACTCACTGAGAATAATCCATTAGGTATCACCCCAACACCCACATTCTAGTCTCCGTTGAATCAAAAGAGTCTAGCCCTGTGTGGTGTTACTGGACTTGTCACTTTGTGACGGTTACCCTAACCCTAAATAGGTACCAACATATGAATGGCAGTACGGAAAAGTGGTTAAGAACAGATACTGGAGTCAGGCTTCCCAGGCGCCACTGTTTACTAGCTGTGTGATGGACAAGTGTCTTAACTTCTCTAAGCCTCAGTTTACTTGCCTATAAAATGGGGATAGCAGGGTTGTGCTGAGGAGAAATGGGACAATACATACAAAGTGTGTAACTCACAGAAAACCCTCAATAAATGGTAACTGTGATTATTGTTCCCCTAGGAGATACTGCCTTTGGAGGGCATGTCCTCCACTTGTAAAACAGGCAGCAGGGGTCCTGGAGCAAATACCCTGTGTTCCCACTTCCTAGAGTCACCAACAAGTAATCTTCTCTGTCCCAGGAAGATCATTTACATTACGGCATCAGAGAGAACTTTGTTGCGGGATGTTTTTTTCTAAGACAAAATTAAGAGCCTTGAAATGAGACAAAGGAAAAACGAGTACCAGAATTGCAAAGTTAACATTTTTATTGAACTGAAATTGGTGTAGAACAACAGGGGCCACCACAGCTGCTGAGCTCAGTTAACTGAAAAGTCTCTGTGACATTTTACCTTGCTAACATGGTTTGGGTAGAACAACTGAGAAGCAGCGTAGATATATATGTATATATTTTTAACACTTCAAAATATTTTGAAATGAGCCTCATAGCCTTGTTCAGTTTTCAGGTTACAAAGAACATTGATAACATCTTCTGTTGCCTTCATTTAGTCGTGTCAGTTAATATCTTTTCCCAAAAGGTTCCTCTCAAAGCTGGCTATAATTTTTCCCCATCTGGTACAGAATAAAAGGATTTAGTAACACTTAGGCAAGTAATAAACAGTAAGAACTTTAAAAGTAGTAAAGGCAAAAACCACTCATACGTGACTCAACACTCACACGGCTGGAAAGACGATGAACTGGCTGAAGAGTTTCAGCCAAGTTCCAGAAACAAAGGACGCACTAGTGGAAGGGGTAAGGCAACCAAGCAGAGTGTCGGAACTGATGGACCATTTGTGTCTAAACCTCATCTCAACACCTTGCTTCAAACATGAAAATATGCATTTGTTTTACAGAATAAGGTGAAATATTTTAAGGGAAAAGAAAACTATTAAGGTTAAAAGATCAATCAGAGATGAAGGAAAATTAATACTGGATTTTTATAATCAATGCATGGAGCTATGATATCAACTGACCACACCAATTACTTTTGTGAGAGCAAGTACTGAACATCTATCACTACTTACAGTTGAGAGTTAACCCCTCTAAAGTATTCCAGGGGAAATAAATAACCAACGAGATAGGAAGTGAAGTCCTCACATAAAACAAAACCACATCTAGTTAATGTTATTTTGGGTTTGTATTAAATCAGCTGCTCGCTCATTCTGGAGTTAATTTATGGTTGTTGGTAAAAATCATCAAGAGTGCTTCAAATTATTTTAGATGAAATGTGATGAGCAAATAATAACAAACTCATTATCTCATCTTGACAATGCTATTTTACACTTACTATTTCTCTCAAGAAAACCAAAAAAACAAAAAACCAAATAAATTCTACCAGAGTAACTGATACTAAGTGGCCACCCATTCCTGCAGCAATTATTTGAGAGAATCTAAAAATCTTGCAGTAGGAGATGAAGAATGATTATAAATATCTTAATAGGCTCACGCCCATCTTTAAAAGAGATGCAGCCTTAGGTAATAGATGCAGAGATTCACAACTCTCAAATCTGCAACTGATGATAGATATACATTTTGCAAGGATCTGCCCAATGTACACAACAAACATCTAAATTAAGGCTTTTATAGGTAGGTGGTCAAGTCTACGGGTGTGCAATGCTGGATTTTCATAAAGCATCTCCAGCTTCCATTATTACCCAATTTGTAAACCAGAAGATGTGCTGATGTAGATGGGTAGGAGCTCCAAGGGCTAACAATTAGCCAACTGGAAGGCTTGCCTTGTTTGTAAACAAGTTCTAAAATAAGTGTTAGCAGTGAAACAACTGAGAGGGTGCCACAAATGATGTAGAGAGGAAAAGTGATTTGCACCTGCTGACAGGGAGGGGCTTAAAAAAAAAAAGCCAATAGCCGAACTTCTTCAGTTCAAGACTTTGAGATTTAGAGACCTAAAGGTTTAGCGTTACTTCCAAGCCAATTGTTCTCACACTTTAGCTTGCAAAATCACTTGGAGGATACTTATGAAAATGGGGCTATGTGGGCCCTATCCCCAGAGATTCTAATTTGGGTGATGCAAGTGGTCCAAGCACCTTGCTTTTGAGAAACACCACTCATAGCAAGTAGCAGCACACTATCTTTGATTAAAAGGCCATGATGTTCTAAGAAATGACACCCATGAGGTCATTACTTACAGACAAATCCCTCAGGAGACTCTACCATATGATATGAGGACCAAATTTATCCCCAATTAAGTTTCCTTTACTGCTTTTTTTTTTTTTTTTCCAACTGAAAGTTTGATATCAGTGAACGCTGAGTAATGATTGTACCAATTCTGAGGTAAAAGGAAGAGCACCAGGGATCTCAATGCTAAAAGAAAATCGAATTCCCTAGGAGGTCCATGCTACGCAGAAATCAAATTGCTGTGGTAATGTTACAGAGTTATAGTGCACAGGGTCTTGTTTCAGTCTTTGTATAGTATACTTTTGTATACTTTTACTATATTATCTACTCTTTCCTGTTAATGTTTTAGAAGAACTCCAAAGAGAAAATTTCATCTACATGCTCTCTCAGGTTTTCTAGACACCAACATTTTCTGGTTTACAGCGATACACAACAAAGTTATTTATTTTTTTATTGTTTTGGATGCTGGAGACAAACATCTTTATTAAAGATACCACCAAAATTTTGGCAAACATTTCAAAACATATTTGTAAACATAATGCTTCCCTTTTAAACTGGCAGCACTTTGAAAAACAATACGATAAGACAACACAACTTGAATCAACATTAGTTCAAAATCCTTATATTTTTGACCACATAACTTATGTTCCCACATGATAAAACAAATGATAGTTTAAATCAACGTCAACAGATAAACTCCATGAAATGAAAGTTTGTGCTGTTTGATGAATCACAGTATGTTATGGTTAAATATATCCACTCTTTTTTATATTCCTGGCAGCCAGGATGAAAAAAAAATCTTTAAATATACATTTCATGTAGGTAATAGCTTCTTTGCATATCTCTCTTCAAAAATACTTTATAGCAGTATATAAATAGGTTACCTACACGTTTAATTTTATAATTTTGCCCCAAACTATAGATCTGTTTCATTTTCATAACATATCAATTTTGCCCAACATTAATAAAGTTGACAAACTGTTGAAATGGAAATGCTTTTGTCTTCCACGATAGAAGTAGCAATTTGATAGGAAAAAAAAACCTACAGTAACACTCATCAGTTGTTTCACCTGAGCGTTTGGCCTACTGAGAGTAGCAGCTTTTTTCCTTCACGCACGCTCACATCCACACCACCTCTGCACACATACAGGTCGAGCACACGCTTTCAGACGCTGGTAGGCCACAGTGTGCTTCCCATTGCTCTAATCAAGTGGGAAGCAGTGTAGCTAATGATTAACCACACTAGGTACACAACTAGCAAACACCTTAAGGCAACCATTGCAATGGGGGTTAATTTGCAGGGCAGATTTACTGTTCTAGATCAAGTCAGACTATATATACACATGTGTATATAGATCTATACACATACTCACACACCTTTCTATTTCTTAACCCTCCAAAACAATGTTTTAAGTTTTTTTGTATTTTGTGCAAATTTCTAAATGTTCTACCATTTAAGGCAAAGAGTTCGTATTAAGAAAGGTCAGAAAATAGGCTTATGTTTATCCAAAAGCATTTCACCTTGTACATTACTGTTGTTTTTTTTTTTTTTAAACACACATAACTTTGAAGTGTGGACACTAGATCTCCAATATCTAAAAAAAAATCATTTCTAATGACAAACACAGTTTTTTAAGGAAAAAAAATTGATTTGAAGTACAGACACTGGATCCCCAATATCTACAAAAAAAATTATTTCTATTGACAAACACAAGTCTTAAGAAGGAAAAAAGGACCAGAAAAAAGCAGCTTCAAAAATGCAAGGAAACAAAGTAAATGGGGGTTGGGGGGGAAGGTAACTCAAGTTTACTAATACTGAAACTTCCAACAGGCAAAGTTTCATTTTTTAGAATTTGAGAGCAACTCATTTGGAATTTTAAATAAATAAGCTTAAGTTTATTCACATCTTCTGGTCCAAGCAGAGCTCTAGTGCCATGACTCTGCCTGCTGTTGGTCAAATTCACCTATTAGTCTTTTGATGTGAGCCAGCTTGTTATGAAGATACTCGCATCTGTATTTTTCTTCATGGTAATTGGGACTAGACTGTGGATGAAAACAACAGTGAGGAGTAAGACTGTGGAATTCATAACACTTCTCAACTAAAGGTCAGAAAACTAATAGTGATGATACCTACCTGTTTTATCTTCTGATATTCTTGTAAGACTTCTTCATGAACATTCTAGAAAATTAATAATTAGAAATCAGAAGAGAACTTTTTTCTTTGCAATGTAAACAGATAACACACAATTGGCAAGGGTGTGGGAAATATTAATGATGGAAATGTAAATTGGTACAGTCTTTAAGGAGGGCAATTGGCAACTGCCGTTAAAACTGCAAATGCAAAACTGACTCAGCACTTATACTTTTCTTTCAGATTTAATTGTGCCTGAGTGAAATGACACATGTACAAGGTTACTCACTGCAGCACTGTTTGTAAAGCAAAAGAAAGTAAACAAAATCTAAATGTCCATTAATCCATACAAAGGAGTACTAAGAGGCCATTAAAAAAGGGGGAAGTGCTTTATGTGCTTACATAAAAAAATTCTCTAAGATATATATTGTCTAGTGAAAAAAGCAAAGCACAGAACAATTTATACAGTTTGGTATCATTTGTTTATAAGGGAGAAATAGAATATTATATTCTAGGAATTGTTAATGAAATCTGATAAATCATGTATCATACCTTAACTTACTGGAACATAAGACAATGGTGCATCTTATAAATGATGACAGCTTAGATTCAATTACATATGGTATATTTGTGAATTTGCTTGTGTATATATATCTTATACTCAAACAGACCTCTGAAAGAATACGATGGAAACCAGTAATACTGATTGCCTCTAGGGAGGAAAATTGGGTGGTAGGGGAAGAGAGCTAACCCTTATGTACTACATAACCTGATGTACTATGGATCTAAGCAGTTTCCAAATGCTAACATTTATTCTGCACAACTCTATAATCACCTCACTTTATGGATGGGGATTTTTAGAATTTTCAGTCAAGTTAAGTAGCTTGCCCAAGGTCACACAAGTAGAGCTGGGAATCAAATCCAAGCAGTCTGGCTTCGGAGCCTGCTCCTAACCACTCAGCAATTCTTAGAATTACATTTTAGTTTAAATATAATCATGGTATACTGGTAAATAACTATATAGAAAAAAATAAACCCCAAACCATATCACTGACCTCTTGCACTGCCAACCACTCACTCCTCTGGTAAAGTTTTCTATAACTCTAGGCAGCTTGTTTAAAAGATTAAGGCCCACTAATAGAAGACACAATGAGTCTCTAGGGCACGGATGCTCTCGGGCTGTTTTCCCCATTGTGGGAAAACCCACCCCATTTTCTCGTGTAGGTTCCTGTCAGAACAACAGTGGGCTAGGATGGAGGCACCATTTGCGGCTGTGAAGTGTGACAAAGTTATCTGTCATACACAAGGAAGGAAACATACACTTATATCAATCCTTTGGCTAAGAGCTCTACGAACAATCAGTAGGCAGGTCAGGCTTCTACTGCTCTTTGTCAGCTGTACTAATATTACCACTTAATGTAGGCAAGTGAAAACAGATTAATACCTGTTAACAAATGGCAGTCTTGGGAAGCTGGAAGCACCATGCTTTTCTTCACTTAAACCCCAAACCTGAGTGGTATTAAGCCCCCTTTATATTCTATGCCAGACTGAGGTTTAAAAAAAATTTTTTTAAAAATGTACTTGAAATAGTAATTTTGGGAATTAGCACCAGATGTAAGAGCTATAGCCTGAGTTGAGTTGGTAATGCGGTCAAATATTTTGATGCCAAATCTTGCTTTTTGTTTTTCCTATTTTGTTGTCTGTATTTTTCTCAGTACACTACACATTATGTTACAGTAAGTATGTAAGTATATATTATACATTTTATACATATTGTATTATATGAAAATATAGTTTTTCCACTGGAGGAAATATAGGATCATCATGTTTACTTATTTTCAAGAACTATTTCAAATATTTATTTTCCTAGCTAATTTTAAAGGAAGGCCTTTAATTTTGAAGGCCAAAAGCTGCAGAGAGGCTGGTCTGCGAGAGGACTTGCTCTGAAGGCTGGGAGGATGGCTGGGGACGGGAAGGGCAGAGAAAGAAAGAAGGTAAAATATGAAAGTCAGTCCATCTAGGAACAAGTGTGTTACCTGATACTCTCTTGAGCCTGGAGAAAGGCGCTTTCGCTGTGCATCCAGTTTGATAAATCGTCTAGCCACAGTCTCCATCCTGGCATGCAAGGCCCTATACTCGTCATACTCAGCATTGAAGTCATCCTTGTAATTCTGGCGTTGCTCATAGGAGACGATAGCAATATATTTTCTAGTAAAAAAGACAAAAGATAAACGGAGAGTGGCTACAGAATAAACACGATGCAGAAGTCTGAGATTTAACACAAATATTTGGAAACTATATCTATGCGTGTTTCCCTAGACTGAATGCCACTCTGCCACTGCTTGCTGCTGCCTTGTCACTCCCTCAAAGACCTTCCTGGTAAAATTATCCCACAGGAGAGTTTAAGAACTTCGGGAAGAAGAATAAATGTGAAAAAAACATGGTGGCAATGGAATTAAAGTGCAACTAGAAGACAACACTTACACACGTGTAGCTTCCTAAACCTTTCTCTACCCCAAATAATTTACTACCATGCTAGCGGCAGAGGCCAACCCATCTGTTACGAGTCACATGGAAACAGAAGGATTGGAGGGGTAATGTGAAACCAGGAGAACGTCCCACAGTCACTAAGTGCTGAAGTCAAAGCTCTTTGTAGACCTGCTGCTTTGTTTTATCATTTTTTAAAAATGAGAGTTAGACCAGAAAAAATAAAAAAGGGGGAAAAAAGGTATATTTCTCTAGTTCTTTTCAAACACTTAATGTCATACTCTGTGTAACAGAAAGCCAGTTTTATACTATTAGTTTATTTTCTTAATAAAAAGGCCACAAATGTTTTACTTCAGGGTGTGAATATCTCTCGGGACCTAGTGAATGAAGGCCACCTTCCCAGAGTGTCAGTTTATTCAGTGGTGGTAAGCCAAAACAGCATTTTAATATTAAAGTTAATATTATTTGTTTTTGGCTCTGGGCCTGGGTCTTTGTACTCTGTGCTCCTGTCATGGAATGCAAAATTCCCTTGACTTTTTGAGATAAAAATTGAGATTTCAAAGCAATTTCAGGCAGGTGGCAGGAGCTTCAGGGTGCCCCAGTGGGTATACATATACTCTTCATTGTGGAAAACTTTGGGAGTTCAGTCCTTTCCAAAATGGTTTTAGACATTCTTACCAGTTTTATTTAAAATGCAATAGCACAGATGCCTAGTTGGAAATGTGAGAAAAGTGATGCAGTGAGCAACCTTAATGTCCTCATTAATATTTTTATTCATGCTGAGTTAGACAGTGTGGAGGTTCAATTTTCTAAGTGTAAT
This sequence comes from Balaenoptera ricei, assembly GCF_028023285.1. NCBI lineage: Eukaryota > Metazoa > Chordata > Mammalia > Artiodactyla > Balaenopteridae > Balaenoptera > Balaenoptera ricei. Next base: position 77,927,621 of record NC_082641.1, read on the forward strand.
TGAGACAGTGGTAGTATGCTGATTTAAAGCTGCCCTGCTAGTGTCCTTGCTATAAAAGGAAAACTACCAGCCAAGCAGTGAAACAGGCCTCTCTAGACATGGGCTGTCCTGACTGCAGACCAGAGAGAGCCCGGGGGAGAGAAAGAGGTTCCTGGGGATAAGCATACATAAGCAAAATGGCTAAACTGATCGTGAAACTCAGGTTCAATTTGTTATATAAAATATTTATCCCACTTTCTCAAAATCACACCTGAGGCCACACCCTCCATATTTTATTTAATAATTCCCTCAGGGAAAAGTACCAAACTGGCCAACAGTTGTGCTGCTATTATAGAAGATTATTTGGTTATACTGGCATTTTAATGAAAAGAATGTCACTATTTTTAATAAAAATTGTTATGGTTCTACAGCTGGCTCTTAATGTAGTGATGGAATAAAACGTTAAATACTTTGGATAATTCACAACCACAAGTAACAGAAGTATTCTTATTATATAAAAATTAGGAATACTGTGGTTAAGTATGAATTATTCAGAGGCTGATCATTAAAGGTTTTATAGTATGTCCTTTTGGTTTTCTTAAGAAACAAGTTTAAGTTCTGTATTTTTAGTGATTTTTCTGAAAATTCATGCTTTCTCATCATTTTAAGAAAATTTGCAATGTTTATATAAGATAGCTTTTGTTAAAATAAATTGCTCTTAAGCAAACAATCACATAGGTTATGTACTTTCATGATTTTAAAAGAGCTAGAAAATAACAAACATACAGAAATGCACTGAGGCAGATGCAGCAACCATCCGTAGATCAGTACGTTAAAAACAAGTTATTAAATATAGAATTAACTGCTTAAGTCGACAAAACACAGCAACACTGAATCCATGGGGGAAAGGTTAGAATCATTTTTCAGTCTCCCCACATGATTTTGTCCTATGTAACACGTATACAGCACTATTAGAAAAAAGAGAAATTCAAAATCCGTCATAAGAGAACGAGAGCACAGTACTGCGGCTGTTATTTGAGGGGGCCGACTTTCACAAGACTTTTCAGGAAACGCATTTGGAGAGGTGAACGCCCACGTCAGTGGAGCCAGGCACTGTCCCCCATCCAGCCCTTCCGGGGCCAACGCAGTGGCAGCAGCTTTTCCAAGCTCCCCAAAAGAACTCTAAAACCATACACCACCTCAGATGAGAGAGTGCTCAGCATGGCTTCTTGGGTTCCTTTTAGTTAAGAGATGATAACTAGCATTACGGTTTCATGCTATATCATTCCCCAATGAGCATAGCTTTCACCATTACTGTTAAGCAAAAGTAACACATTTTTAGTATAAAATGTTCTCTACTCCGGAAATGAACATTTCATGGGACATGGAGCGCTAAACTGCATAGTTTAACTTTGTCCACCATGGGATGCTACTGATTGATAGAGAAAAAAATGTTCATACAGCCCAGATTCCATTTCCAGTCTACATTTAAGCTATTTGTATATTTGTTCATTTTCAAAGCTATTGGTAGGCGAATCTGTTTGCTCTTTCACTCTCCATTTTTCCAGGCTTTTGCAACTTGATTATTTTCTTCTTACAGAAGCCTTTGAGTCTGTAAAAAAGCTAGAATTATGTGTCCAAGTTATAATTTCTGTGATAACCAGTTACAAAAAAGTCCCCAGCTCAGCACTGAGCAACTTGTTGTCATAACAAGAAAAATATAACCGGTATTAAAGTGAAATGATCAAATTTTAATGCTCTCTCCTCTTAAAGTTAATTTGACGGCAAAGCTTTATTTAAATAAAAATCCATCTGTCTCTACTTTGTGTTAACTGCAGAGGTTTAAGTACTTTATCACTAATAAACTGTCCCTTTGCGGGGCCCAAGTGAATGACTGTGCATTGATAAACTGCTTTGACTTTGAAGAGTCAGATCCCTGAAATCTTCCATAATCAAACGCTTGGCCTGGCCCCGGAACAAAGGACAGGCTTCTCTATACTTAAAGGCCACCGAACAGAGCTCACAGCAGGGATAGGCACAACCTGCTCAAGCCGACAAGGGTGGACTGGGGACGAGCAGGCTTAATGGCAGCCTTTCAGTTGCAGGGGTGGCTCCAGGACTCTATTTCTGGAACTTCTTACTTCTCTGATTTGCAAATCATGGGAAAAGAATTTGCAAACTTTCTAAAATTAAATAGTTCTCTCCCATCAGCAGACATCTGAACTTACATCAAATAATCTGGGAGTTCAATTGTTGAAGAAGCTTCCGTGGAGGCAGTGCAATCCTCTTTAACTCCTACAAAGAAAAAAAATTCAAGTGTTCACCAAAGGGTATGGTTACAAAATGCCTATAATTCTAAAATAGATCAGAAACATCTGGAACACTTTTCCTCAAATTCTATTCTTCCATCTCAATAAGCAATAGTGAGCAAGGAATACAATTGAACAAGAACAATAGAGGCCCTATGACCAGCGCCAGCAGAACCGACGCCAGGCATTGAAAGCACCCTGGCTACTGCAGTGTCTGCACAATAAAGGAATTCCATCTTAACCCAAGGTCAATCTTCTATTCTTTCAACAACAGTTGTGGCATCTGCCCAGCAATTCAAAGATTGTGGTGGCAGATGCAGCCAGACAATGGGAGATACAAACTTTACATCAACATCTACTTTTCATAGGATTCAAAGGCAGATAAGATAGTGAAGTCAGGTAGCAGACTATTTCGATGGCTGTATTTTTGCTGCTATTCTTTTTGTATGCAGACAGTGGAATTGGGCAGGAAGTTTTCCTATCAGTTTAAAGTAATTTAAAATAAGTTATTAGTGAACACCAATTTATACTCCTCTAATATCTAACCCTCATAATACTACACAGATTTGTTTTTAAGAGGACAAAATAAAGTGCCAGTTGCTCAGGACTACACTGTGATAGTGTAAAAAACCCTCAAGTAGAATTAAATTAATAACTCAAACCCAAACCCTGCCTGCTAGCAAAACATACATGTTCAATATAAAACGAGTGAGAATTTAATAATTTCTTGGTTTAATATTTTAAAGGACAAAGCACACTAAACAAATTATGCAGACTCTGTGGGCTTATTTTGTGTGCGTGCGTGCGTGTGTGCGTGTGTGTGTGTGTGTGTGTGTGTGTGTATTTGATTCAGGCTTAGGTAAAAGCTTGTTTTTACAACAGCCTGAGCCTTAAAGGAAAAGGCATCAAGTGCACATCACCTGGCTTCTCCTTTGTCACAGACACCAGATAAATTCCAGTAGAGCAGAGGATGTGGGTCTGAATCTATCCTCAGTTTGTGATAATCTCGATTGGCTTTGAAAGGTACTACATCCTCAGTGAAGGATTCAGAGACCAGGCCTGCTTCTCTCGGCTTCCAGCTCTGAGAAAACTTGAACCCTGCTATAGTTCTCAACATTCTGGGATCCAGTCTCTGACTCAGGATTACCACCTGATGGTGGGAAGTGTGGAGAGTGGGGCATACCCAGGAATCTGGCTTACTAACTCTGAACATGAAGTTTTATTACCTCTTTTTCTTTTCCTGATCTGGCAAATTCAAGTATGATAGTGTTTGAGGGAAAAAGCTTACACCTACCTCTTGGGCCACTATATACTACCATGCTGATCTACATATTTCAACAGATATGCTTTGACAAGCAATATACTCAATCCAGGTCAATAAAGGCACTGCATCATACTATTCCATAATCAAAGCTTCTCTCCTATGGTAAAAATGGTCAGTTAAATCTAAGGATTACAGACTTTCAGTACTGTGGGCAAATTACAGAAAGATAAAATTCCTTAAAGTCTAATCATTAAAGTACTTTTTTCTAAAGTTGTACTTTCCTGGGAAATTTTACCTTAGTTATGCTGGGTTTAAAATTGGCAGCAGTCCTAAATGATGGGTTTGGATCTTCTGTATGTTGGTATGCAAGATATTAAGTTCTATATATATATGAAATAAGAGAAATCTAATTGTGTCATTAGGTTTTAAAGATCACTACCCTCAGGTAAGCAGTCTTTCTACTGATTAGCTTTTCTTTAGAGGTAAAGCATTATTTTAGGCTTCTTTGGGTCTCTAGATATTTGGCTTTGAAAGCTTCCAAAAGCTTGAAATGGTTAAATTTATTAATAACAGTTGATGTTAGCTAACTAAAACAGTGTTCTCAAAATTGAAAAAAAAAAAAAAAAATCCCAAGATCTATCAAGCTAATCACCAACAGCCTTGCAGAAGACAAATTGCTTTCACTCTGAATGAAGATGATATTATGGATCTGCATATATAATTTTACCTTGCCTGCTTTATAAAGAATTTGACATTTCCCCTGTGCTATTATTAACTAAAGCAGGGTTGACCCTGCTTCTTGGTAAAGAAGGACCTGAGTACTTTTATTGCTAATTGTGTGTCTGGTTAAATCAGTTCAATAATGGCATATAATAGGTCATGTTGAGGTTGCACAATACTGTGACAGCTCTGGAAAAGCGCAACAAAGTTCACCTTCTAAAAGGGGGTCTCTCTGGAGGATGACAGGGTCATTTTCAAATGTCACCATCTTAAGAAACATAGAAACCATGTTTAATAGTTGGCTGAAAAGAGACAGAAAATGACTGCTGTAAAATGCAAGAAAAAAATTTGCTCAAAAGGACAATACTAAGATTAATAACTAAACGGAAGGTCATTTGATAAAAAAAGCATTACTAATTATAAACAGCATAATCTCACACTCAGGATAGTCCGCTCTTCCCATTCATTTAACCCATGTAGTTGGTTTTTACAAATGTAAAATACCTTCATTGGAATCCGGACTGGAGTTGTTCAGCTTGGCAATTTCCTCTTCTCTTTTAAGGTCCTCTTCCTTTTCCTCAATCATCTCAATGTCGTGCTTTTTTATTTGGTCCTTTTCCTTGTGTCTTTTAGACTTCTTCTTGGACTTTTTGTGAGACGAATGGTTTTCTTCTATAGGCTTTGGACATTTTAGTAGAACTGAACCAGGTGGTAAGGTTTCCAGAGAAGTCCTAGAGGTATATTTGTCTTGCTGGTCCTCATAGATACTACCGTTTTGACTAAAACTGTCAACAGGTAGGTCTTGAGTCCCCCGGCCTTCTGGAGTGCTAGGGGAATTGGAGTGAGAATTTACAGTCTGAGGAGGATTGGAGACAGGCAGGTGGGTTGAAGGCAGCGGTGGAGGCGTGGGGATGGCAGCGGCTGCAGGGGGCAGCGGGGGGCCTGCAGCAGATTTTTCACTGGTGGGATTCAAATGACCATTTAATGTTGGCGGCACTCTATTTGTCAGGTGAGATATTCGAGCTTTTTTATTCATTAAAGGATCAATGAAATCTGAATCTAAAAGCCGTTTCTGGGATGGGGGGGAACAGGGAAAACAGATGAGCCAGTTTGCACTAAAATTCAATACATGTGTCACTCGTTACTAGAAGAACAACTGAGTAATTTTATTCATACTTAAATTTATAACCAATTTAAATTCATTACCGGCGTTGTGTTAACCATCCTCCAAGCTTAAGCACAATCTACAATAAGTTTTCATGTCTAATGTAAAAAAGCAGAATCTGGCAAATATGTTTCTTGAAGTACTTATACTTTCTGATCATACAGACCCACCCTAAGTTCCTTGAGAGACTAGGCCAATTTATGTGGATTATACCACGCAGGAGTGTATTAAATAGAGGTGGCCTCCTTCCTCTGCTGGCCACAGCTGACCTAGTTATATTCAGTGAGAGGAAGAAGCAGTTTTTAACATTATTGGTTGTCAGAACCAACAACGGTAAGTACAGGGCAATAAGCCTACACTTACTTGATCTCTTCGAATGTGCTAACATGCTCCAGTTATACATATTTTGGCTGTCTTAAGATGGAAACAACCAGCACATTCAGAATAATTTCTCTACATATCTCTATCATTGCTGAAACGCCATCCAAGTTTTTTCTCCCTTAAATATATCTTTTCACTGGATTGGAAGGTAAGTCTGAATAACTAGTCCATAAAAATTATATGGAGTTACTATTTCAAAAAATTTCAAAAATCATGCTAATATTAGCCCAATCCAGCAACAACAATAACAGTATTTAAAATAAAAAGGAAAGTCAGATAGTTGAAAAGTACAAAGCATACATCCAATGTAATACTGTGGCTAAAACTTGAGCTTGAAAGAAAATAATAATCATCACATTAATTTATTCTGTGTTGAATTTAGGGCCACTGATCTCACACCCAGTACATAATTAGATCAGAGTATAAGTAGCTTTATAGTAGTTGGCATTTGAGGCTTCTGTAGACAACATACATGCAAGGACAGAATTGCTTTTATTTTGTTCCTCCTCTGTTCCTCACAATAGGTTTCTAACATTTTCTGACATGTGAATAACCTTTTGCCCAGGGCATGCTTACTGTTCCCCACACATCTGTCCTGTCTCCCTAAGCCTTGGGAGGGGGGTCCAGAGAGAGGAGCACTCTGTCAGCAGCACTGGGGTAGAGCGGTCTGTCTCACTGCCAGTCTCAAAGACCTGAGAGTTCAAGGTTGTCTGAGAACCAGGTGGGCTTGACCTCTTATGTTGCCCAGGATCTCCCCATCTTTTTCCAACCGAATCTTTTGGGGGAAACTCTAAGCTGGAATGGAGTCTCACTGGAATATTCTGACTGGGATCTAATCAAAAAGTACTTTAAGAAAACATATGGAAATAGCAGAGTTTTTTATTTGCTTATTTTAAAAACATTTTTACCCAAGAATATTTTTCTAGAACGTGCTTCAGATAAATTTAAATATCTTCTATTTTCTATATAATCTTAAGACTGGATATGGGACTGGATAAATCAGTGATCAAATGGAAAAGCAGATAGTCTTATAACAAAACGTGAACTTCAAGGATTGAAAATCAGAGTAGACATTAAGTACCTTGACTTAATGTAGTGTTATATGGTTAAAAAGAGTTCTGGGCTGGGAGCTGGGACCTGAATTCTAGAGTAAGCTCTGCCATGAACTTTGGGTAGGGAAGCTGTGTGACTTTTCTGGGTCTCATTTCTCTCACGTATAAATCAGAAAACCTGAACAAGGTGGCCCTAAAGTCCATTTCAGGGCTATGATTATATAATTTTATGCAATACCTGAGGAGAAGATGCAGCGTCTCTACTAGAACATACAGGAGATTCTGAACGGCTGGTGCTGGCAGCATTCTGAGATGGATTTAGTTTTCTGGAAAGGACACACATGTTCCAGTTAGGGGGACAATTTTCAAATGTTCATGATAGAAAGCCTACCCTTGCTTCTTTTTTCCCATCTCAACACTAAAATAACAATGACTATAATAATTACTTATTTGCATAATTTTTAAAGGAAAAGAAAATAAGAACGTACCTCGAGAGCACTGACTCTAATGACCGTCTGTCTATTTCATTATATCCAGGCCAATCTCTTTGGAGCTCTTTAAAAACATAATCCTTTAAGGTGTATGAGAGGTCCTTAGGATTCAGATTGGCTACCTGGTACATGGTTTGAAAAGAGAGCATTAGTTCTTTTTGCTATTTCTTAACCTAAAACAGGCAACCTTTTGGATTTATACTGAAAATAACTATATCAAATGGCTCCAAAGGGACTGCTAGCTTTGCATATGCCAGATCTCAATAAATGCTTTTTGACTTCATTTGGGGAATTAAATAAAACTTTATATACATAGTTAAATATTTTTTTCCTGGATGGCCACTGCATTTGTTAAACAGTAATCCTACATTATGCAAAAAGTGGAGGAAGATTTTCTTTTTTTAATCATTGTTTTTTCTAGTCAAAGGACTCCAAAGCAGTTTTCTTAACATCTTCATTATTTATTTCTGGCTATTAATTCCATTACTTTTGAGTTACAATACAAGTCCTTGATCACTTGTATTAAGTAGAAACCAAACAGTGCCCATATGTTGGTTTACAAACTTCCCCTTCCAGTAATCAACAGAAATTATCTCCTTAAACAGTATCAATTCTGATAATCTTGTCTGTCATCTTCTTGGCTTGCTAAGCTTGCTCGTTATAGCTGCCAGTTCTCCTGAAGAACCACTTTTTCAGTCCTTGAAATTCCCCCAAACCAATAAACGGAAACAGAAACCAAAATAACCCCCAAATTACTGTTATTATTTGCAAGTGTAATCTTTTCTTATCCCTTAACTACGGTTCCTTGCGCACCCAGGCCCAGGCTCCATTAACAACATGAATGTATGGATTCTGGGGCTGAACCAAGAGTCATTTTCAAGGCTGGCAGAATGGTATTCTTCTTTTCATTTCCTACTGGAATGCTCTTTTTAAAAACTTCACTTCTTTCTGTGTTTTTTAAAAGTACTATAAAATATAATATGATAGTTTATGCTTTTCTCACAGCTCAGCTGAATACTAACATTAATGTTGATATACAGTAGAAAATGATAGGCTTATCTTAAAATTCAAATTTGCAAATAAATTAACATGAGATACAACCAGATTTCTCAAAGTGGAATAAATACAACGATCTTACAATCCATATTCTGCTAGCTCCTAAGTTATAACTCCAGCTTCAACTGTCTCTAGACACCAGACTCTTATATATATGTAACTACCTACTGAATATCCATCTCCATTTGGATATGTCTAATAGACATCATCCAAATAGCATGTATGTAAGACAGGATTCCTGATTCCTCTGCATACTTTTGTTCCTTTTCCATCCCTCCCCATCTCAGTCAATGGCTCAATATCCATTCAGTTGCTCCATTTAGTTGGTCTGGGGCGAAATCCAGGAACTGGCATTTTAAAAAAGTTCTCTAAGGGGTTCTAATATGCAGCTAGGATGAGACTATGCTCTAGATTCTATCAAATAAACAACAGTAATGACACTCATATCCCACTTGCTCAGGAATTAAGTATACCTACACTTAAAAATTATATCTAGGGCTTCCCTGGTGGCGCAGTGGTTGAGAATCTGCCTGCCAATGCAGGGGACGCGGGTTCGAGCCCTGGTCTGGGAAGATCCCACATGCCGCGGAGCAACTCGACCCGTGAGCCACAATTACTGAGCCTGCGCGTCTGGAGCCTGTGCTCGGCAACGAGAGGCCGCGATAGTGAGAGGCCCGCGCACCGCGATGAAGAGTGGCCCCTGCTTGCCACAACTAGAGAAAGCCCTCGCACAGAAACGAAGACCCAACACAGCCATACCATACATACATACATACATAAATAAAAAAAAGAATGTAAGCAGACAAGAATAGCATTAAAAAATTAAAAAAAAAATAATTAAAAAAAAATTATATCTATACACATATTCATGATCACATGACTACTGACATACATCAATAACAGCCTCTGGGTGAACTGCCTCTGCCATCATTTTGCCCTCTCATCCTCTAACCTAGGAGGTAATTTACAACCTTTCTGGAGATTCAGTCACCAAATATTTTGACTTATAACCTGAACCTCCCCCCTTCCCCAAATAAAAAACTGAACACACACACACACACCTATACCCTCATCCTCATTAATTCTTTCATCCTGTCTCTTGAGCTCTTAAAATTGCTATGTGACTTATGGGTTTAAATTAAGTGTTTCCAAAAAGTGCTCAAATGACTTAATAAGATCCCTGAAATTGCCAAAGATACCTTGGGGATTGGTTAACCCAGAACTGGAGATTATGGTTTTACTCTTTCATGACATTTGGTATCATGTCTTGAATATAAGAGAAAACAGATGAAAAGGACTTAAAAATGTTATTCTTTGAAAAATACATGAAAACCTGCAGATTTATTTTATTTTATTTTTTAATGATGAAATTTAAGAACAACTTTGGAAATGTTACTGCTTTAGAAAAAAATAAAGAGAGCAGACTTCCATTTCTGGTGGACTTGAATACTAATCAACATTTATGACACAAAGTCATTCTAAAAAATACAGGGAGCTACAGTCTGATGAACTGTTGATTTTAACAAAATTACTTACTTTTATACTTAAGCTTGTGATTATACAGTAACTGATTAGAGCTAATACTTTACATATTCATATCCTTTAATGAAGACAGGTGACTGATTTCAGCATACCCAATGGTTGAAAAAGGCAGAGTATTACAGGCGAAAACAGCATGCAGGGCAAGACACATTCAAAACTATTTAGTAGGTAAAAATATTCTAGCTTATACTGACCAAAGACTGATAAAAACACATTGTATAACTTCACCTACATAAACCAATAAAAATTATGGCAATAGTTTAGCAGATTCAAGACTAAAAGCAGATAACCAAAACTTCGTTTACTTTTTTTTAATGGAATTTCAGGGCAAAGTTTGTTTAACCCAAATGAAGATAATGACTCGAAACTTGATAATTCAGAAGGCTCTAACTTATAAAACCTAGTATAAATGTCTACATTTCAATTAGTTTTTAATTAAATGTTTAAATCAAGATGATTTAACTTAATATTCATATACCATTGATCAAAACGATCCTGAAATTTCTCTACCTCAATAATAATAACAACAACAACAGAAACAAGCCTTCTTAAATGAACTCCCCAACAAGAAGGTAAGCAGAAGGAACTCTCTCCAGCTGTCCTCACCTGTTGCAGAATTGCTCCGAGGGAGTTCTTGTCTTTCTGATTGACACCGTCTTTCTGCAGTCGAGCTAGCAGCTCAGGTTTCTTGTAGGCCTTCAGTGCCAGTAAGTGAATCACCCTGTCCCGATATGGCCGCTGAGAAACACTGCTGCTGCTATGTATCTTTCGAATGGTATTTGCAGGGTTCATGGGGGTTGATCTTTTCCTCTCAGGCACTGCATCTGAAACAGCTTGAGGTGCTTTCCGAATTTGCACTCTTTTCCCTAAAGTCCAGTAGAAATGACATTGTTACACATTTGCGGGTGACAATATAATGAGCCTCTCAGTTTCCACAACTCTGATTTAGGTACCTCTTCATTCTGGAAGGAATAAAGACTTCATATTTCAGTTTTTACTTTATTTATTTATTTATTTATTTATATTTATTTTTGGCTGGCTTGGGTCTTTGTCTCTGTGCTAGGACTTTCTCTCGTAGCGGTGAGCGGGGGCCACTCTTCTTCGCGGTACGCGGGGGCCACTCTTCTTCGCAGTGCGCGGGCCTCTTCACTATCGCGGCCTCTCTTGTTGCGGAGCACAGGCTCCAGACGCACAGGCTCAGTAGTTGTGGCTCACGGGCCCAGTTGCTCCGTGGCATGTGGGATCTTCCCAGACCAGGGCTCGAACCCGTGTCCCCTGCATTAGCAGGCAGATTCTCAACCACTGCGCCACCAGGGAAGCCCCTCAGTTTTTACTTTAAAAAGATATGCAAACAGAAAGCATTCTGAATAAATGGCCTAAAATGTGGATTCAGAATTTTTTGACAGAAGCATTTATTGGAATAAATATGTATTATAAAAGTATTTTGGCCACTTAGCTATACACACGGATGATAATTAGTGACACACACCATAGCAACACACTGGAAATTTTAAGGTTGTAGGCATTTGATGTTAAGTGGAAATAAAGTAATCTCCATGCTCACCTGTGCTACTTACAGAACTTAAACCTACATATTGTATGTCATTTCGTTGGCAGATATGAATACAACGAATATGTGAAATGTGAAAAATACCTGTCTATCTCACTAAGGACACACTGTTGGCTGAGCTCAGTCATTAGCTTAATTTCACAGATTCAGAAGCCACAAAGAGGAGAGTCAGGCATAATTTGGGGTCAACATTCACCAGGGCATTCATGAGTGATATTCTTTTTCAACAGACATAACATACTCTAGGAGTCAAAAAGCAAAAACAAACAAAACCAACCAACCAACCAACCAACCAACCAACCAACCAACACAGTCTAAGAGGGCCAGACAAGCAGATCTCTCCTCTGTGGTGCTGAGACTACAAGGTGAGTTAGAGGAATGGAAAGTGGTAAAAGCAGGCATTCACACCATTTCTGCACAGGCCAGTGCCATTCACATAATTAACCCACTTTCTGCTTAAACTTAACAATGACAAGTGTTTGGCAAGTGGCTATTTCTAGAAAATACTGTGGGCTGTAGTGACCTGAATACCATATGGATGTGTGAAGCCATCAGTACATGGCTGGTCACTGACAATACCTGGTAACCATTCCTTGCTGAAGAAAGAGAGATTAGAATGAAATTGTATTAGACCCTCACTTTATGATTTCTGAGGTGAAATCTCATACGTCACTACTAAAGCCTCCAACTCTATGCCCATTGGTTAAAGAGGAGGAAGAATTGGTAATGGCATACAAGGTGGAACAACTGCATTAGGGACAATACTATCAATTAGAAACAATGGATAAGTAAAAGCAGTCTCTAAAGTGCTGTTGGCTTGGGTGAAAACAGCTTAATGGGGCAGGAGCTTTACTGAATAGTACTTCTGTCCATGCTGGGTTCCCAAGGCCTGGCCAGAGGGGCTGTTTGTTAGATACAATCCTACCTAAAGGAGAAAGGTCTCACTGGCTCTTATATTTCTTTACTATCTGGATGTAACCAATTGTAAATATCAGATCAAAATACTGCACAACAAAGGAACTCAACATTAAAGGGTCATTGCCCAGTGGTAAGAAAAGCTATTAAATTAAGGTACAATTAGAGCTTTGGTAATAGATTTAGATCTGTTTTCTGTGTTTTTCTTAATTCAGAGATAGTTAGATCAATGTCAGATGTGCAGGGAACTAATATTTATCTTGCACCGATTATGGGACGGGGGAGGGGCACTGTGCTGAGAGCTTTACACATACAAAGTCTCATAAAGTAACCTGATGAGGTAGGCCTTGGTCCTATTTCACAGATGAGAAAACTGAGGATTTCAATGGGATAAGCTCAAATAGTAGAGTGCTGACTTAGCATTTGGAAGGTCCTGTGATTAATACCCAAGTTTTCCTACTTGTACTTCTTTGTTGGAAAGGTTTTATGAGCAAATGCCTAATGTCTGCCCTTGCTTCATGTTAGGCTGCAAGCTTCCTGTAGGCAGTGCTATGGCTGCTTTGTCTATCAGCAGACCTAGATTTTGATGACTTGCAAAGTGAAATGACCAGCAAAGTGTCAAAGTGAATGACAGCAAGTAAACAAGCAGACAGCAGAGGAGCAGAATCAAGGTGGCCTGTCCTGTAGTTTTGCACATTACCAGGCTGCCAGTCTGAAGACACATTGAAATTTCTAAAGTGGCAATTGCAAACCTTCCAACCCACCACTTCTCAGTTGCAATAGTGTTAGCAAACAATACTATTTCCTTGAAATTTCAATAGGAATTTTTGGAAAGAAAGAATAGAGTTAGGTCAGACAAGTTTAGGAAACGCTATAAATTCCACACTTCCCTCCCCCTTGAAACCTGTTCAACTTCCACTTCCCCAAACCAAGCTGACTATGGATCCCTCTCCCACACTCCTCTCTGGGGAGGGGGATGAGCAGAGAATGGTTTTTAACTAAACTCACACACACCATGACTGGTCATTTAGAATGAATTCAGGCCAGCAAGGAAGGCAAATACAAATAAAAACAAAAACAGGACTATCACTGTGTTGCAGGCTGCCCTACCTCTTCTGTAGGTCTCACCAACCTCTGGTCCACAGTCTCAGGAGAGCCCCAAGGTCTCCTGAGTTTACCCCACCCTCCCAAAGTAGACATAGGGCTGCCAAATAAGGGAGGTTCACTTTGCCCTTAAAAGGGGTCAAAGTATGATGTCTGACAAGAAATTAGAATCTGGGCAGGGATGTGACAGCACTGGAGTCTCACCTGGGGCCTAATGCTAGGCTATCATTGGTCCATGAATCTCCTACCCACAAAACACTCACTTCACCTTTACCTCATTTTAAACAGCAAGTTGTAGAGTAACCCATTTCTTTCAAATGATGAAAGAAGAATCCAGCCACACTGGGCCACAGAGTTTTGCACAAAGATCACTTGCTCCCTGCCTCCCCATCAATTTGTGCCTATTCAACCAGGAAGGAGTCCTCTGATTTAAGGTAAGAATGGCTATAAATGAAGAAAACATTAGTACTCTAAGCAGTTACAGAATTGAGATGCTAAAGCAAAAAAAGAGCAGGAAAATGTGGTTCAAAGTGGGAAGAAGAAAGGCTTTATTTTTATTTTTTACATTTGCCTCAGAAAAGCCCTTTTAATAAAGCCTGTGGGAGAACCTAATTCTCCTCCCAGACCCAACTGCTAATCAATTCCCTGGGCTCCTTATATAAACAGCAGCAGCAGCGGGTCGGACAGAGTTGGGTAATCTGGGACTATATCTGAACCATTTTGTTTCATAACAAGGAGTCCACTGCTAGCTTCTCCATTTAATATGAGATGGTAAAAGTACTTAGCTCTCCATCTAATGACTCTGAGTAAACAATCTGAAAGAAAGGTGTTAAAACAGACCATCAGAAAGAGAGCAGGGACGGCAACCGTCTTCTGCAGTTGTTTTTCTGTTCTGTGGAACCTAACTAAAAACCCTGGCAACACTGACCCAAGGTTTTAAAAACCCTGGCAGGACCTCGACAGTGGTGTGACTCTGTCATGGTTAAATACATAATCCACTGCAATGGAATCCATCTCCACTACTTAGCATTTGAGATCACTTCTTCAAAAGGTCTACTATCGAAACATATATAAACAGTCATAGACTGTTAGAACTACAAAGGACCTTAGATGTTATCTAAGTTCAAAACCCCTTATTTTATTTATTTTTTATTTTTTTATAAGTTTATTTATTTATTTATTTATGGCTGCGTTGGGTCTTCGTTGCTGCGGGCTGGCTTTCTCTAGTTGTGGTGAGTGGGGGCTACTCTTCTTTGCGGTGCCGGCTTCTCACTGCGGTGGCTTCTCTTGTTGTGGAGCAAGGACTCTAGGTGCACGGGCTTCAGTAGTTGTGGCACATGGGCTTAGTTGCTCCACGGCATGTGGGATCTTCCCGGACCAGGGCTCAAACCTGTATCCCCTGCATTGGCAGGCAGATTCTTAACCACTGTGCCACTGGGGAAGCCCCAAACCCCTTATTTTAATATTTGAGAAAATTAAGGTCTCCGGATGTTAATTGATTTGTCCAAGGTCACTCAAACATGTACTAACATCAAAAATAAGGAGGATGGGGGGGAAAGTTGGGAAAACTGGAAAAAGGATCCTAGAAATTAGGTTGGTTGGGTTATTTTATATACCTAAATAGATATTAGGTATATAAAATAACCAAAATTTACAATTCAATAAATTTCCAGAATTTAGATAGGAGTCAGTGAGCAGACTTAAGATACTGGTAAACTAGAAATGATAAGTTTTTTTTTTTTTTTAAACAAAGGGGAAGGATTATAACAGCACAACAATGCTCATCATTGATATGAATGGCATAACTAGAACTGGAAATATTACTGAAGAAATAATAACAATGTTTTCTAGGTTAAAGCTTCTCCTGTGCTCCTCTCCAGGCAAAATAGGCCTTCCCCCACTCCCCGCCCCAAGCCCACTAAAGGGTCACAGAAGCTCACATTCCTGGTTGCCTAGACAAGCTGACCCCTAAGAGCACAGCCTTCCCTTCCTTAAACTGGGCTTGTGCCCTAATTCAACTATCAGAGGCCTGGATGATGCCACCACACCCCCCACAGTGAGACCAACATTATTCCTATTTGTCCTCTACTCGGGCTGACACTATTAAAAGAAACCTTCTCTGCAGAGGCTTCTAAGCTGGCAGAGGTCAGCTTTTGGTATCATTTTATATGATATATTCAGTTAAGAACTAAAGAGGTATCTCCTATTGTCTTATGAAAAAAACATAACTTGTTAATGAGGCCAAACTCTTATCATTTGCTACTTGCTGATACCAACAACTTGATATGTAAAATGGAGAGGTAATCATAACCCAGCTCATGGGGTGATTGTGAGATTTCGATGAATAACTACATGTAAAGTGCTAACCAGTGCCTTGTGCATCACAAGCACCCAGGAAGTGCTGAGTAATATTAGTATTGAAGGGTGACTGACTAGCATTTTGAAGAACTGAATGGGTCAGTTTTGAGATACTGAAAAAAGCAGGAGGATACAAACTGAGCTGCCTGGAAGGAAAGAAACATGGTAAGGGCCTGGCAATGGATAAAGTTAAAAGAAAAAGACCAAAACATGCCATAACAAAGAAGAGTAAAAAAATCAAAAAGAAACACCAGAAAAGCCAATCCGGATACTAGTCTTTTGCTCTACTGTATTCAGAATTGATTAGTCTTTTCTTAGGCGTAGTGTGTGCAGTTTGGAATTCTGAGGTGAAGAACTGGAGGCAGTCCAGAGGAGAGCAGTAAAAATAATTAAAGGCTTGGGATACAGGCCATATTAAGGAAAGTTAAAAGGAGCTGGGGTTACTTGACCTAGAGAATAAAGGGCTGAGGAAGTTAATGACAAGATTTAAGACCAGAGAGGAACACTGCTGTGATGGTGAGTAGCCCAGGGCACAGAGGACACAGCACAGAGGAGAAGGTTAAACAGAGCACTTGGCTGGCAGAGGTCACTGTGGGGCTCTGCAGGGGGGAGCATATGTGTGCTCTTCATAAAATGGCATAGATGTAATCTGGTTCAGATTTAAATTTAGATAACCTCAAATTCTATGTGGTCACTCTAAAAAATGTATATAAATTATTTGTAGTGCCTATAAGAAACCCTGCAAGTTCCAAAATTCCCATACCATTAGGGCATGTATGGTCTGCGTGATTCTGGGCGTTGAAAAGTCTCTTGTGTAAGCTGGGAATGAACTGTACTGACCCTATCAAAACAAACAAAAACACATGAACATAGGGGACGCCCAAGGATCTTTCAATGGAAAAGTACGGTGATCATCGCTAATTTTCAAGCTTTGGAATAAATCAAGGAGAAGGTTTTCAGATAGTTATATTGGAAAGAAAAAAAAATCATTTTGATTGCTTGAGTCTTCTATTCCTTTGTCAAACACACCAATTCGTCTTACTGTTTATAAATTGGTGGTATTGGACTTAAAAAACACTCTCAAAGCAATAGGGATAGCAAATTCATAGCTTGCACTTAAATTTAAGAGCAGCAGATCTTGTACATTTTAAAAACAATTTGAGATTTAGCCTACTAAAGTTAATTAAGTTACCTGTGAGAATAAAGAAGAAAGAAAGGAGGTTGGAAGTTGTTACCTCATTCAGCAGGAAAGAGAAGATGAAAAATCTCATTGCTAGTAACTTACTGGGCAGGGAATTGGGCCCCGTGGGTACAGATACCTGGGGAAGCCATGAATTGTTGTTAAACCAAACTAAATGTATCTAAGCTAAGCACCAAGTCCCAGGAGCACTGGCTCTGTTCCAAAGAAATACTTATTAAAGATACTAGTGGAGCTTCTCAAAGCTGAATGTATTGTAGCTGGGTCAGCATGGGAAAATACAGAAGTAGAATTATACCAAACCATGGAAAGATGTTGATTAAGGGATCTGGTTATTCAAGAGACTTTTTGTTAGCATTTACATTTTCAAATTAATATCCTTTCATCATTTACTATCCAGTGACTTGTGTTATTAAACTGACCGAGGCCTCATAGAGCTCATCCTCACTCTGGGTGATTCTCTCTATTACTGTTAATAGCCACTGTGAATTAACTCTTTAAAACTGTCAGGGTCACTGCTCGTAAAGGAGAGACTCATCTTGCTGGTCTGGTCTTAATTCCCCTTGATTTGATGGATATTTGAGTGAGCTGATGATAAAGGTGATGGGGGTAGGGCAGGTTCTTAATTAATGGAGAGATGAGGATGAGGATCCATAATTGAGATGACATCACAATTGAGGTACCAAAGAGGCATCACCCTAATGCTTTGCTATAAGCACATTTTATACTTTTGCAATAAAAATTCTTTGTTGTGCAAAGATCCTTTGAAATTCTGCTAATAGAAAACTCATAAGTTCTACTAATAGATTTTACTATAAAAATAACTCTCCAGAAGTACAAAATAAGAACTATACTGTCCACCACTGAAATTACATCATCCAGTGACAAAGAAAACACAACAGTACCACTATCACAATCTCACATAGTAAAGTAACTTGAGCAGATCCCAGTATTGTAAAGTAATAACAAATAGCCAATAGAGGATCTGGGATTTATGAAAGAAATAAAACTTTTCAATCTCTTCAATTTATCAGCAGTATGAAGAGAATAAATGACTTTTGACCATGTTTTTCAAAGTGTTCTGAAAACTAATTTCTGTGTTTTCGTTAAGTAATATTATCGATATTTACCTAGAGTGATCTTGAATTATTCCAATCAATCAGCAAGAAGGAGAAAGGTATCTATACAAACCTACATATGGTCCACCAGGTTTGATAACTTTTGTGCTTCGGTTGCGGGATTCCTCCTCTGCCTGGGTCATTCTTTCTCGTGTCATCTGATACGAGTCATTTGTTGCACACACTGTAATTTTATCTTGTATAAATCCCAGGCAATTGAGCTGGGATGCTCCAGAGCTGTCAGGTAAGATGGTGCCTTGTTAGATATGTCCCACATTTTGCATAATATAGGCAAGCAGAAATTGTATAATCCTAAAACCAGCAGCTTTAATAATAACTTTGCAATTCAAAATAACTAATATTAGTCATTTTAAAATGTAAAGCTTACTTAAAAATTTTTAAGTTTCTCCTCTTCATTTGATATCACATTTTTTTTTTTTTCCATATTCTGGATAGAATGGGTGAAATGAGATCTCAGAGACCAAATCCATGAAATGTTGAAAAAAAAAAAAAAAAATCAGTACTTGGAATGAAGACCAGAGTCTTCATGGGCACTGTAGTTCTACTGTCATTTTTAAAAGAATTACCTACCACTGATGTGAGAAATGTTAAAAGTTTACTTTTAATGGAACCATAATATGTATGCTTTAGAACTGACTAGATGAAACAGACCCACCATAATAATGCTTTTTATTTTTAATAAGCTATTAAGTTTAAGGCTAAAATACTGCCAAATATCATAGTCTAATTTATTACTATTCACCCAAATACCCTAAAAAATTGTAACTTTATATTTACCATTGTTAAATCTCTATAACATGATCTTTTGGTATAGCAAATACTGAAAAATACTGGACAGGAGATTCTTGCAGAAATATTAAAAAAAGAAACTTTTTATTTACACAATCACAAATATTAACACTGGCCAGGAAGACGGCTCTGTATTCAAAGTATTATGCTAATATTAGGGGATTATGGTAACAGTTACGCTAGTATTTTAAAAAGAAATTACTATGGCCTTAAAACAGACTAGAATGTAGAAGTAATGAAAATGTCACTACAGCTCTGATATTCTATTTCTAAACTTAATTGGAAGTAGCTTTGTTATGATGTTAAGAAATAAGGGTTGATAAAATTTTTGTAAATTGCTAATAACTGTCTGTACAAATGCTATTTTAAAAAAATCAGTTCGTTCATCTCATAAATATTTATTGGGCAGAGACTGTGCCAGGCAATGTGTGAGGTACCTGGGCTGTGACAAGGACTGACAGATGCGGTCCCTCCTTCAAGGAGCTCTCTGTCTAATGGGTGACAAGGATGAGCACACTGGAAATTATGATGCAGTGTGACAGGGGACAGGGAACCCCCAAGAAGGTACTTCACCTGGACTTGTGGGCAAGGCAAAGGCTTCCTAGAGGAAGTGGTGATTGAGCTGATCTAGAGGGATAACTAGACAAGGGGGAAGGACAAAAGTGTTCTAAAGGGATAACCAATATGTGCAGGCCCAGAGGGAACAAGGAGAAGGTTTTCAGCTTGACCAAAGAGAGCTGGCAAGAACAATTAGAGGTGAGGCTGAAAAGAGGGTATAAGAAGTGCATCACACAGGGCTTTGGAGGTCATAGTATGAATTTTGGACTTTTCCCCAAGAATAACAGAGACTGAAAACAGTGTCATTTATTCCGTAGAAAAATCAATCTGGATGAAGAACAGATTGGAAGGAAGGGGGCACTCTTGTGAAAGCAGGAGACCAGTTAGGAGGCTATTGAAGGATTACAGACAAGAAGCGATGGCTTGAACCAGGGTAGGGCAGTGTGAATGCAGAACAGTAAACAGATTCCAGAGATAGTGAGGAGGCAGCATTGACAGGATTTGGTCAGAGATTAGCTGGGGGGTGGGGTGGGGTGGGGTGGGGTGGGGGGGTGGGGGTGGGGTTTCGGGTGGGTGGTGGTTGAAGATTGTGCCCAGGTTACTAGGTGTGTGAAGCTGCCATGTGAGACACCGGAGTACAGGTGGGAGAGAGAAAATGAATTCAGTGTTGGACATGGTGACTTTGAAGAAGTAAGGAGCAGTCTCAGGAGGGAATGGACTGTGAATAACACTAATATTTAAAATAATCAATAGGAAGATAAAAAGACCACAGGAGACCAAAGAGGTAGAGGGAAATTAGAAGAGCAGTGTGTCATGGAAGCCATGGGAATAGAATACTTCAAGAATCAGAGAGTGGTCCACAGTGTGAAATGTTGGCAACAAGTCCAGAATAATAAGGAACCAATAAGCATCCCCTGGGTTCATGGGCAAGGAGGTAAAGGCTCTCTTCGGGGAGCATATTTCAGTGGAATGGTGGGGACTGAAGCCAGACTTCAGGTCCAGAAGTGAGTATAAGGGAGGCGGTTTTTGTTTTTATTGTCTTTTTTAATGAGGCCTACTTGAGCTGAAAAACCAGTGAAAGGAGGGAAAGGAAGGGGTAGAGAGGGAGGATGAGTAGGAAGAAAAGACTGCAGTAGAGAAAAGTCTGCAGTGTGAAGGTCTGGTGGCAGGAAGTTTGAATTTCAACATCTCCCCCTATTATTTACTAAGTAATTTACATAGTGAGAATAAGCTGAACCTATTGCCAATCACAATGAAGATACAGTTTTCACCATCCAAGGTCAAGAAACAGATCTTTACATGAAAACAAAATAGAGCTATAAACCCTGTGGGCAAGAAGGTACTCTCCAGAATTCTCCACTCATCCCTTTTGAACTTAGTTACCTTAAAAGTTTAAATACTTTGACATATGTGTATAAACGTTCCTACAGTCCTTCTCTAGCCTAGCTCACTGTTTCCTATACTTGAGTATGCATTACTTACAGAGCTGTATTATGTATTTTCACTAGGCCTGTGAATGGGCAGATTCAAGGAATTTTTGAGTGTGGGATTTCCACCATCTTACATATGAGAAAAGTGAGGCCCAAGGAGATTTAAAAAGAAAGATAAGAAAGGAGACTAGTTGATATATTTGTTTTGAACATCTATTTATGGAGCTCAGCCAGCACTGTAAGACTGGAAAATGGGTGTAAGAAAGCCCCTGCCCTTAAGGAGCTTGCACAACTGTAGGAGAGACAAGATATATGGAAAATAAAAAATCAAACTGAATAGAAAAGGTGGAGCCAGATTATAAAAAGGTTTTCTTGCCAGTATGAAAACTGGAACTCTGAGTGCTTTTGTTTTTATAATGGCAAATTTCAATTTATAGTCATACCACACTTGGATCATATGAATGTATTTATGACAATTTTCTCACAGTAATTGTTTCTTTTCTGTTGGCACATCATGTATAGTTTTGTAAAGTGACCTTAAATCTTTCTCCAAACAAGGTAGAAATAAACACACAGGGTATTTATGATGTAAGGGAGAAACCGTATTACCTATAATGATAGGCCTGGTTTTGAAGAGGGAATTAAGTTCCTTAATGAAATTCCTAATGGGACATAGTTCAATTTGATGTCAAAACGTTCTCACTATACTAAAATAATTCTCTTAAGACAAGTGTTACAGGTAATGGCACAATTAGAAATCGGTGTGCCCTGTGGTGTGTAAAGAACACTGAAGTAGGAGTTAGGAGAACTCAGTTCTCATTCAGCCATCACTAACCAACCAGCTATGTAACCTGTGAAGTGAAGGGGTGGAACTACACAATCACCGAGGACCCTTGTACTTGGTGATTCTATAATCTATTACAATGCTGTCCCACAGAAATTTCTGCAATTTAAAATGTTCTGTGTTTGTGCTGTCCACTATGAGAACCACTAGCCATGTGGTTATTTAGCCTATAATACGTAGTTAGTGTGAGTGAAGAAATAAATTTTAAATTTTATTTCATTTTTATCAATTGAAATGTAAATAGCCCCATGTGGCCAGTGGCTATCACCGTGGACAGTGCAGAAAAGTCTACAGAGTCTAAAACACATGCAATTTATACCAAAAAATATAAGTTTGGGGGAAGGCAATTTTTAGAAAGCAAAATTAACATATACTCAGGGAAAATGGCAGATTAAGATAAAGCAAAAAGTTATTTAGTCGCCTTAAATGGGAGAAGAAATTTAGACCTCTCTCAGTGAAGTGTCTTTTGTATCTCTGCCTCCCGTGCTCACTTGGAACACAACTTTCCCTTCCTTTCTCCCCGACACAGCAAGCACTTAAAGTTTCAAGTATGACACAGAGGAGAGATAGGGATGGATGGCCCTGGGGGCCTTGGGGAACTTTCAGCCAATGTCAGTGTTTCTCGGGAGGCTGGGGGCTCTAAGGCCTTGTCTTTATCCACAGGCAGAACAAACTCCTACTCGAGGGGCCCGTTCTTTAATCAGAAACAACCACAGCAAAGAAGAGTGAAACAAGTAGCTTATTGTTTACAGAGGACCTAAGTAGATAAGGGTTCCAATGGGTACCCTGGGCTATGGGTATGTATTTTTGTCTTCCTTCCTCCTTTTTTCCCCTGAAAATCAGAAATGACTGCTATACTGGGGTTAATTTCTAGTTTCCATTCTGCTGCAGAAAAAAGATTTTTAAAAACCTATCTTAAAACAAGCCTTGCACAGCGAAGGAGGAAGGGGATATATAAGACACATGTATATTTTCCTCCTTTATCTATGTGAGCTCTGAGGATACTATAAAGCACTCTTATTTATATTCAGTGAATAAAAACTTAAAAACCCCTCAAACTTGTCTTTAATTAACATAAACAAAATAAACCATGTTTTATAGGTATAAAATCTATACCTTAAAAATTCCTCAAGGGCAAGAATCTTAAAATTTTGTGATTGTATCCCACAGTGACAAATATAATTTCTAGCACATAGTATGTGCTCAATATTTCTCAAATAAATAAACGAGCCCTACAATTCAAGTCAGTAAATATTTACAAAATGACTACCATGTATTTTATTGTAGAATTAAAAAAGAAAACCCTCAAAGAAAAATCATTTTCCCTTCAGCATACCTTGGAACGCACTTACCTGGAGAAGGCTTGCTGGATGCAGTCAAAGCTGCCTTGAGGGTTGTCTTTACCCACATTTGACAAATAGAAGTTAAAGGTATGCACTTCATTGAGGGGATCATTTTTAGGGATTTTGACAAGCTAAAAGGGGGACAAAGAGAGAAACACCTCAAGTTATAAATTTGCTGTAGAATGATC
This sequence comes from Balaenoptera ricei, assembly GCF_028023285.1. Lineage (NCBI taxonomy): Eukaryota > Metazoa > Chordata > Mammalia > Artiodactyla > Balaenopteridae > Balaenoptera > Balaenoptera ricei. The sequence goes on from NC_082641.1 coordinate 77,951,016, forward strand.
TGATGACTGACTTAACTTTTTCAAGCGACATTCATTTTTTACTGAAGCCCTCTTGAGCATCTAAATTTATAGCATTTATATTACCAAATCATTCAAGGAATCTGACGAGCATGCTTGTAACTCACCACGTTCTTATTTCCATTTTCTACCCTAAAGTGTCAGTAATAATATCGGCTCAGTAATTAGTTTATAAGAGGAACCCCCTTCTTTTCAAACTAGAAAACGGTTACAGTTCACATGGAAGAGTTATTCGTGAACTTGCTAAAAATCTCTTCCTCTTTTGAGATACACAGGTTCTGCCTTTGGCTACATGACTCGCTGCTAAATAGCTTCTAGATATTTAGATGGTCTCGAGATAGAGTCCATATCCCAATCTTTTGCTGTCTTATTACATACACATTTCATTTTAATTCTTACTTCTTGAAGCAATATTTTTGAAGAATAACTAGCAGCATAAGGTGAATACCATAATTACATTCACACCAAAACGCAGCTGGGTGTTTCTCCCTGCCCTATGATTCTTGTACTCATCCTCATGTTTACAGAACAAAGTCAGCAGCCTACAGAGATTATTCTGCAGGGCACTCCAAGGCTGAGCCCTAGGCAACACTGTGGAACAGGCAGATGTTTCCTATGCTCTTGCTCAAGGTCTGGTTTCTCTGCTAGATGGGAAGCCCCATAAGTGAAGGGACAGGGTTACTCTCGATTACTGAACCCCTGTACCGGGTACATTTTCCTGGCACATAGGAGGAGCTTAATAAACATTTGTGAATAAATGAACTGGAAACGTCTGTCTTTCAACTGCTCCACTCTTCCCAGCTCCCAAGACCTTTCTTCCCTTGGGTCTGCAGGGGCCACCATGGTGTTAGAAGATAATTATGAATAGGATGCATTGGAAAGAAAGTAAAATATGACCTCCTACTCTCCAGCCTCCAAATACATGGTCTTGGCAATTTAGTAGACAAGCAAGGAGGGAGAAAGTGTTTTCTAATTCTCTTTCTTCTCCAAATCTGCCCTTTACATCAATGGAAGATTAAGACTCAGAGCTAACTGGCTGCCAGATATATATATATCTGGCATATATATATATATATATATATCTATATATCTATATATATATATATATCACTCATGAATATGCTAGTAAGCATAAGCGTGTATGAACTCTACTTGGCCCTGAGGACATCCTGCAACTCTGACTTGCTCACTCTAAAAAGACTCCTAATCTTTTATCTACAGAAAATAATTTAAAGCCACCAATTCCATCCCACACCCCTCCCCCTAAAAGAGTGAAGAAGGCTAAGAAGGGAGACAATTTGCAGTGTCTGGTACATAGCAGACATGCAATAAATGTCTGTTGAAGGAATGAACGAGCAAGGAGAAGAAAAAAGAAAGAAGTCAAAGGTAAACATCTTTTCAAAGGAGATTCATTCAGAAGACCCATGTAGAGCTTGAGAGCCTAAATTTCACCAAAGATGTTGAATATTAGATAATACTCCATAGATCCTCCATCACTCATGAATTTAAACTATCTTTGACTCCCTTTTTTTTTTTTTTTTAAGAAATTCACGTTCTTTTTTTTTTATTTGTTTATTTATGACTGTGTTGAGTCTTCGTTTCTGTGTGAGGGCTTTCTCTAGTTGCGGCAAGTGGGGACCACTCTTCATCGCGGTGCGCGGGCCTCTCACCATCGCGGCCTCTCTTGTTGTGGAGCACAGGCTCCAGACGCGCAGGCTCAGTAATTGTGGCTCACGGGCCCAGTTGCTCCGTGGCATGTGGGATCTTCCCAGACCAGGGCTCGAACCCGTGTCCCCTGCATTGGCAGGCAGATTCTCAACCACTGCGCCACCAGGGAAGCCCCTTTGACTCCCTTTTTAAATTAGTTCTAATTGCTAGGGTAACAAGCTTCTACATTAATTATCCACTCTATAAATTATATCTCTGGGGGGCCCTAAAGTTACTCTTTTATTTCCCCAAATTTCCCCTAGTTCTAAAATGCTGGAACTTTGTGAACAAGCCTTAATTTACTCTGTAAGTATTCATCAGGCTGTCTTATTGGGCATGCAAACTGAACACCCAGTCAGCAAACACACATTGGTGAAATGAAATGGAATGTTTTACTTCTTAATCCTATAGAGGTGGAGCAGAGCAGGAGCCAAAGGAATGCTTGTGTGAGATGCAAGGGAACAGCAAGTCTGTCCACAGGCTGGTGTAACAGCATTCACTGACGTCTGCTTTTGTTTTCCTAATAATAGCAGGGCTCTGCTGTCAGAGAAGGGATGTGCCCGGTAGCCCAAAGCTTCCTTAAGTTCTAGGACAGGAGGTAGACAGGTAATGTAGGTGTGAACACTTGAATGACATCCCTTCCTCAGCCATGACTCACTTAACTCCCATTCACCTTCCCCCTCAACTGTCCCTGTAGATCTGCAGAACCTGGTTGGGGAGATTTTCCACAGTGGTTGTAGGCTCATCTCCAGGCCAGGCTCTGGCTTCAGTTTAGGCCTAAGGTCTTCCTTCCTGTGCGGCTCAGGTCTGGGAATGCAGGAGCACTTTACGTATCAGAGTATGAAAGACTGTCCGTTTTGGGAGATTCTAAATTGTATTTTAAAAAAGTAGAAGCATATAGTTTTTTTGTATTTTGCAGGAGTGACTAGAGTCTGTACTCAAATTCTACAAATGTTCGGTATTCTTTCACTGAAAACTTTTAACTTAATTACTGGAGTCCTTAAGCTCAGACATCTACTAAACAGAGCATTTCATTCAGGAAAGTTCTTAACGAACCTTTATAATACTTAAATGTAGAGTTTTCCTTTCTTATCATCTAAATTGTGATTCCTCTTAAGTAACATTTACACTTCTTAAGGTGAAAGATTATCTCCCTATACATTTTTTTTCATTTTTAAACACACACACAGAATGTCTTTGTGTAAATTTGGAGGATTTAATAACAAAAATACCTTGTATGAATTAATTACTGTGCACACCACTCAAAGCATTAGGGTCTGGCCTGATGGTGGGCAAAGAAGACTTTCATATTCTTATTCTTTAAAAGAATCTTGAATAGAAAAAAAGCTATAGTCATTTAAAAAATATCATAATGAACAGAATAGGAAAGAATCAGATCAAAAAGAACCAAAATAAAAAAAAAATACACAACCCATGCTATGCACCCACTGAAGTGTTTGAAAGTTTGTATCCCACATAGATTAGAACAGCAGTTTTCAACAAGGGGCAGTTTTGCCCCCAGGGGACATGAGGTGTGGGAGGGTGCTACTGGCATCTACTGGAGGCCAGAGACAGTGCCCAACACTTTACAGTACACAGCACAGTCCCACAACAAAGGGTTACCCAGTCTAACATGTCAGTAAGGCCCAAGTTAAGAAACTACGGATTAGAGCTAGAGGTAGAAAAGAAGTCAGGGAATTCTGACTTTATTGACTTCTGAAAATTAATGAAGAAGTGGAGGGGGAAATGGTATCTTTAAAGAAATAAAAGTACCCGTTTAAGAAAAAAAGAGGTAGTATCATGGAGAATGACAGCAGGACTTCTCAGAAGTCTCTCCAACCCACTGTCCCACTCTGTGGTGTGTACGTGAGCAGTGAGCAGACAGGGGCAGGGGCAGGCATCAGGGCAAATTATGTTCATGATGGAACCCAAAGGTGAATCTTGATGCATATCATGGTATGTTTCTCCAACCGAGGAGCTGGGGTGGGGTAGGAGGTTAAGGAATGATGAGAACATGAAGCTCTGAGTTGCCACAACTAAGTTTCTACATCTCCTTTCCTCGGTGGTTTTCAGATCAACAGCAATGCAGATGGTACAGCCTGACCTAACCTCAGGCTTTTCCTGTAAAAGATCTGAGAGCAAGATGTTGCCTAGCAATATTCATATCTTTAAAATTTCAAAAGCTTAAATTATACGGTCTATAGATTTAGTATATCTAATTTCCTGAAGGAGATGGTACAAATTAGATACAAATTTTATTTGCATTAATGTCTGAATACATTCTTCAGAATGAAATGTATGTACAAAGAGTACTTATGTTTACAGCTGGCCTAACAGTTTGGCTCCTTGGGCAGAGCCTTAATGGAAAGAGCAGGTTGTGTATGACAATTAGGGCAGGCAGGAGGGGTGAAGGATTGGGGGCTTCAGAACTAAACTATGGGGGCCTCTGAGTGGACCAGAGCCTGTGGGACTGTTGAGGGTCACAGCTAAAGTGTGATCGGAGTCCCCACTTCAGAGACTAGACTTTCAGAGGAACTTGTGGATACTTATCGCTCCTCTCTCTAATATATAGGAACCTATTCCACAGCCTGTCTAGATAGCGAAACAGGAGTCAGTCTTTTCTTCCAGAATGGTTACGAAACATTTTCTGATAAACTGGCCTTTGAATATGGAATATGAAGAGAGGGAGTTAAAAATGAAATGACTGTTATTGGGGGGCCTAGGATCAGCTTCTGGAGACAGGGCTAATCACCATGGGAAAAGAAATTCTGAGGTCTGATTTGGAAACAGTCTTGGAGGAGCATCCCTTTGTATGATAGGAACTTCTCAATTTTAATTATAATATTTTGAGCTTTTCCTATAAGTCAGTGGGAATACCTTTATATTTAGCAACCTATGGTCTACTGGAAATTTTTAGCTAAATGTCTTAAGAATGAAATATTATTTTAAAAGTATCAAAGACTATGATTCCAAACAGTTTCTTATTCACAATGAAGAATATAAAAATATACTACCATGTTCTGGGCAACTCAAAATATATATTTTAATTTTCATTCCAAATATGAGAGCCTGAAAATCAAAGGCTTAGGACCACAATCCACAACCCTCCTCCCAAACTCCAGTCTGTCTTTGATAAAAAGCTACGAAGACAAAGTTTCAGGAAACTTTCAGACATTTATAATTAACATAAACACTGTATACCAAGATGTGTAAATCAAAGCTTCTAATTATTCTGAGACACAAGTTCAGGCATGTGGCACTGGGATCCTGCCTGAAAGGTCATTTCAATATCAAGTCACAGACCTCCTATTTACATAAGGATATAGGATAGAAGTGCAGTGTGCACATTGCTGCAAGTTTCTTCTCATAGAGGCATGCTAACATCTGCTTAAAAGCCACTGGTACTTTTACTGCAGAGGTTTCTCCACTGGACTGAGGTACACACTAGATTAAAAATAGGACCATCAAGGTTTTTTTTCCCTCATTTATTTAATATAAACACTTTGTTCTGTTGTGGGTATTACAAATGATTTAAACTTACATAAGCTTTTATTTGACAGCAATTCTATAAGTTTTAATATCCAGCCTTTTCTACTAAGGTGACTGCAAATGCTCAGTGAGATGTTCATGACCCAGCAATACCACAGAGTTTGACATGACAACTCTCGGTCCTTAAAGCAGACCTGCTGGCAGGGCCTTTGAGATCATCTAGTCGAATGTCTTCATTTTACAGATTTGAAACAGAGAAGTTAAGTGACTTGCTCAAGGTTACCTCTCTATTTAAAATTGTAACCCCTGTACTTCTGACCTCCTGACCCTGGCTCCATGTTTGTCTAAAACACTTAGTACCTGCACTACTTACAGATTTTGTTTGTTGTCTTTCTCCTCTGGCTAGAATATAATCCTTAGAAGGACAGAGGCTTTTGTCTGGTTTGTTCCCTGTATTGCCAGCATCTTGAATAGTGTGTGGCATAAAGTAGTCACTCCATATGTACTTGCAGAATGAATAAAAATGGTGATTAAAGCCTCAGCCAGGACTAGAACTGAAGTGTCTGCTTTCTTTCCACCAATATTATAAAGCATGTTGAAAAGTTTCCTTATATTAAAAAGGGGTTCTATCCTCAAATAAGTTTGGGAAATGCCATCTTAAACAAAATCATTTACTTTGCTGTAGGTTCTTTCATACTGAATAGCGGTTTCCCAATTTTTATGACCTCAGAACCCACTTCTTCCATTCCTATAGTATCTTAGGACGCCAGCCTGTCTCTTAATATTATTTGACTAAAATATCTATTATTTTACTATAGATAAACTATATATCTTAGTTTGGATACAAAAAGTGCTACAAACACTTAAACATTAGAATTCTCCATTGTTCTCAAATCCTCTCCTGACTTTTAATAATTCTGTAATTTCTGAAAAAAAAATAATTCTGTAATTTCTTAATAATCTAGAAAATTTGGTTTAGCTAGAGAAATGTATTGATATTTGCATGTACTGTTCAGGTTCCAGAGTTTAGGGACAGAATAAACCTAGAATCAGAACAGAAAATAGAAATCTCAACCTGAAAGCCGCAAGTCCTATTTTTCAAACTAGAGCTGCGGTTATGACTTTAGGCCTAACATTATGGGTTTAGGGAAGGAAAAAAAACCCTCTCGGATCAGTCCAGATGTAGAAACCAATGCTGCGGTGGAGGTGGGGGACTAGGGAGGGGAGGGGAGGGTATCTTTCACTGGCAATTGATCAAGTTTAAGTATTAGAGAAATCAGTAAGAGATAAATATTCCTATTGACAAGGAATGACAGGGAGTGGAGAAGATCCCACACATATCATAAACATCTGAAATTTCCACATGATAGAGGCTTTACTGAGAGTAGTGCAAAATGCTAAATTTATCTGCACAAAGGGAAATATTGGCAGTTATCCAAAAAACGCAGGCCATGTACCAATTAATATGAATAATTCAGGACAAAGTTAAGTCCATTTATTTCCTTGCATTCTTCCTCTTTGGCAAGATGTATAGTATTAAGGAAAAAAGTAAAGTAGTATAGCTTTTTCTATTAAGCTTCATGTAGCTCCTTAAATCCAGTAATAGAACTTCTTAACAAATTCTCGATGAAAGGGTACAGTAGGCCAGCAACGAGACTTCTTGGTTCTGTTACTTCCATAGGATATAGTCTTATCAGAAAACTCATTCCTTTGAATTGCATTCTCATCCCTAATGTATTCTTTTATATTTATGGCTGTTTTGGGGATAACATCATTGATGGCAACATTTCAAAACTAATTTTAATTGGTTACAAGTAAGCAATACCACCTACAGGAGTAAAGTGCTAATTTTTAAAAGTCAAATATACCCAAGTTGCTATATAACTGAAACTGAAAAAAACTGCCTTGAGTAATTTCTGGCTTTCTTAATATGGTTCTCTTTAATATGAAACCAACCTTCTAAATGTTGGTATATCCAGTAAGGTGACACTGATTGATTAATTTGTTCATTTAATTCATTTATTCCACAAATATTAACTGACTGCCTGCTGTGTCAGGCACTATTCTAGGTTTCTGTGACACATTAATGAATAAAACCACAAAGATCCTTGCCATTGTGGCACATATGTACAGAAATTCAGGAGCGAGATGATGAGGGCTTCCAACAGGAGATGGGGAGAAGTGGAGGAATCAGGATATATTTTGCACGCAGAGGCAGCAGGATTCCTAGACATACTGACTGTGAGGAATGAAAGAAAGAGAGAAATCAAGGATGATACCAAGGCATTTTCCCCTGGAAGAATGGAGTTGTTTGAGTGTGTGTGTGCCCCTATATATACATGTATGTGTATATATACTCATGTGTGTATGTATGTGTGTGTATATTTATTCTTGGATATGATGATGAGTACCTTAATGTAACTGAATCCATATTAGCTAAGTGCACTAAAATACAATTGACCAATGCTGGTTTCACTAGCTAAAAAGGGGCTTCAAAATGAGTTTTGTTATGACTCATTTTGTAACTTCACGGCCAAAAATTACTTAGAAGGGCCCAGGTGGCTGGGTGTAGTTGGCTGGTAGCTCAGTATTTCCAGGAAAAAGGGGGGGGATGACAGTTAGTGGCAGGGGAAAGATGCAAATAGCAGATACTAGAGAACAGGGAAAAGGTATACAGACTATGGAGTGTGAGAGAACAGAAAATTTGTATTTAAAAATGACTGCAAAATTGAGCTAAGTGCCAAAGTAGCTTTTAGAAGAAAAGTGAGAGAGCCACCAAGAGAATCTGAGAAGTTTGTTCAGATTTCATAGGACACATGTGGTTCCTTCCCAATAGACTTGGGCCTCACTCTCCACCTTGTATTTGATGTCTCCACTTCTTGTCTTGGCTTGCATTAGCTTATCCTTTGTTTAACACTCAGTTCAGGAGCCTTTCCCTTCCCCAGTGGGATGGGTTCCCTTTTCTGTCCCCACAGCCCCTTGGGCTCACTTCTACTGCATGCTAAGTACTTGTTTGTGTCTTCCCCCCCACTAGACTATGAGTTCTTTGGTTCTTTGGAGGCAAGGACCATGGTCTTACTTTCATACATATCTGGAACATGACAGATACCTAATAAATATTTGTTGGATTCATCTGAAGAAACTTGGGACTAGATTAAATTCACTCTGAAGAAGACTTATGCCAGGACTACTAAAAAATTAGAGATATAACTGAAATAGATCAGAGGAAAACCAGGGCTCTGCAGAGCAGGCAAAATAAACAGCGAAATGAAAGTAGGAAAAAAAAAAAGAAATCCCAAGCAGCATGCACTGTGTGGTACAAACATCAGGATGAAAAAGTTTTTTACCTCCTTGTGCTATGTTTAGCCCACAAACCTAGGTCAAGTGGTTGCCTGGTTTGTGGAACTTAAATTTATTATATATTATACATTTTTCTTTTTTTAAAAGTATCTTCATCTTTATAAAAATACTCACAGAATACTCTGGCCTTACCAAATTCCATTGAAAATATGATCCAGCGTCTTTAAAACCACTTTGCATTTTAAAGGACTTAGGGAAACCACACTAAATAATTCTAAACTTAGCAATTCTCCTGGTCAAGTAGGAAGCAGAATTTTGTTTAAAAAAATGGTTTGTTTCTCAGAAACAAAGCCCAAACCTGAATTCTACAAGGAAAAAAAAAATCTTAAGTATGAATGTCAATTTCCAAATTCATTGCTAATCTTCTCTCCTTGTTCTACTGGAGTCTTGAGAAGAGCTTTCTGTAATATGCCAGGAGGAACTGCTGGGGAAACGTGGGTGGACTAGAAGTCAGGTATGGCAGTCAGCAATGATTGTTTAAACCTAGGGAGGAAGGCTGGTACTTGACAGATGTGAACGCTCAAGATTAACATAAATTGGTAAAAGTGGCCCAGGCCTTAGATTTTGCAAAACACATGGTTTCATTCCAACTCAATCAATGTTGCCATGAAAACTTATAAGTTCAATAACATAAATTGTATTTAAGTCTGAAGAATATTTCCATATAGATTTGGAAATAAATTCAATTCTTAATTTTCTGTTTTCAACATCAACATCTTAAAAAACTTTTTTTAAGCTACAGAATGCTTTTTTCAAAGTAAATCTTATGGGGAAACCCACCATGTATTACAAATAGAGTCAGAGCCGCTCTGGTTGAGCGGACTGGGACTGGGACTGCTGAGGCAGCCACTGTGGTAACATCACAGAACCCAGGCTCTGGGGACCAAAGACACAAAACCATGGCTGCATGTTAAGGAAAGAGAAACAGCAACAACATGTACGATAGTCAGGGGATATCATTTTATTAATTACATTTTAGTCACATCTTAAATGACAATTACAAAAGAATGTGTATAAATATGAAGTCTTATCTGCCATTTCTTGATGGGAATTAGTGCCAAATATTTGAAGGATACCAAAGATAGGAAATGGTGTCCTTCTGCCTTATTCCCTTTCCTTTTTATTTTATTTTTTAAACAAAAAAAAATTGTTTTATTTATTTTTGGCTGCGTTAGATCTTCGTTGTGGTGCATGGGCTTCTCATTGCGGTGGCTTCTCTTGTTGTACGGCACAGGCTGCAGGCACGCAGGCTTCAGTAGTTGTGGCTCATGGGCTCTAGAGAGCAGGCTTGGTAGTTGTGGTGCAGGGGCTTAGCTGTTCTGCGGCATGTGGGATCTTCCGGGACCAGGGAGTGAACCCGTGTCCCCTGCATTGGCAGGCGGATTCTCAACCACAGCGCCACAAGGGAAGCCCTCCCCTTCCTTTTTAAAATGCTTTCTTTACTATTGGATCCCTTTGTATTTCCAGTTCTAAGTTGGGTATACCTCAATGGTTTGAGAAGAAAAAAGTGAGAACTTCTCTCTTACACACAGATGACAAGGGAACAGGGCAATCAAACCACATCTAGTATTCTAGATTACAGGCTCTGGAGCAACCCTGCCCAGTTTCCAATGCTGGCTCTGGAATCTACCATCTGTTACCTTGGGCAAACAACTTAATCTCATTAATTCTCAGTTTCCTCATCAGTAAAATGTGGATAATGATATTATTCACCCTATATGATTGTTGGAGTTTAAAGAGATAACTCATCTAAAGTGCTTGCAAATAATGATGCAAATAATGATCTATTCTTCAGCAAATAATGATGTATTTGATTTTTAAAGTAATTTAAAAATGGTAATGGACTGATAAGCGCCCTGTGGATAATCAAAAGTTGATAATATACTTATTCTGAATTCTTGGTATTTACAAAAGTAAGGGGCTAGAAACCTTCAAGGTCAAAACTTACGTATTAGCTTAAATAAAAGTCAAAGAAGCTATCTGGGAAAACAAACAATCCAAAAGACTAGCAATATTTCTAATTGTTCCAAACTCAACATACACAGAGATAAGGTACAAGAATGAATCAGTGGGCTTCCCTGGTGGCGCAGTGGTTGAGAGTCTGCCTGCCAATGCAGGGGACATGGGTTCGAGCCCTGGTCTGGGAAGATCCCACATGCCCCGGAGCAACTGGGCCCGTGAGCCACAATTGCTGAGCCTGCGCGTCTGGAGCCTGTGCTCCGTAGCGAGAGAGGCCGCGATGGTGAGAGGCCCGCGCACCGTGATGAAGAGTGGCCCCCGCTTGCCACAATTAGAGAAAGCCCTCGCACAGAAACGAGGACCCAACACAGCCAAAAATAAATAAATAAATAAATAATAATTAAAAAAAAAAAAAAGAATGAATCAGCCACAACAGGTGTCCATGGAAGGCTGAAAAATTACAGATGCCTGCTGCTACTCTAGAAGGGTAGCAAACACTCCTTGCTTCCCAAGTGCCCTATGTGTTAAAAAAAATGCTGCCTTCAGTAGCTACAGCACAACAAAGAAACAAAATAGAATTAAGAGTCCTTATGGAGCCACAACTTTGTGACTTTAAAGTACTCACTCTTCATAAATGCAAACAATATTTTAAAGTTTGTGGGGTTTTTTTGTGTGTCAAAGCTACAGATAGTTTTGAAAAATGAATAAAACCTATAGTATTCTAATTTTTATAGATCTCTTTCCAAACATCTACCCTGAAAATATGTTCCTAAGGTAGGGTCCATTTCAATAGAAAATTTATTTCTTTTCAGTTTTCATACGTCAAATTCACTTGTTGATTTCCTTCAAGCCTTCAAGAAGTTTATTTCTGATTTTACATTGATATGCACAGTAGATCAAGAACTAAATTAGAAACTGCAATTCTCATTCCTAAGACACTTAGCAGTTCTGATGTAAATAAGAGGGCCTGTGAAGTCTCTTAGATCAATTGATTTATTATTGTAAGAAATACAGGACAAAAATGATTCATTTTTAAGGATGGTATGCCTGGGCCACTGGCAAAGCCAGAAAACCCATCCCCTTCAAATAGAGAAAGAGACATGTTGGTAAAGAAAGGGTGAAGATATTTTACATATGAACAACTAAGGTAATTACTGTATTTTAATAATTTATATCATAAAACTGTTGATTGATTATCTTCTACATAGTTATTTGATTCTGCTAGGAGGCAGACAACATGGGTCCCTCTAGAACAATGAAATTATACAAGATCGCAAAACATTTTATCCTCTTGGCAATAATTCATTGCATTGCCCCTTAAAAAAGATAACCATATCACTAGGTTTCATGAGACATTTGGCTCCTCATGACTCAATTGCCTTAAATATTTTTGAAAAAAGTTATATACATAAATATATATTTTTTTTACAGATTCTGAAATTGTGAAGTTTAAGACTTTATCCAAAATTAATCCTGGATTCACAATTATCTTATTTTTCAAGTTCTCTAAGGAAGGAACAGAACACTATCTTCCTGAGAAAGTAAAACGAAACACCAAGCATCCCTAGTAGAAAGTTTTTCTTTACAGCCAAATACAAAACGTTTAAACAGCTGTGGAAATATGTCAGCATCATCTTACTGTTCAGTGGAAATGGAACACCTCAAGCTCCTGTCCCTCCTTCCTAATCTGTGAAAACTGACTTTAATGAATTACTAATACGAGATTAAGAGAAAACTAAAATGCATTCAGATTAGTATTAAGAAAGAATTTCTTAGTATTGATTAGTAGAGTATTACTATATTCATAAATACGGCTATGCCTTACATTCTCACTCTAAAATAAGATATCCCCAATACAACTTATTGAGTGATTATTAGACACTCTCAACTTTTTAAGTTCTATAAAAGACTGCCCTTTTCCTATGGCTGCTTAATTAAGTACCAACCCTCTAACACTGTGAGCCCAATTTAGCTATCTTTAATCAGTTCTCTACTGCATTCTGAGTTTTATTGCCTGAAGCTCCCTAGGAATCTTATCTTTTTAAATTCAACTGACTACTACTATTCATTCCCATAATCTATTCTTTCTAGACTGGACCCATTCCCAGGACACTTCACAAGACCACTGTTCCAAAATGTCAACTGTTAACTCAGAAAGGAAAGTGGCCTCTTCTCCCATGTTCTTGATAACACCAGCAACTCTGCCTTTACCTTCCTCCCGCTGGGGAGAAAGATCACAGATGGGAGAAAACTTTCTTTCCCCACTGATAGATGACAAAGCAACTCATTAAGTAGCTGACTAGAAAGATTTTTAGCTGGTGTCTAGGTATAGATAACTTCGAGACCTGCTTTCTCTTTTTCTTGTCAACCTGTTTTTAAACCTTGAATATTCAGCCTTTCTCCTAGATTCCTGACATATTTAAACTTGGCATCTCAAAACATTTCTTTTATGTTTATAGAACAATTAGAAAATATAGGGCTTCCCTGGTGGCGCAGTGGTTGAGAATCTGCCTGCCGATGCAGGGGACATGGGTTCGAGCCCTGGTCTGGGAAGATCCCACATGCCACGGAGCAACTGGGCCCGTGAGCCACAATTACTGAGCCTGCGCGTCTGGAGCCTGTGCTCCGCAGCAAGAGAGGCCACGATAGTGAGAGGCCCGCGCACCACGATGAAGAGTGGCCCCCGCTTGCCACAACTAGAGAAAGCTCTCGCACAGAAACAAAGACCCAACACAGCCATAAATAAATTAATTAATTAAAAAAAAAAAAAAAAAAAAGAAAATATAGATAAACAAATCTATCTCATTAGTAGGGTAATTAGTAAAGCAATGACATTCTGGTGTATAGCATTTCATTTTCTTTTGCAGATTTCTATTTGTGTTTGTGTATTTATTTTTTTAATTAGTATAATGGTATATATGATATCTTATTATTAATTAGGAAGAAGAAATGACAACTTCAAAAGTTTCCAACCTAAATCCATGGACAGTCTTGCCATTTACCACTTATATATTCTCTTATACCCATCAGGAAAATCTTTAGACAGAGTAACTTGACTACACTTAATATTTGGTATTTTATAATTTTTTGTTGCTACCATAGATGAGATCATTTTTACACTGAAACTCCTAATTGCTAGTGCTTAGGGAGGCCAGTGATTTTTTAAAATTATATTTATCACTTATTGGGCACTTTCTGTGTGCCACTTTGCTAAGCTCTAAGATAAGACTTTGGCCTAGGTGTTTTCACTTTAGGTTTGACATACAGCTAAAGAAATGGTTTAACAAACAATAAGAATTTCAAAATCTGCACCCATATACATACCTTCCCACTAGCTACCATACAAGAACTTTCTTTGCTCCTATCTAAAGCCTATCTCCTCTGAGCATCTAGACCCCATCTCTCCAACCTACTCGAGGACATTGCTCCAGCAAGTCTTGCTCTTTCTCATATCAACTTTTGCTTTCTACTGGATGACTCCCATCAGTTTATAAATGTTCTGCTATTTCTCCCATTTTAAAAGAAACACCTCTCCACTCCACCCTACCACTATTAAGCCAGTGGTTTTTAAACAGTTATTTCTGAACTGACCACCTTGCTGAAGGAAATCCTGTAAGTTTTTATAGTTTTTCACTTGGTTTATCTGCAGATACTGGCAAATTTGCCCCCACTTATCTATTATCCATAGCTTTTAGTTAATTTTCTTTTTCATTACATTAATGAGCATTCTCCAAACAATATTAAACTACAGAGATGAGAGTGGCCATGTGTATTTTATTGCTAACATTAAAAAGGATATTTCTGGGCTTCCCTGGTGGCACAGTGGTTAAGAATCCGCCTGCCAGTGCAGGGGACACAGGTTCGATCCCTGGCCCAGGAAGATCCCACATGCCGCGGAGCAGCTAAGCCCGTGTGCCACAAGTACTGAGCCTGTGCTCTAGAGCACGCGCTCTGCAACAAGAGAAGCCACGACAATGAGAAGTCTGCGCATCGCAAAAAAGAGTAGCCCCCGCTTGCCTCAACTAGAGAAAGCCCATGCGCAGCAACGAAGACCCAACACAGCCAAAAATAAAAACAAATAAATAAATAAAAATTAAAAAAAAAAGGATATTTCTGTTGTCTAATCACTAAGTATGCTAACTGGCTATTAGATTGATAAAGATAATTTTCATCATGTTAAGAAAGAATTCTTCTTTCTATTCCCTACTTAAGTTTTAATCCAGATTTAATATTGAATTTTTATCAAATGCCACTTTGACATCTATTGAAATATGTTCTGGTTTTTCTCATTTAATCCATGAAGATGACAGATTATAAATATACAAGTATATATGTTTATATTATTATATTTAAAGTTAATGATAATGAGAATTTTATGTAACATTTGTTTCTACAAAATCAATACAGCTTGTTATGAAGCTTGACGACACAGTGAACACCTGTGAATTCACTGTCCAACTTAAGAAAACATTAGCAATAATATATCTACCCATTGCTCCTCTCCTATCCCTTCTGCCTGCCTTTCTCTACCAGAAATAACAACTATTCTAATTTTTGTGATTATCATTCCTTTATTGTTTTTAATAATTTTATCACGTGTGTACCCACACAATATATTGTTTGACTTTGCCTGTTATTAAACTTTATAAAAATGGTGTCATACCATACATATGTAGTCTTCTACCCACTTAGAGTTTTCACTGCCATATTGCACAGAGCTCTAAGTCACTGCTTTTCACTGTTGCGTACTCTTCCACGAAATCAGTATGCCACTGTTTATCTCTATTAGCCTGCCATTGTTCTTAACTAGTGTGAACAAAATTTGGCAAAAAGGGCTTCAAATCCCCTAAGTGTTAAGAATTAAAAGTATCAACACTCATAAGTATTCACAACTAAACCAGTATTCTTAACAATTGAAAAAAAAAATAAGTCTTTAAATAGAGCTTTATAACAGAATTCCACTATAAATACACTTTTTGTCTTCTCACTACTGGACTGCCAAGTATAATTAAATACTATAAAATGTCCTTTGGAGCAGTTTCTTGAAAATCCTTTTGTTCCAAATCCCCCAATACCAATGTCTCCTGGACAGCTCCATCTTGATAGAACAAGGTATGGAGTTATTATCTGAACACCTCATGGACATCATGTCCCAAATTAAACACCCCATGAGTTCTGCCTCAGTCTGTTCTTTCATCTATTTTAGATCTTGAATAATGGCCTCACCATCCAACCAAACGCTCATCATAAATATGGCGCCATCCTCAACTCCTCTCTTTCCTTTCTCCCCATGCAGAAGGAATAACAAAGTTAAGGTAGCTACTGGATAAACACGTTAAAATGCAAATCTGATCACATGACTCCCTGGCTAAAATTTCTAAAATTAAAAAAAAAGAAGATGATCATCTTCTGTAGTGTTTTTTAAACCACAGACTGTGACCCATTGGAAGGTTATGACACTATTTTAGTGGATTGTGATCAGGATTCTTTTAAATTGAAATAGAAAATGTCAGAGTATACTGGTAAAGGATAAATAATGTGCTGTGAAACTTTTATTTTAGCTGTGTGAATGTGTACACTGATATCTGTAAAGGGTCACAATGTAAAATGTTTTTTCTTACTGAGACTTGTTACTAAATGTGTTTGAAAGCATCTACTGTAGTCAGTGGTCCCCTTCAGAAAATGATGAAAATTATGAACCTTCTCCTGAGAAGAGAATGTGTATATACCTACATATGTGCATATTCTTATCATATTCTTAATTATAGTGAACCTAGCTATTAGAATGAAATCTAGGGGGAAAAATCTTAAACGCCAGACTTCCAGACCTCATCATAGACCCCCAGGGAGACTTTATAGATAAGAAGCACTGATCTCCAAGGTGAAATTCAAGCTCCTTAAGAAGGTGGCAACTTTTGCCACATGTGCTTACTACATCTCTGAGACCTCCTTGACTGTCCTGCTTCCTCTTGCTAGCTGGGGAGATACTCAACAAATGTTCATATGAATGTCAGAATAAAATGCTCATTGAACATTTATTACAGGCAGGTAAATCAGTGTAGTGATGAAAACAGGCTCTGGAACTAGATGCCTAGGTTTGTGTGCCGGCTCCTTTAGTCACTAATTGTGTGAGCTTTTACAAGTGGTTTAACTTCAGAGCCATAGTTAGCACACTAGCAGAATGGGAATATCTGCTTCATGACATCCCTGTGAGGATTAAATGAGAATAATATACATAAAGTGCTTAGTATAGGATTCTAAGCATGTAATAAATATTCAATAAATTTTAGCTAAAATTATTGAAAAAAGTTGGAATCTGTAAGCAAAATAATAGAATAGATGACTGTGCATTTATGGTAAATACAGTACAAAGACTAGTTAGTGAGATTTGAAAATTCCTAGCCTGATAAGGGCAAATTCATTAGCCTCAAAGCATGTCTATGAGCTTTTTAAGTCTTTAAGTCAGTAAAACTCTTTTCTTCTAAACTTGTTTTCCAAACAAATTACTTTTATAAGTAAAGGTTTTTAGCCTAAAAAATCTGAGAACATTTTAATTTCATACTCTTGTTCCTTCCAGTTTAAATCACAAGAATAGTTATAAAAATTTACCTTCCCTATAAATTCTCCAGATTATCTAACACATGGAGCTAACAAGCAAACTAGTCAAGGGTGGGGTCAGGAAAGAAAACTTTTGAAAAGATTCTAGTTAGATAAAATCTTATTGCAGAATACAGGAACTCTCTAAATACTTCCACTGCATTGCTGTAGTTTAGGTGCCAGCAACTGTATGGCTATGTACCACTGCATAATATAAAATGCTGACAAACTATGACACAGTACTAATATGCTGTTGATACTGAGATACATTCTAATTCCAAAGACGTTAAATGTTAAAAAGAAAACAAGCCTTGGAATCAACAACATATAGTAATTTTGTTGTTGTTGTGTTAAATATTGTTTGAAATAAGATCTGGGGCTTGGACATATTCTGCTAAATTGTTTTTCCTGCTTTAAATTTTGACTTTTCTTTTTAATAGAGCTCTTATAAGCTCTTTAATAAAGCTCTTATAAGGATAAGGCCTTGCACAGAGTAAGAGGTCAAAAGATATTTACATACTGCTTGTGGCTCAAATTTAGGGGTGGGTTAGCTATAAGAACCATAGGTGTTATAAAATGGTTAAAGATTATTATTTTCCAAGCTTAAATAAGTGAGTGCTGTTAAGTGACAATGTCTGTAACATAGACAACTGAATTTCACAAGTTTCAGTTTTCGGTGGGAAACAAAAAGGCAAAGCCATCAGTGGCAGATTTTATTGACAAACAGATGGTGTCAGGAACAAGAGCTGGCATTTCAAGGTCTTATTTACCTTTGTCCAAACACTGTCTACCGTGGTGCTTGGTACAGTGCAAATATTCACAAATGCTTGTTGAATGAAGATAGTAAGCTTAACTGACTGCTAAGAATGCAGTTAATGGTATTTGTAGCAAATTCAGATTTAAATCATAGTTCCAATGGCTGCTTTCCAAAGTGACTGCAGTTTGGTGAAGGACAGAGCAGGATGATTTAGTCTTCAACTCCTTTATGAGTGTGTTTTGGGAGGCTTGTCCTGCTGTGGCCCACACTGGATGGAGCCTGTGTGGCGTACACTGAGATAGCTTCCTCAGGCAACACAACCATACAGTCAAAGTCACCCTCCCACCCTCACCATTCTGCACGTCTCCTTTATGTCACTGGTGTCTGTAGTGGTACCTGGCCATGATTTGTGAACTTAGCTCTCTACTCTTTTTTATTTAGAAACCCCACAGGTAATTCTTATCCAGAAAGAAAAGGAGAGCAGAGGTGGGTGGCAACATAAAATAGAGAAGTTGGTCAATAGCTTCAAACTATTATTCAGTTATTGTTTGAGATAATAGGAGTTTCCAGAATGTCAGCCCATACCACTGGCCAAATGACATTTTACATATATATACATATATATATATACACATACACACACACACACACACAGTATACTATATACATAAATTATATAATCTTTGATATATATCAAAGTTAAATATTTCTTTCAAATTGGGTAATTTACTATTGGATTAATACCTTAGTAAATTAACATGTGGTTAATGGGTTATAATTCAATGCAAATATGTTATCTACACATGTTAACCACTGTAATATTAAAAAAATTAAAACAGAACTGCCATAAAAGGATTTAATTTTAACACCTTTGTAGTATTAATTACATTCAGAGCTGAGTGTATAAAGGTAGCTGTTAGTCAGCAACCTTTGAGCAGACTGACTAAACACAACCGTTGGCAAAACCAGTGGACTAGCCAAACCAAAAACAGCAGGGGAAAGCAGAGCGCAGGCATATCATCTAAGAAGGAATGACAGTGCTGGGGATTTATTTTTATCTCTGCTGCTGTTTCAAGCAGATAGTTATCTTTGCTTCCCGAGTATCAAGTAGATTAGAGAAGGGTAGTCTGTGGGAAGTATTTTCAGGTGGGTTGAAATTGGCTACTAATTTCAAATACTGTATAATTTAGTTTTTCAAACCCAATCTTCTCTCCAGCCCCCCAAAAGGAAAATAAATAATTAACAAAATACTTCTGAATGCTTTGCTAAGTTTGGAAGTTAAGAAAAAAAAAAAAAAAGAAAATCCAACTCTGTTCTTTAGAGTTTATGGCTCTACTGCAAAAATTTTAACACTAATCAAGCCTTTAAAGTTAGCAGTTAAATGCTGATTTCATCTTCAGAAGGTCAGTGTGCCTTTTTGGAAGACGTACATCTAAAAGCTGTTTGACTGGCTGTGCCTTGCTCATTCTTAGAAAAGTGTGTGTTACTCAGTATTTCACAGGAGACATGACATGGTACTTAGAGACAATATTTTCTGTCCTCATCTTAAGGTTAATTTCTAAATTACATATGCAAAGCGAACTTCTATGTTTTAAAGCCTCTGGGATTGCTGAGTCTGAAGTAAGCAATTAAATTAGAGAGAATTTTGGAACAACATTCTCATAACAAATACTGAGTTAATACTGAGGTCTGGAATCCTATTTACTGTGACAAAGTTAACATTATTTCTCACTGCCCTGGGACAATCATTTCCTGCAAATGAGTCCCTGATGCCACAGGCAAGTCCACTCTGCAAGGCTGCCACAGGCCAACAGATGTGGCCATTATTTGCTGTTGAAAACGTTGCCATTTCAGATTTTATCTGAATTATAAACATACCACAGATCTACCTTTTTGTGTATGAGTGTGTACATAGATTTTAATAGACCTTCTGGTATTTTACATACCTATTTCCACGATATAATATTTTGCATCTACCAAAACCTTTGTTTAAAACCCTGATTCATACCAATCAGAAA